>NW_027248463.1:600000-970229 GCF_031021105.1 Erythrolamprus reginae
TCTGAAGGCATCCCAGCGGCGGCAGTAGGTTTGTAAGGTGAAAATAGTTTGTAAGAAGAGGCAAAAAAATCTTAAACCCTGGGTTTGTATCTCAAAAAGTTTGTATGATGAGGCGTTTGTAAGATGAGGTATCACTGTACTTGAATTGTCAATGTGTTTCTTACAACTTGGCTGTCAATAACAGATGGAACAAAGTTTTCAAAAAGTAGTTGAATGGGTAAAACAACTTTAGCCATTAGTTTCTCATTTGCATAGCTGCTCAATTTGATTTCTTTAATGCACATGTGTTCATGATTTTCCTCTTCCTGTTTTGAACACAAGAGGAAGTCCTGGAGAAACTGGCATTTCTTGCTTGCATATGATAAAGTGCATTTGAGTCTATTTTGAGTAAAAACAATATACTGGCAGTAAAAGCTGTTTTATCCTGGTGAGTGGAATGGGCAGTGTTTCAGTACTGAATTATAGGGATGAGCATAAATTTTCAGTGATGTGGATTGCAACTCCTTCCCCAATTGTAGTCCATAATGGCTTCCATTAATGGGAATTGTGAAGTCAGCTGTAGTTTAACAGGAGAGCCATCTGCTGTAGTGTTTCTAAATGCTTAATTCTAACTTGTATGGTTACAAATCTTTTTAAGGCCCAGTGGCTTCTGAAAATGTTGTTTAGGCATCATATCTCCATTTGATAAAATTTGTAACTGGTCAAAAATATTGGGTTTCTCAAAATAAAAATCATTATGAAAAGTCCTCCTTGTTTCAAGATATAAGATGACGTTCAACAAATCTGTGCATGATTTCATGGCTTATGTATGTCTATATTAAGTGTAGCATTTATATGCCATACAATCCAGATATTTCTGCTATGAGCATTTTTCACATTTGTTGATATGCTTAAGTATAATTAGCTAATTTCCTATAGTAAGTTATTACTAGTGCCTAATTTAACTTAAGCTTCTGAATATACAGTAAATGAGTACAGCGATATCTCTACCTAAGAACGCCTCTACTTAAGAACTTTTCTAGATAAGAACCGGGTGTTCAAGATTTTTTGCCTCTTCTTAAGAACCATTTTCTACTTAAGATCCTGAGCCTGGAAAAATTTCCCAGGAAATTGGAGAGCAGCGCGAAAGCCCAGCCATTTTCTTGTCATTCCCCCTTTAATCCCGGCCATCTTAGGCTTTTCTGGGCTGCCAGAGGAGCCTTTCGGTGGCGCTTAATGAGGCTTTGGCAGTCCAGAACAAGTGAAGCATTTTCTTTTCTCTGGACGCTTGGAGAGAGAATAAACCACTTCGCTCTGGTGACTCCCTCATGCTGCCTCCCATATATCCGGCACGAGGTTGCCTCCTGGAGCATCTGGGCACAGAAAGCAGGTGCTTTGACCCGGCTGGATCAACTTGGCTTCAGCCAAACTAAGGAGTCACCACAGTGAAGGAAAGGCGCCGGCTACAAAGCTAGCGAGCGAGAGGAGAGGGGAGCCCTTCAGCATGGGAAGGAAGAGGAAGCAGGTAGCAGCAGCAGCAGCCGCCTTTCGGTCAAAGAAGTGGGAGGTTCCCCCCTCTTGTCCGCCTGGGTTTCTCTCTGGTGCAGTTTATGGGAGGCAGCCTCGCGCCGGGTGTATGGGAGGTGTGTGCTCCTCGCCGCCACAGAGGCGTGCATAAGCGCACCATAGTGCCTACCGTCCCTGTCCTATTGTCTATTTTTTATCATTACTTATCTAATGTTTTATATGTACAAATTATCACCCTATAATTGTTAGACAAATAAATAAATAAATAGAATCCCTTTTTTTTTTAAGCCTTAAAGTTTTGGATTTTTTTGATTCCCCTCATCTCACCTTCCTTCAGCAGCGATTGTCCTCTTCCTCCTCCCACACAAATTCCGAGCTTTTATTTCTTTCCTAATGGTTTTGCATGTATTATTTGCTTTTACATTGATTTCTACGGGGAAAATTGCTTCTACTTACAAACTTTTCTACTTAAGAACCTGGTCACAGAATGAATTAAGTTCTTAAGTAGAGGTACCACTGTATTCTAAATTCTAAGCTTGAGCCAACCTTTTTCATGTGCATGTCTTTGTTTAAAGTGGCCACAAAGGGGCAGTGTTACTCTATTGTATTGAGTTCAACACTGCTGTTTCAAAACAAAACTTTGAAAGATGCTTTTAGTCATTGGTAAGATGAGGATTTTAAAATTCTGCTCACTGGCCCAACTGCAGACCAGTTTAACTAAACACACGTTCTGTATCATGAAATGTTCCCTTGCAGCACTTACCAAGTAGTTAGATTTTAGTGCTTTCTTTTTACATTTACCATCTAAACGAATGATAAATACTAAATGGAAATCCGGCTATCGAGGCTATAAGTAAACATCACAGCCACAAGGAAACAATCTTTTAAATAAATTGTGAGCGCTTCAGGGAAACCATCAGTAGCAACTCCTCATCACCTTGTTAAGAGAGACTTAAATCTAGGGCAGATGGTATTTTAAAGAAAGTCACTAAAAGTATAAAGGATAAAGAGTGCAGATGTTGCCAGGTTAGATTCTATTTCTAATGCCTTTGAGCCAAACTCTGGGAAGAAGCATCTTCCTCTGAGCCCAAACTCATCTCATCTGTTTTTTTCCCCCCAAGTCTGAGCAAGCCCATGAACATTTCAGTTACCTCAATTAGAACGGTTTGAAATAATGTTTATTCTGAAGGGATTTTCCAGCTTCCTAAACTGGCCTACAGCACTGTGATTTTCTGGCTAGTCTCCCATCCAAGTACTCTAAAGTGTGCAATAGGGTTGATATTCCTGGAGGCGTCTGTAATATGGTAAATGATTTAGCTTTACTAGATAAATGGTCTAAGCAATGGAAACTGCAGTTTAATGTTTCCAAATGTAAAATAATGCACTTGGGGAAAAGGAATCCTCAATCTGAGTATTGTATTGGCAGTTCAGTGTTGGCAAATACTTCAAAAGAAAAGGATTTAGGGGTAGTGATTTCTGACAGTCTCAAAATGGGTGAACAGTGCAGTCAGGCGGTAGGGAAAGCAAGTAGGATGCTTGGCTGCATAGCTAGAGGTATAACAAGCAGGAAGAGGGAGATTATGATCCCACTATATAGAATGCTGGTGAGACCACATTTGGAATACTGTGTTCAGTTCTGGAGACCTCACCTACAAAAAGATATTGACAAAATTGAACGGGTCCAAAGACGGGCTACAAGAATGGTGGAAGGTCTTAAGCATAAAACGTATCAGGAAAGACTTAATGAACTCAATCTGTATAGTCTGGAGGACAGAAGGAAAAGGGGGGACATGATCGAAACATTTAAATATATTAAAGGGTTAAATAAGGTCCAGGAGGGAAGTGTTTTTAATAGGAAAGTGAACACAAGAACAAGGGGACACAATCTGAAGTTACTTGGGGGAAAGATCAAAAGCAACATGAGAAAATATTATTTTACTGAAAGAGTAGTAGATCCTTGGAACAAACTTCCAGCAGATGTGGTAGATAAATCCACAGTAACTGAATTTAAACATGCCTGGGATAAACATATATCCATCCTAAGATAAAATACAGAAAATAGTATAAGGGCAGACTAGATGGACCATGAGGTCTTTTTCTGCCGTCAGACTTCTATGTTTCTATGTAATCATGTCTGATCCTGTTTAGCTTGCTGAGATTGACCAAAGTGACTAAAGTACTGCCACCCAGCTAGACCTTTTGTAAACAACATATTAAATGGTTTTTAGATTTAGCTAGTGTATAGGTCAGAGTTTCCTAATCTTTCTGGCTTGGTGGCCTGGACAGGGGGGGGGGGAGGGATGGTTTTGTGGGAGGGAAAGGCACATGCATGAACACCCATCACTAGCACAAGTGGGGCTATGAGCACCTACAATGCTTGCAACCAGGGATGAGCTACTGCCTGAATGGGGGGGGGGGATGCAGTGGGGTAGCGAAAATGGAGCTCCGCCCCAGAGCACCCAATTTACACTGAAAGATATTGAAAGAAAATGTACAAGCCACTCCCACAGCGTGGTAGTAAAACTTTTGGTAGCCCATCACTGTTTGTAACCAATGAGGGCCTAAGCACTCGCAATGTTCAGTTTTTAACTGTTTATAGTATTGGATTATTGTCATATACTGTTTTATTACTGTTGTTAGCCGCCCCGAGTCTGCGGAGAGGGGCGGCATACAAATTTAATCAATCAATCAATCAATCAATAAATACATACATACATACAAATAAATAAATAAATAAATAAATAAATAAATAAATAAATAAATGAGGCCCAAGTAATGCTCACACAAGTGAGCCCCGAGTGCACGAGGCTGTGAGCTCTTACAACACATGCATGTGGGGCCCCAAGCACCCATGATGCTCAACATGAATAGACCTGAAACCCCAGCAATGCTCATGCGAGTCGAGCTATGAGCCCCCACAACATTCGCCTAAGTTGGGCTGTGTCAGCTGGACACTCACATGGCCCAGTTGCATATAGTCACAGTCTGGGCCTTGGCCCATAAGTTGGCGACCCATAATATAGGCTATGATTTTATGTAACAAAAAAGTAAAGCTGCTGTAGATTAGGAGGAACAAAAACAAACTGAAAAGATTTAGAAAATGGTCTACTAAGCTATTTCATCTGTGCATTATACTAGTCATCTTTCCCCAGCATGTCGATTGGTGGGGGATAGTTTTGGAAATCCAGGATCCTGCCCAGACCAGGGGGGGAACGCAGTGGGGTAGGAAAAATGGAGCTCCATCCCAGAGCACCCAATTTGCACTGAAAGATGTTGAAAGAAAATGCAAGGCGTCCTGCATAAGCTGTGCCCACCATGTGGTAGTAAAAGGTTTGGTAGCCCTTCACTGCCAGCATCTATGAGGTTAGTTTTTATTTATTTATTTATTTAATTTATATTCGCCCATGGGGACTCAAGGCAGTTTACACAATATAAAAACCACATTTAAAAACAGTAAAACTAATAAAAAATCACACGCAACATTGCAATGCAAACCAGTGACGAAGGTAAGTGGAACTCAGCCCTGCTGGTTATGTAGCATCAAGCTAGAAATCAAAAGACTCTTGGCTGAAGACTGTGTTCTAATCCTGCTTCCAACAGGCAATGACCTTGAGCTAGTGATTCTCATTTCTAGAAGGACACAAAGACTACACCTCTAAAATCTTACCAAGAAAAGTGCAGGGACTTGTTCCTGTAGTTTCCAAGAGTCAAGACTGAGTTGAAGACACACACAACACACATACATTAAAAATCAATAGAGCCAATGACTGCATTTTAAAAAGCCGCAGCACTTCATTTAGAAAGCCGAAGCAGAAACAGTTTTACTGAAAGCAGGCAATGCTTCTGCATTAAATATCATGCATTTAGATTATGGGAGTTGAACGTAATTCTTAAACTGTTTAATGGTCAAAGGACTTTTTTAAAAACTGGAACTTTATAGTATTGACAGCAGCGAGAATTTGTTATGAACAAAAAACGGAAAGCTTTCTTAATTCCCACAATAAAAGAATGGTTGGAAGTGATAGAAGTAGTGGCGATGTCCAAATCAACTGCTTTGATCAAAGGGGAAAATACATCTAACTTTGTGTCTGGAAACCACTTCTGGATTTTGTGCTTGAGGTAGAAAAAAAATGGAATGTTGACTTTGGAATTTATTGATTTGACAGGGTTTTTTTTGCTATAGAAATGCTAGTATATATAAAATATGCAAAGTAAGAAGTTGACACTAACCTGATTCTATGTAACCTGGATAGAAAATCATACACAACAGAAGCATTGCTCTTAACACAGCCATAAAATTGTCCTCATACAAAAACACACACACAAACTCAAAATGGGGAGGGGGGAATCAGTCTGAAAATCTTGGCTTCACTCCAGCAATGATGTCCTTATCCTATCTGATTTTTTCTTTCTTTCATTCATTCATTCCTTCATTCTATTACACTGAACAATTGGAAGTTAATTATTTGTGTGTGTTTTCTCTTTATCCTACACTTTTCTCCCTTTCTCCACAATTTTTATTTTCATTGGTATTTTATTAGGCCAAATCAAAAATGACAAGTGTCAGCAGACTTTCAGCAATGATGGAGTGTGTGATTGAAGAGTCTTTGTAAGTTCACAACCTTGCTGATTGCTATGCTTACCCCCAAAGTTGTATCTTCAGATACAACTGTTTCCATATTTCTTATACTTTTGGTAAAGGTAAAAGCCATTTCTATGAAGCTCCATAGACCAGGGGTGTCAAACTCAAGGTCTGTAGGCCAGATTCAGCCTGCGGGGCCTAGTGCCTCTGCCAGTTAAAATGGGCTGCATGCTGGGAGAGGGTCTGCTTCCTTTTCATGCTCCATGGCCTCATCCAGCCCTCTGCCAGCCGAAAACAGCCAACAGAGTGCTGCAGGAGGCCATGGATGTTGAAAATGAGGTGCAGGGGAGCCATATCAGAGACAGGTTGCTTACCGTTTCCTACCAGTGCACTGTACACACATTGTAATGTTGCATGCGTGCATCCCCAGCACAATTTTGTTTCTGTGCATGGGCAGAAGGACAATTTTCTTTCTGCGCATACTCAGAGAGCTGAATATCGCAAAAAAATATATTAAAAAAGATGGCAGCGTGCAAGGACCGGCAAAGACAGACCAGGGCCATCGCACCAGAATTGCGCAATAGGTGGGCTGCTGCCAGAGCAGCGCATTGGACCACAATGCTAGAAACCCACCACTGGCATATATGGATCCCCTGTGCCCCATTTTGGCCAGCAGGGGGCTGCAGGAGGCATCCTTCCAGGCCCTTCACCAGCTCACAAAGAACTACAATGCTGATCCAGTCCTCAAAGAAATTCAGTTTAACACTCCTTCATAGACCCTAAAAGCTATGTTGAGTACTAATTCAAATCTATTGGTCTTTTTCAGTATCTGGTATAAAGTAGTGTCACATTTGGCTTAGTATTGCCAATTTGCCAGGTAGCACCTATCTGGAATCAGATGGGAAAGTTGTTATCATGAAGAAGATACCAGCTATTTTACTAGTGGATCCTGCTCCCTTGCTTCATAGTAAACAACTATTTTACTAGTGGATCCTGTTCCCTTGATATCCTACATGCCCATCCCTGTTGATCCCCCCCTCCCCTGTTGTGATTCCGTCTGAGGCCCCTCAGGGAACGGCTGACCCTCTGCCGGCTCTCTGCTCAGAGGGGGAGGATGAGGAACAGGGAACGGCTGACCCTCTGCCGGCTCTCTGCTCAGGGGGGGGGGAGGAGGAACAGGAGGGAGAGGAGGAGGAGGTTCAGGCAGACGAGGAGGAGGAATCTCAGCCCGAGGGGGAGCTCTCCCCAGCAAGCAGCCTGGATTCTTTAGATGACCAGGCACAAGGAATAATAGATTTCCGGCAGAGAAGGGCAACCCAACGAAGGGGACAATTAGCCAGGTACTTCAAGCACTGAATGGGCAACAGCTGGGTTTGGGTGTGGTGCTCTCCGGAAAGGCTAAAAAGGCAGACCCACCTTCCTGGTTTGTGGAGAATTATCTTTGGGAGTCGTGAGACCTGGCTGTGATCTTTGGCATCTTGGAATTCTGGCTTGTGACTTTGAATACTGAAACCTTGAGGGGAAAAGGTGGGTGTGCCAGCAAGAGGTCTGCTGTGAAGGCTCATAGCCTGCCTGTGGGGAAGAACAGGTTTTCCTCTGTGTTTATTTTCAAATTATAAAGTGCTTTTGTTTCTACCAGCGTGTCTGGCTGCTTTTTCCAGTTGGTGCTGAAGTCTGGGGGCACCCAGACAGAACACTCCCCATATCACCATTTCCCAGAAGGGAGCCAAGATTTTTAAGCATACAATTTTAGCAGTGGAAATGGTAGTTGCCTGTTTGGGTTTCAGGCTATAGCACAAAGGAACCACAAGATGGATTTTAAAGAGAATTAAGGCAATAAGAAAGACTGATAAAGTGAGAACTGCTTGTGAGGCAGGGCTACATTTCCATCTTGGTTATATGCAAAAAAAAGAGAAAATATGTGAATAAGCCTCAAAGCTGTCTCACATGAAAATGTCAAATAAAGATAACAAAGCTTTGTTTAACAGTCAATATGTCTGAAAGGACTTTATATCTCTCTTGCTTGCTTTTTTTTAATTAAGTAGGCAATTCTTATGATTTGTTTAAAAAATATGTATGTCTTGCCTGCGGTTTATTTCATGGAAGAAAATACCTTGCTGTGGTGTGTATATTTTTTGATCATCTGTAAAGTTTAAATTCTGTTATGTTTTTGATGAATAAATGATTTCACATTAGGGCTCTGCACATTCATCTCCCATACATTTAATTCTTCAGCTTAACCACCTATAAGTTAAATGTTGAATCAGAATAGTGAGCTGAAATTGTTTTTGAATTTGGATCTAGTTCTACACTGCATTGTAATTGTTGGAAGTTCCTTCCTGTTGTGGTTGGCTCTGGCCCAGCTCCTGCCCCAAGGAATGTGGAGGTGGATGCAGGGGAAACATCAACATGTCATAGGCCTGTTTTATTGCCGACAGAGGCAGGTAGTGCAGTTTCCTTGGACGAAGAAGGTGGGAGTGATTTGGAAGAGGGGGCTTGGCACACAGCTCAGGAAGCCAATCTCCATTATCTTAGGTCGATTCGGATGCAGAAGTCTTGGACCCACGCAGGCGCAGAGTTATGCGTAGAAGAGACCAATTGAGGACATATTACAGGAGATAAGATAGGCCACCTGTGTTTGGGTGGGGCTCTAGCAATTAGAGCTGCAGATACAAATAGCAGCGTGTTGGTTTGGCCGTTGTGGAAGATTATCTGATTGCAATTCTTCAGGACCGTGTCTTACTGTTTTTCCGAACTTTCTTTGTTGATTTTTCACGCCTTTGAAACCAAAGCAGAGCAAAGTGTGTCTGTCTCACTTTGTTGGAAGAAGGAGGGCTGTGACGTTTCTTCACAGCTGCTAGCTAAGTACTTAAGGACTGATTAAGGGAATTGTACAGCCTACAAGTTTGTTTTGGGACGAGTGCTCTTTGCAATACAAAAAGGGTGCTTTGTTTCTTTTGAAATTTGTGATAAAGAACATTGTTTTGAATTTTCAAACGTGTGTCTGAAATTTGTACCCTTGAATTTTCGGGAGGCTCATACCAGAGAGCCTGGCAGAACACTTCCTAGTGTTTTATTTTCTTAAAAATGAGTTTTTGTGACAGACCATACGCCTTATGGCAGCCTTCTTGTGAGCTTGATTGTGATACCTTCTTAAAATTCAGGGTTGATTTTTCATTGTCTCAAAAAAGTGTGTGATGCTTTATGTCTACTTCCACCACATATTTGGAATAATGAATTATTGTTTTCAAGCACAAGAGTTTTTCCTAAGATTGCGTCTTCCAAACATGTTGCGCTCCAGATCAGTCTACATGGAAAAATGTTCTTGCTTTCCTAATTAGCTGTACTTTTTGTGACAAGAAGGTTGCACACACAATAGAACCTGGGTAGTATTTGTTAAATTTTTATTTTTAACTGGCAGGAAAAGCACACATCCCACATTCTTCACACAGATTTTATTCCACTGTTTGTTTTTTTGTTTTTGTTTTTTGCATAATGCAATTATTTTTACCAATTAAACAACTAAATAAGTTATGGTTGGATTGTGCTAAGACACCAATAGCACTTTTTTATCTGCAGCCATATGAAGAATTTTGCCTTCTTGGATTATGAGCGACTTCCATCAATTGGAACCACTACCAAATTAGCATTATATGTATGAAAATTATATTAGGAAACCATATTTAAAACAAAACAAAAACAAACTCTCTATCAATTCCCCCATCAATGCAGGAAAAAAGCAAGTAGACATAAAACTTAAAACATTGTTTCTCTGTTCTGTTTGTTAAAGAATGGGTTGGCTACCAAAGATGGAAATATTTCCAGAAATCACTATACCAGTTCCAAAAGACCTCATCTAACTTGATCCTGATATTTTCCAGCAGTCAATCATTACAACAGTTGTGGGCACTGCTTGTTCTGTATGGAATAAAGGCTATTCCCACCAGCCAAAGGGAGTTGTCTTCTATTAACACACTAATGCAAATGCAACCTTCATTGTTGTTATCAATAACATCTATTTCCAGAATAAAGGTAAAGGTTCCCCTCACACATACGTGCTAGACGTTCCTGACTCTAGGGGGCAATGCTCATCTCTGTTTCTAAGCTGAAGAGCCAGCATTGTCTGATGACAATTCTATGGTCACGTGGCCAGCATGACTAAATGCCAAAGGTGCACAGAATGCTGTTACCTTCTCACCAAGTTGGTCCCTATTTTTTTACTTGAATTTTTACATGCTTTTGCTAGGTTGGCAGAAGCTGGGACAAATAATGGGAGTTCAGTCTGTTACGCGGTGCTAGGGATTCGAATTGCTGACCTACCACTCTTTCTGATCAACAAGCTCAGTGTCTTAGCCATTGACGCACCACGTCCCATTATTTCCAGAATTTTCAGTCTTAAACCCAGTAACCCCTAATTTACAGAAACTAGTAGCTCAAAATCATTATTGCATGCTTAGCACTAGCTTAGCACTGGTGTTATGTATTTGTAAGCAGTCATATGCCTTCCCTAAAAATGTTTTTAGTAGTTTTCTGAAAATAATTTGAGTAATTCCTGAGATGTACTGCAACCAGAACAATATGCTAGCTAGTTTTGTTTTAGGCCACTACTCTCACTTTGTTCACCCAGAATATAATTTGTTACTCTGACCAGTTCTGATCATAGAGTGGAAGAAATTTTATTCTTCCTATTTTTATAGTTTAGTTGTATATCATATTATAATGAATATGTTCATTGTCCTGCAAAGGGATGTACCATTGCAACAACCTTGAAGATTTTATAACTGGTTTCCTTGTATTTTTCACAAGATATCGCAATTGAGAAGAAATAATTGCTTGCCCGGACACTGGACTTCATCTTCCCAATCTGCAAAGCAGAGTAAAACTAGGATTACAGAGTTCACCCTACGGATAAGACAAAATCTGAATGCAGTGAGGGTACAAAAACCTAACTGGAAAAACAAACTCTGAGAAGCCATTGCTCTGAGACAATATTAGAATGTTTCAGCTGAAACAACTTTGTACCTTTGTAGTCCACAGAAAGGACCCTCATAATATTAGAGCCTAAGAACACAATCAGCTTCAGGATGTGCCCTCTAGATCTAATTCTTGATCTAAGCAGCATGAAAAGTAACGTCGGCTTCCTCTGCTGTGTAGGAGTGTTCTTTTCCTGTTTCAACAGACAGATGTGCAATTCAGTTCTGCAGGCTCCTCCATGGCTGGGGTGGCCAGTTCTGGCCCATCCGCTATGCTGGGCTCACTAGAAAACTGTCTGTGGTTCAAACTGGGTTGTAAGAGGAGACATTGGTCGCCATTGTCTGGTTCTTCTGCTAGCATGCCTGAATGCATGATGTTAGCCATGGCCAACAGCTGGATATCGGAATGTG
The DNA here is from genome assembly GCF_031021105.1 of Erythrolamprus reginae. Taxonomy (NCBI): domain Eukaryota; kingdom Metazoa; phylum Chordata; class Lepidosauria; order Squamata; family Dipsadidae; genus Erythrolamprus; species Erythrolamprus reginae. The sequence goes on from NW_027248463.1 coordinate 611,473, forward strand.
CATTGGCAACAGTATGTCGGCGGATGCTCCCACACTTCTCAAGGTAAGCCTCGCCTTCCTGTTCAGTCAAAGGTGTCAAGGCGGTCTCACTGACCTGTCGGGTTGCCACTGTGTGAGAAGAGATGCTTAGCCCATTGGGTTTGTAACGGGATCTGTAATACCGTTTCTCTGGAAAACAAGGGGAAAGAGACATTTTTGTTAATTGTTTATCACTGCAAGAATTGGTTTCTCCAGATTTTGTTTCTGGGAAAGGCACATTAGATATTTCTTCATCTTTAGTTTTGTCAATAAGTTGCAACAAATAGAGAGTAAGGATATTTAGGAATACATTAAATACAAGTTATACAATTGATTACTTTAATCTCCTGCACTGGTTTGATCCTATGTTAGAAGTCCAAGTTATGACAGAGAGGAACTTATGACCCTGAAGAACTTAGAAACATAGAAGATTGACGGCAGAAAAAGACCTCATGGTCCATCTAGTCTTCCCTTATGCTATTTCCTGTATTTTATTTCCTGTACTTGGCATTATTATAAAATAATCCCGCTTCTCAAGTTGTCTTACATTTAAAAGGGTAAGTGTGTAAGCTAAATTCCTATCCGTAAGTCCACTGCCTTTAGAAGAGGTGTATAATAAATGCTGTATAAGTTTATAACATATGCTGTACATGCATTGTGTGTGACTAATTAGCCTTCTGGGTATTGCCCAGAATCTGATATAGAACTATCCTTTCTTTCCTGATGTAACTGTACAGTTCAGAATGATTATATTATGGGCAAAGCATAACAACTGGTGGCAAAGCCAAACAAACTTATCTGTGAAAAATTTACTGCCCATTCTACATGCAGATCTAACAAAACAACTCCACTTGAAACATTTTATTAAAACAACAATGTGATTTCTGTTAGAACTAAGTAGAAGTGTTAGAACATGCATATCTTTATTTTCAACTTCCTAGCACCCTATAGTGGATCGTTTTGAGACAAGAACTGTCTATTTTAAGGGTTTTTTCGATGATACAACATTTAAAATTTTGATTATTAAAGCCCAGGGCACATACATTTTTTCCAGTCATTTTGCATGCCTCTACTATGAACCTTCTTTTTTTTTCAACTTGATACCCTACAGCGTCCACTGCAGTTCTATGCTTTTGGTGGATACTACTTTAGAGAAAGCTTTCGTAATCATTGATCTAGTGAGCTTCCCAGTTTGAATTCATTGCCATTTCTAGCAAAAGGATTGTTACAAGATAGAAAAAAATGGAGAAAACCAGTAAGGCTTTAGATATGACTGAATTCCAATTTTCAGCATCTCCAGCTAGCACAGGCAGTGCTAAGAGAAAGTAGTGACTGTATTCAACAACAAGTAGATGACAACAGATCCTGTCTTCCTGATATAAGTAATGGACATCATGGATGAAAGTAGTACATACTGCTTTTTAGCTGTTCCACTGGCCGACGGTATTCCCTCTACGGGAGGAATTCACATGGATCTAACTAGCAACATTCATTTATAAGAATGATGTGGATAGAATTACAGGTCATATTCTAAACTTACAGTACAAGCGCAGACAGATTCAATTTTATTTTAGGGGAGGGAGCTCTCAAACCCTAAGTGCCCCAAGGAAAAACATGTGCACATTCCAAACTCTTAAAGAATTATGAACTCAGGAATTTGTTTTGAATCCCTGAAGATGTATTTTTCCATGTCTGCTCGCCTCAAGCTTTTTTCATTTACTGTAAGGAGTCATTTTAGATAAGGAGTCATTTTATAGTTACTGTTGTTATTATTGGGAACTGAAAATCCTTGTGTTATAATTTGGAATTCTGTTGATAGTTTCTCCTCTAGCTTCTACCTGCTCCAAAGCTGTATCACTTCCTTTTTCTTCCGCTTCCTTATATCAAAGTGTATACTGCATTAAGAAACAGGAATCCTTCTGCTTCTGGGAAAGATATGGCAAACTGCATAGACTGTACTGCAAAGTGCAGCTGATAACCTTAGTAGACACCAAAGAACTGGTCACTAAACCAGTTCTTTGGAACCTCTCCAGAATCAAACTAGCAGATAGTTGTTTTGAGAAGAAATCTAAGGAGTTGAAGCTAGCAATCAAAGAAGCAAAAACCCACATCTCTCCTCTCTGAGGAGTGAGTCTAAGCTGGGCCCAAAATGGCGGATGGAGCTCCAGATTTGATTGACAGACTCAGTTGTCAATCTAATTGAATGAGGACAACCTACTCGGAAGGCTAGCTCCAACCACTATGGAGAATAGGAGATCCCACCCCCCTATGCTTCAGAACAAGAGCTTTCATCAGGTTTGTGTGCTGTGAGACAAAGAGATCAGTCATCTTGCTCACAAGTGAAGCCTTTTAAAGGACACTAAATTTGTAGCCCACTTTCTAATCATTTTCTAATATTTTTTTGGAAATTACCAAAATTGCCATACCATCATAAACCTTTAGAGACCTTTACGACAAGTTTTAAAAGTTTTTATCAGTGAGTTCATCTTCAGCTCTGAACAAAAAAGAAATCAATTATAGCGTTAAGAACTTAACAGAATTTGAAACAAATAGCAAAATGCTAAATAAAAATTTTACCTAAGAAGTTTATAAATGGTTCAAAGATTCAGACTAATATGGAATATTTATTTTCACTATACAATTTTGATTTTTTTTCTTCAATAAAGTTTCTTGTTTTGGCTATCCTGTTTATTGCAAGCCAGGATAAAGATAAGTAATGATTTTAGAAACTGGACAACAAAAAGGACTAAAGATTCCAAGCAGAAGAAAAAATACAAATTCATTTTTGATGTCAATTAATACTAGGACTTCCAAAACAATAAAATATTATAACATTGGAAACATTAAATGAATTATTCAAAGAACATAAATTAATGAAGTTATGACAGATAGTGTATGGAACAAATTTTATTTGACAAGACAGAAGGTACTGAAAATGGAACTACAAATAACAGATCAACAGAGTGATTTGGAAAAGAACACTTTTTATAAAGAAATCCTTGATTGCTGGGTGCTGCCCAGAGTTGCTTTTGATGAGATTTGGTGAAATTTGATGGGAGGGGAGGAGAGATGTGGAGGGGAAGTGAGAAAAGGGGAGGAAAGATGGACTGAAATTTTAAAAGTTAAAATGATAATAGACTAGACTAGACTAGAATAGAATAGAATAGAATAGAATTATTTATTGGTCAAGTGTTATTGGACACACGAGGAATTTGTCTTGGTACATATGTTCTCAGTACATTCGTCTGGAATCATAAGGTACAACAATTAATGATAATCATAGGGTATAAATAAACAATCAAATCACATTAGGAAACAGCCAATGAAAATTGTAAGGATATAAACAACAAAGTTACAGTCATGCAGTAATAAGTGGGAGGAGATGAGTGATAGTAATGATGAGAAGATTAATAGTAGTGCAAACTTAGTAAATAGTTTGACAGTATTGAAAATAATTTGTTTAGCAGAATTATGATGTTTGGGGGAAAACTATTATTGTGTCTAGTTTAGTTTAGCTGTAAACCAAGAAAATTACCTGGAAAATGTTTTCTTATTGGATTTACAAAAGAGCTTCCTTTATAAAGCCTTGAATAAACTTGTATAATATGATAAAGAAGAATTGAAGACAAATTAAATCCTAAAACTATATTTGATTGAATTAAAGATTAAGATTTAGGAATAAAAGAAGGAAACAAAGTTAATTTGTTTGATCAAGGATAAAATAGGCTTCTGTTGTTGTTGGTTTGCAATGTTCTGGCAAACCATTTACTTTTTGTTGACACCAGGACTGAAAGGTTGACATTTTATGGATTTATTTATAGATGAGGATGGGATAAGGGGTGAAAATATTACAGAAGCTGAAGAGTTATTAAATGTGTTTATATTATAATGAAGTTTGAAAGTCATTTCCTTTGTTTTTGCATGTTTTGTTATTTCTATTATCTTTCTCTAAGTTTCATTTACATTAGTTTTTATTATTGTATTTAAAATTCTTAAACAAAAGTTATATTAAAAAAGAAACAGGAATTTTTCTAAAATACAGCAGTTTTAATAAGTCATGGACTTGTACTACATTCATAGACCCATATGTACTAAAGCACCTCTTCTAGGTTCATAAAGACAGTGTACAGGTAATCCTTATCTTACAACAATTCATTTAGTGAACGTTGAAAGTTTCAACAGCATGGAAAAAAGTAACTTATAACTATTTTTTCACATGCCCACTGCAGCCCGCCCCTTGGTCATGTGATCAAAATTCAGATGAAAAGAATTCATATTTATGATAGTTGTGTCCTGGAATCATGTGACCAACTTTTGTGACCTTCTGACAAACAGAGTCAATGGGGAAGCTATATTCACTTTACAGTTGTGTTACCAACTTAACAACTGCAGTGATTCACATTTTAGCAACCGTGGCAAAAAAATATCGTAAAATAGGGCAAAACACTCTTAACAACTGTCTCACTTAGCAGTATACTGTAAATATTTGGCTCAATTATGGTCATAGGTCAAAGTGTTCCTATACTATAGTGCAGGGTACCTTCTCTACCGGTTCGGAAGGGTACGCCCGAACCAGGCCGAACCAGTAGCGTTTCACCCCTAATATAGCAGTGCAGGTGTTGGACTGGCTTTGGGGAGATTCAACTTCCAGTCCACACTCAGCATTTTAATTTCACTAGAGGAATTTGGATCAGTCATTCACTATCAACCTAACCTGTCTCACAGGATTGTAGAGGAAAGGAAAATAGAGAGGCACTGTATACAGTATGTGGTATCCTCACACTACTTCATAGTATTCTGAAAGCATTTCCAATATACCTATACACCAGGGAAAAGAGTATAACATCAATAAAACTCAACTTGGTTTTTTTTTTCTCCAGCAGACATCTCCCGATAGTTCTGCTCAACAGAAACACTACATCCAAAATAGCTGCTTCAACATTTATTATTTCAACAAGGGAAGAGTTCAGAAATAGCTCACCACATTTTACGGCACAGTACACTTTCACAAGCATTTAAAAAAAAATCATCTATGGGGAAAGAAATCATAGCTAGCTTGCTGTGTTACCAAGAAAAAAGTATCAAATAAGCATAAGTAACACCCCAAATTTCAGAGATAGAGTGATATTTCATTTTAAAGCTTCTATCAAGTTAGCTAGCTATTAGTTAATACACCAGGCTAATACCATGAATTCTAGTCCTGCCTTAGGCATGAAAGACATCTGGGTGGCTTTGGGCCAGTCAATCTCTCTTACCCGAATTCAACCTACAAGATTATTGTTGTGAGAAATATAGGAAGTGGAAGGAATATTAGATATATTCACTACTTTGAGTTATTTTTTAAAAAAATCTAGTCTATCTAAATATGCCTGCTTTTTTAATATTAGATCTGTTTACATTGTCACATTGTTATTATTGTTGTTGTGAGCCGCCCCGAGTCTCCGGAGAGGGGCGGCATACAAATCTAATAAATTATTATTATTAAATAGCTTTTCCTTAGTTTTCATAGATGCAAATTGCAATGGTTTTCTTTCAACCAATTTATATCTGAACTGAACTCGGCTTAAACTAATAGCTTATTCTTCCATTGGTAATGGTTATTAAAGAACACTCTCTCAATATTATCCAAACCTATAACTGGGAGCAAATATTTGCAGTTAAACTTTCACCATTTAAAGCTTTCTTCTTTTTATCCCAACTCATAATACAAGTCAGGAACGAAACATGGAAACAAGTCCCTTAAAGAGAAAAGATAGGTGCTGAGGGGTAGCCACCCTTTATCTGACAACCAAGAATTATATAGTCAGAAAGCCCATTTCAATTTGACCACAAATTGGAGGCTGCTGTGAAACAGTACTTTGTGAATTCCATTCATACTTTCATTTGTGCTGGAAACTCAACCCTGTACATTCTTTCTTTCAATTTGCAAGGGTCAACACAGAGAGAACACCTGTCTTAAAAGATATGGATAGTGCCACAGCAAGTTCTTTTAAGTCTTTTATAGGCCAATGAATTTCTGCTTGGGTAACATTTATAGTTATTTATTTCTTCAGTATCACAGGGTGAAGGAGAGGTCTCTTTTTCCCTTTAACTAGTGTCTAAGGTATCCAAACAGTGGCAGCTATTCCAGGATAACTAAAACTTTCTCTTAAAAGAAAAATAGCCAAAGTGAGAGGAAACCTTTTCATTATAGACCAGAGGCAGATAGTTAAGAATAAGAGGACCTGAGACCTCTTGACCAATGATTGACTCATCATTGTAAAGTTTGAAGGAAATAATACTTTTCTCTGTTACTTTTTATAACTGAGGATCGCAATCTACATTGTAGAAACATAGAAACATAGAAGATTGATGGCAGAAGAAGACCTTATAGTCCATCTAGTCTGCCCTTATACTATTTCCTATATTTTATTTTAGGATGCATATATGTTTATCCCAGGCATATTTAAATTCAGTTACTGTGGATTTACCAACCACGTCTGCTGGAAGTTTGTTCCAAGCATCTTTCAGTAAAATAATATTTTTTCACGTTGCTTCTGATCTTTCCCCCAATTAACCTCAGATTGTGCCTCCTTGTTCTTATGTTCACTTTCCTATTAAAAACACTTCCCTCCTGAACCTTATGTAACTCTTTAACATATTTAAATGTTTTGACCATGTCCCCATTTTCCCTTCTGTCATCCAGTCTATACAGTTTGAGTTCATCAAGTCTTTCCTGATAAGTTTTATGCTTAAGACCTTCCACCGTTTTTGTAGCCCATCTTTGGACCCGTTCAATTTTATCAATATCTTTTTGTAGGTGAGGTCTCCAAAACTGAACATAGTATTCCAAATGTGGTCTCACCAGCGCTCTATACCACTATACCGCTCTATACTCACCAATTCAATTCAATTCAATTTATTGGATTTATATGCCGCCCCTCTCCGAAAACTCGGGGCGGCTAACAACAGTCATGAACAATATACATGAATAATATACAGTAAAAAATCCAATACTAAAAACTAACTTAAGACCCCTTAATGTATAAAACCAGCATACCATACATACAGTTGTATCAGCCTAGGGGGAGAAGAAGTCTTAATTCCCCCATGCCTGGCAGCAGAGGTGGGTTTTGAGTAGCTTACGAAAGGCAAGGAGGGTAGGGGCAGTTCTAATCTCTGGGGGGAGTTGGTTCCAGAGGGCCGGGGCCGCCACAGAGAAGGCTCTTCTCCTGGGTCCTGCCAAGTGGCATTGTTTCATTGACGGGACCTGGAGAAGACCCACTCTGTGGGACCTAACTGGCCGCTGGGATTTGTGCGGCAGAAGGCGGTCTCAGAGATATTCACCAGCGCTCTATACTATCACAATCTCCCTCTTCCTGCTTATTATACCTCTAACTATGCAGCCAAGCATTTGACTTGCTTTCCCTACCGCCTGACCACACTGTTAATTGTGAAGTGAAACTCGTAACTAAAACTTCTTTTCAAAGCTTTAAACAAATCCTGAAGTCTCTCTATTGTGTCTTAATACAAAACAGTTGTAATGAGCACCATCCATCTCCTTGGGATATTTTAAAGGCTGCCTCCAATGAGGCTGATAAATACTTTCTTGCCAGAGGATATGGTGCTCTCTCTCTCGCGCGCGCTCTCTCTCCCTACCTCCCTGTGTATGTGTATGTGTATGAGATTCTTACCAGGCATACACAACATTCTTCTTCCAGAAATTTCAGCTGAAAATTCAACCATCTACACTGTTATGCTAAGAATCTTTGCATCAGTTTTTATATTCTTTCACTGAAATTATCATGGTCTTTCAGTCCTAACCTATTACTGAAATAATGGGCAAAAGGTGGAAGAGGAATTGCAATGAGCTGTTTTAACTGGATTAGGAAAGTCTGAGTAATGCACTCCTCAGAGCCTGCACTGCCCCAGAAGAAGCAAAAAATTATTGATGAGTCAATCAACTTGAGCAATGCTTCCTAAGGTCATTCTGTCTGGAGAGCAGCTACTTACATCAACGGCTATTCACTAGAGCAGTGTTTCCCAACCTTGGCAACTTGAAGAGATCTGGACTTCAACTCCCAGAATTTCCCAGCCAGTGAATGCTGGCTGGGGAATTCTGGGAGTTGAAGTCCAGATCTCTTCAAGTTGCCACAATTGGGAAACACTGCACTAGAGGGCAGGGGATGTAGCAAACCAAGACGATAGGGCTTTTATCACAGGATGGCACCTGCCATCTTGATGGTTAATCTCCAAGTTATCACGGATCCCATTTCTGTGGTACAAAAATGGAGTGCACAACCTGAGACCCAGTGCTACACAGGATGTTAAGGTATAATCTTTGTTCAATCTTAATTTTCCTCTCTGTCCTTTAAATTTGCCTCTTTTATTCTATAAAGAACAGCATGGATCCTTAATATAATGTAAAATCTTGTTTTAAATTAGGAATAAATTTTCTACTTAAGCTTAGGCGCTGAATGTGCTATTCTATTCACTGGAAACAGCACCTTCAGTAGCAAACGAAACATTTAAATGTGTTAAAGGGTTAAATAAGGTCCAGGAGGGAAGTGTTTTTAATAGGAAAGTGAACACAAGAACAAGGGGACACAATCTGAAGTTAGTTGGGGGAAAGATCAAAAGCAACATGAGAAAATATTATTTTACTGAAAGAGTAGTAGATCCTTGGAACAAACTTCCAGCAGACGTGGTAGATAAACCCACAGTAACTGAATTTAAACATGCCTGGGATAAACATATATCCATCCTAAGATAAAATACAGACAATAGTATAAGGGCAGACTAGATGGACCATGAGGTCTTTTTTTGCCGTCAGACTTCTATGTTTCTATGTTTCTAAATGGAGAAAGAACTAGAGGACGACAGTGGTTTGAATCCATATCAGGACTCCTTTCCCTCAGAATACCACTAATCATACTGTCAAAGTGGCATCCTGTGGGCCAGATGAGTTACATGCAGGCCACGCCCCCCCTCCCCCAGCTCCACAAAGGCAAAAATGTTGCAAGGTTTTGTGAGATGTCATGTGACACATTCAAATTTGACACCCATGCTTTGGGTACATACTGCAGAATTGCATTCTCCAGTTGACTGATAAGTTAGAGATCAGGTGAACCAGAATTGCCAAGAGTACAGCTGTTTGGCTGCCTGGTTGAAAAGACTGGTTTACTGATATCTTGTGGACACTGGGTGGATACTGAGGTTTACTACAAAAGAATGCAGAAAGTATAAAAGAAATGGTAGAAATACTAAGAGAGAAAAGGGAAATCTAATTTAGAAATGTAGGCTCTTATGCTTTTCAGGTTTTCTACTCAGATTGCTTTAAATAGCTGCAAATATTTATCTCAAATCAAATGAATCATAAGCTCTAATAAATAGATTCCCTAGGCAGCTTGTGATTTCACTATTAACAGTTATATTTAGCAATCATTTGCCTTTTGTCCAGTCATTGTCTCCAAAATGTCATTCCAATCTGGAGCGATAACTATAAAAAGCAGTTTGGGTGTGTGTGTGTTAAAATGCATTTAAAAGTGCAATGGTGTCCAGACAGGAATAGTCAGGAGACAACAAACACTGCAGGCTTTGTTCCACAGTCATGTTTACTGCAGCTAGCCACCATGAATATTTTCTGCAACGAACACTACAAACTGCTATCTTCAAGCGTCTATAGCAAATTGAAAGAAAAAAATGAATTCAGTTCATATCAGCTGATATGTTAGTTAGCAACAAATACCTATTATTGTTTTTTTTAATCTCCCCAATAGAAATACTATGGTCATATTCCAATCTAAAAGAACGGAGAAATATAAATGTGTTGCACAATTACTATTATACAAACTGAAGAAGGACAAACCATTCCTTAGATCTTATGCTCAGCTAGAGCCAATATAATTTAGCTCTCCTCACTACTCTCTTGTACTGCTGCGGTAGAGAGCTATCCTGTTTTTAAATTCTTCACCAGAAACTATAATATACTTAATTGGTCATTTGGAGATCAGCATCTATGAAAGTGTTAGTGTTTGTGAAAAGAAAATACCCAGAGCTCAGGTGGGCAGTATTTTCTGATTTGGTCTGTCCCAAAATGCCTCCTTAATAGAAAGTAAATTATTCCTCACCTGATGGTTTTTTTAAAAATCATTTAAGTAGCATTTTTGCTAAGAAGAATGATACAAGTTTGTATTTAATTTTGCATCATTCTAGTCTGCAGATAAATCTTTTTTTAATGGAAAAAAATTAGGAGACAATTCTAATGGTCATCAATGTGTGCAGATACCATATGCTTTGCACATACTGCCTTTCCAGGCCTCGAAGCAATGAAAAATTACCTGTATCTATATTGTATTTCAAGAAGTGCATTAGTTTTAAGCAGTGAAGGGCTACAAAAAATTTTACTATCACACTATGGGCGCAGCTGCATTTTCTTTCAACATCTTTCAGTGCAAAGTGGGTGCTCTGGGGTGGAGCTCCATTTTCACTACCCCATTTTCACTACCCCGTCCCATCCCCCCTGTCCGGGGAGTAGCCAACCCCTGGTTTTAAGTGATCCAAGCCATTATTGAAAAAAAGATGGAATGGCAGGAAGGGAAGCAAATTACCTAAATGTATATGAGCCAAACAAAGATGATAAGGAAGTACTGTACATATGAATGCAGTGTGGGCCTCTACTTTCAGCTACTCGGTTATTCCCTTCATAGATTTCTTTCCACAAACCTACATAATCATGGAAAGAGAACCATAAGAAGCCTATAGTCCTTTTTGCATGGCTTGGCACTGAGATATATTCATGACCATCTCCTTAAGCTAAAACCAATCTGCCTGATAATAATTTTGGGGGAAAGCGAGGAGGAGGTGCATCTATATAATGCCTCCCATATGGAACAAACTTCCCATGGACGTGAGATTAACACTGATTTATTTTACATTAATGAGAAGAAAGCAAGCCAATAATTATATTGCTCCGATTAGTTTGCTGGTTTAAAGTTTTGTACTACATTTGCTATTACAGAACTGATATATAATGTCTATGTATTGTATACAATTATGCTATTGTTCACCATTTCAGAAGTCAAATAAATAAATAAATGCAGTATGAAACTACAATAGCAAGAATTTAAAAACACATCTGAATTTAAAAACACATCTGAATTTAAAAACACATCTGAAAAGCAGGAGTCAGGAATAAATCTGACCAGAGACCAGAGAAAATATAAAAATAAAAAAATTGCTGAGCGACTGAAATGGAAATTAATGGAACCGGAAAATTGGGAAGTCCATGAAACATAGATGAGATGTTACATGAAAGAGGAAAGGGTTTTCTGCCAAAAATGTAGGAATTTCTCCTAAAATGCCCAAGAGAAATGGGTAGGTTTTCCACAGTCCAGATACTTTATTATTTATTTATTCAATTTGTATGGCTGCCCATCTCGCCTAAGTAATCTCACAACAGTTGGTATACAAGCCAAACTGAATGCTATGCCACAGATTCCTGCCATATAACTTTTTAGTTGTTGCTGTGTAGTCATTCATTTGCATCTGCGGTTTTGTGACATAATGAACTAACTAACTAACTAACTAACTAACTAACTAACTAACTAAATAAATAAATAAATAAATAAATAAATATGTTTACATTATCATCTAGTCACCATTATCCTCTGTCAACCTCTTTTCAGACTTAAAGTCTTTTCCAGATACCTTGTTTTTGGGTTAGGTAATATTTAAATTTTAAATATTTAAATTTAAATTTTAGTTCCACTAAAGTTTTTTAAGGTTTGAATTTAAGGTTTCCACTGAGCAGTCTGGTATCATGAGCATACTAAAATTAGTTATTGCTTCTCCCAGCAATTTTGATTTTATTTCCTTTTACTCCAGCATTTTTAATGGTATGTTCTGCATATAAATGTAACGTTCACTGGCACATTATTTATATGATGCACTCCTTTCCCTATTTTGAACCATTTAGTTTCTCCTTTTCTATTTTAACTATTGCTCCCTAATCATCAATTGTTGGAAATAATGAATACACCTTAGATGTCAGGCACATCCTTCCTTATGTTGAGACTCAAGTAAACATGACCCATAGAATTTTTATGGTCTGGCCTTATGAGAACAGTGTATTTGGCACCATCCATCCTTATAAGTCTGACACTTTCATCCAAAATTCACGGAACTATTTCAAAATTAAAAGTACTGGATATTTTTCTTCAATATCCAATAGGTGGAGATATTGTTCAACTGTCAACAATTATGCTGAACAGAGACTGTGTACGTTAACTTTAAGGGCCTAAAAGATGTCTCAACCATTAATCTATTCCAGTAGCATTTAGGATTAGAAAAACATGTTTCTTGATATAATATTCAGCATTTCTGCCCACCCATTCCGGTTCAGTGGCTAAAGTTTATATGAAGAGAAGATGATGAACTTAATATATTTATTTTAGGAAATACTATCTGGAAGCCGTGATGCATAATGTGCTCCATTCAAGTGTCTAATTAGGTCCTAAAATCCACAGAAATGATAACATTTTCTAGTTACAATTTCACTTTTAACTCTGAAGTAAGTATTGACATGTCACTGCTATTTCATACATCACAGCATTATTCAAGGGATCAAATTTCGCGTCTTCTGTTTCCCGTTCACATATTTAATTGCTACTTAGATTGCAAGAAAAATGCAAGAGATTCTGCTAAGAGAGACCTTTGGACACTTGTTAAAAATATACATCCAACAATTAAAAAAACCTAGTAACCATTGCTCACAAGATCTATAAGATGCTTAATTTTTTTCAAGGTCAATAAATATTGATCCCAACATCCAAATCTTCAAAATCACAGCTTCCCTTTAAAACATCAAAATCATTTTAGTCATTTTTCTCATCATTTATTCATCCCATTAAATAAAGGGAATCAGCTATTAATTGAGTTCAGGGAAGCATTTTTAGTTGCTGCTAAATTCAGACCAATCCAAAAATAGGTATGTTCTGTTTTCCCTTCATCTTGAAACTTAACAAGCTGGAAGATCTTTATGAAACTGTAAAATATCAGGCTAGTGTATGAGAGGGCAATTATCAAAACAAGTCAGGAATGATGGTTTATGTAATTCTTGTACGCCTCACTCTCATTGGAAGTTAAGGAAAAATGGAAAGTTAGCAACTAAAAGCATAAGGGAAGTGTTTTTAATAGGAAAGTGAACACAAGAACAAGGGGACACAATCTGAAGTTAGTTGGGGGAAGGATCAAAAGCAACATGAGAAAATATTATTTTACTGAAAGAGTAGTAGATCCTTGGAACAAACTTCCAGCAGACGTGGTAGATAAATCCACAGTAACTGAATTTAAACATGCCTGGGATAAACATATATCCATCCTAAGATAAAATACAGAAAATAGTATAAGGGCAGACTAGATGGACCATGAGGTCTTTTTCTGCTGTCAGTCTTCTATGTTTCTATGTTTCTATAAGTTTCTATGATCCTATTCATTTACAGGGCTAGCCTTGACTTTCGTGAGGGTTGTACTGGGATGAGCGTGTGCTCGGGCACTAGTTCATCTTATGATAAAAGGGTGATTTTTGATTTGCCATTTTTCACTACAGTAGCTGTAATGAGAACAAGCAGCCCTCCATATCAGCCATTGTGTAAATCTTATATGAGATTCAAAAATTGCCTACTTCTGCTCTATCCCTAAAGGCGTAATTTCAGTATTTCTATACAGCTGTCAACTCCATATGCAGGACTACAGTTGGCAAAGTACCAAGGATGTTCAGAATATACACATACAAAGCACAGTAGTGGGGCCCACATGTTCTCTAAATGGAGGACCAAGTGTAAGTATTCTGAATGTATAATTCTTTGAAGGTCATGGAGTATATAAAATGTGTTTTATGATAATAAACCCTGGTTTTATTGGTAGATCGGAAGATAGCAGTGTGCTTTCACAAAAGTCACATGGCCACCTCAAATAAACAATTTCAACTATCACTCAAGTTCCCATACACTTTGTATTATTTTTCTTCTGAACGCGAAGGGTCACAATTTTATTAGCTGTAAACAGTGCACTGATTATATTTGTACTGTGACAGGAACATCTCGTTTATTGAAGTCATGAATTTACAGTTGTTCAGTTGTATAAACTAATCTGGTGTAGTGTTAATGCCAAGACCTAGTAGGAAGCACAGAGCTCTGCTTGGCTAAAGACACCAAGGATATATGCGTACAAGAGCAACACCCCAATACCAGGAGCTAAGAATCCACAAGTAGAAAACTATACTCTTGTGTAAGATAGGAAACTTTGGTTTCAAATCGAACTTAAAAGATTGACAAAGAAATAGAATGGTCTGGGAGAAATGGTTAACCTTGGATAGGTTGGAAGCAACTTCCATTCTCTCCACTGAACAAACTACATATCAAATCATATTAAAATAAATCTGAAGACTATGCTCCCCTAATTGTGAAAATCCATTGGAGAAAACCACATGCTTTGTGACTAGTTCCCAATTTTAGCTATTTTCGTTGAAATGATCTCAGTAAGCAAGACAGGAACAATCTGTGCCCAAAATCATACTGAGCACAGTATTAATCTGACTTTATTGAATTTACAGTCATTTCCTTGCCCACAATGCACTGGGAGGAGAGGTCCACAGCAATCATGATTTAATGTAGCCACAAGATAATTTTTTTTCTAACAATCAGATAAGTTATTCTGAGAAGAAGGAAAGGCATCTGTGGGAACAAGGGATAGGCATACAAAACAGAGAAAACACTTAATGATTAGGTAACTTCATTAAATAGCCAAAGGGAAACAACACAGCTAAAAACGGTATTTATTTTGGAAAATCAGATTTTAAATAGCTTTTAAACATTTGTTAATGACTGTCTTGTTATTATTCAGTTAGACACAGAAAAGGAAAATGAAGGTTGGGTGAGTTTTTGCACAATTACACAAATTAAATGCAAGTTTGTATTGATTAGTATCTGCACAAGGATAATTTAAGCTGTCACTCTCATTTTCTGTGTCTCATCCAGCGTTGAGTATTGATTACACATCCTTGACTATGGTTTATAGCCAATTTGTAAATGGCAGGTATCTCATATACACACTTTTTCTTTACCCTATGGTATTGCCTCTGGCTAAACATGTTTTGCAGGGTTTTATAACATAATCAAATGAAGCAATATTCAAATGTGAGCAAAAATTTTGGAAACTGTGTTTTTGTGAACTCTTTCTGTGCAGACAAAAAAAATTCTCTACTGATTCCATGGATTCTCCAGATACCTTTGACCCAAATATCAGGAACTGCAATACTTTACATCTTACCCAGGGCACAGGTACTGCCAGGGAAGCAATGTTCTTCACACAAACCAAGGTATGGGGAAACTACCAGTTTTACAAGTTCTTCTAGTTGTAGAAAGGCCTTAGTGGGACCTGTAGGTTCATGGACTCCCTGAAACATAAACAAAATATACCTATTGTCAAATACCCGGGGTATGCAAATCAATACATTTCATCCGTCCATTTTTATTTTTCTAATTGACTGAAAAAAAGAAGGTGGAAAACAAGGAAGAAAGTATTCTATAGCAATAGCATTTAGACTTATATACCACTTCACAGTGCTTTACAACCTTCTCTAAGCAGTTTATAGAGAGTAAGCATATTGCCCCCAACAATCTGGGTCTTCATTTTACCAACCTTGGAAGGATGGAAGGCTGAGTTAACCCTGAGCCTACTGAGATTTGATGTGCCAAATTGCTGGCAGACGGTGATCAGCAAAAGTAGCTTGCAGTACTGCACTCTAACCACTGCACCACCGAGGCTCTTTGTGAACCAAATATTCTAGTAATATATTATTTAATAAAATACCAGTGTAGCAGAATACTTTTTACAAACACGTACACTTTTTACAAACTTCAAACTTGACAGTTTTAAGACTTGTGGATTTGTGGAGCTCCTGGGTGCTGGGGGATGGCAAAAAGTGCAATTTTTAGTGAAAAATGGGCCGTTTTTCACCCTTTTCTTTTTTGTAAAAATGGGTGGGCCAAGGGCCTGGGAAGCATGCAGAGGATTCATGGGTGCTGGCAAAAATGTCCCCATTTTTGTGAAAACAGGCCACTTTTTGCCCATTTTTTCACAAAAGTGGGGGTATTTTTGCCTTCTCCCAGTTCCCGGGAGCTCTCTGCAGGCTTCCCAGATCCTTTGCCCATTCCATTTGTGCGGAGAAGATGGGCAAAAAATGGCCCATTTTTCACAACAACTGGGGCATTTTTGCCATCTTCCAGCACCCAGGAAGTCTCTGCAGGCTTCCAGACTCTCTGTCCACCCCATTTTTGCAAAAAAACATTATTCAACCAATATGTTGACTGGGGAATTCTGGGAATTGAAGTCTACCTATCTTCAAGTGAGAATGTTGAAGGTTGAGAAACACTGTTCTGCAACACCCTACTGAATGCTCTCAACAGATACAGTAGCTAAAGCAGGCCATTCCAACAAGTCAAAGAATATAAGCAAATTAATTTTCTCCCCAGGACTTGTGACCCAATTGGGAAGTGATTAATGTTTTAATTCTCTAGATCCAAATAATCCCAGCAACTTAAGACAACATTCCTAATGTTTTCCCTTTTTTCTTTCTTCCAAGGTCAGCGTTGTAACTAGGGAACATTGGCAAGGGGGGAAGCTGGTTAGAACTATCAAGAGTCATAATTGGGGGGGAATTATTTATTTATTTATTTATTTATTGGATTTGTATGCCACCCCTCTCCAAGGACCCAGGACGGCTCACAACATATCAAAACAGTATACAATATATGTATCTTAAAAATCCAATTAATATAGCTAAAAAACTTTAAAAACTCCAATAACATTTAAAAGAATTCATTCCCATTCACACAGCAAGACATATAATCAGCCAAGGAGCTAGGGTCTAATGGCCCCAAGCCTGGCAGCACAGATAGGTCTTTAAACTTTTACGGAAGGCGAGGAGGTTGGGGACAGTGCGAATCTCCAGGGGGACCTGATTCCAGAGGGCCAGGCCCCCACAGAAAAGGCTCTTCCCCTAGGTCCCGCCAAGCGACATTGTCTAGTTGATGGGACCTGGAGAAGGCCGACTCTGTGGGACCTAACTGGTCACTGGGACTCATGTGGCAGAAGGCGGTCCCGGAGGTAATCTGGTCCGATGCCATGTAGGGCTTTATAGATCATAACCAACACTTTGAATTGCATCCAGAAAACAAACGGCAGCCAATGCATTCTGCAGAGTGCTACAGAAATGTGGGTATGCCTTGGAAAGCCCCATAACCGCTTGCACGGCTGCATTCTGGATGATTTGAAGTTTCCAAACACTCTTCAAAGGTAACCCCATGCAGAGAGCATTGCAGTAGTCGAACCTCAAGGTGATAAGGGCATGAGTGACTGTGAGTAGAGACTCCCTGTCTAGATAGGGCAGCACCAGGCAAACCTGGCTGAACGCCCCCCTCACCACAGCCGAAAGATGATGGGCCAACATCAGCTGTGGATCGAAGAGGATGCCCAAGTTGCTGACCCTCTCTGAGGGGGTCAAAAGTCCCCCTCTCCCAGGGTAATGGATGGACAGATGGAGGTGTCCTTGGAAGGCAGAACCCACAGCCAGTCCGTCTTCTCGGGATTGAGTTTGAGCCTGTTAGCACTCATCCATACACTAACAGCCTCCAGACACCGGCACATCACTTCCACTGCTTCACTGAGTGGACACGGGGTGGAGATGTATAGCTGAGTATCATCAGCATACTGATGACAACTCACCCCGTGCCCTTGGATGATCTCACCGAAATAAAAATAAGGCAAAAATTCAGAGTTCAAACATGACAATTTTAAACAAACAAAACTATTATCATTGAAACAGTCATTAAAACCCTTACACTGCAACATTAAATTTAATTTCATTATTTAGAAAACCAGATTTTAGATAGCTCTAGCTTTATCAATGAAAGACAGATGTCAAAAATCCAGCCCTCTTAATTAAAAATACCTTGCCCAACACACATGATTAAGGCTGCATCATGTTGACTTTCTCCACAACTCACTACTCTGTAGTTTCATTACCAAACCCCCAAAACTTTACCCTTAGACTATCCACTGTTGACCTTACCCGATTCCTAAGGGATCAGTAAGGAGCGTGCATAAGTACACCAGCGTGCCTACCGTCCCTGTCTTAATGTTTCCCTCTTATTAGTACCACTATCATGTATATAAACAGTGTTATATCTTTGTATACTACCAATACATACTTGACAAAATAAACAAATAAGAGTCATTTTTACAGCATGAGAATAGAGATATTTGGGCAGGCAGACATCAATGTCTTTCTCTGAGACAGACCCCAGTGATATAGTGAGCCAATATTTGCAGGTCCAGCCAAAGGCAATTCTCTGCTTCAAAAACAGTATGTCTAATGCTCATTAACAGTGATGTGCAATACATTTGGCAATCAGTACAATACATTTCAAGGTTGCTAATGTTAAAACAGGCTAAAACATTTATCTAATGTTTAAAACAGGCTGTTCCAACATCGCTATGCTTCTGGTAAGAGCTTGGAACAGGATGTTTTCAGACACAATATTTCAGTCTTCAAATGTTTGCCCACCCCCACAAACATTATAAATGAGAGGTGAAAATAAGACCATTTCCCACCTGTAAAATCAGCAGCATCTGGATAATGGAGGGTGGAAGATTACTTTGGACCAGAGGAAGAATTTCATCCAACTTTACTCTTAATAAGACTAAGTCTCGGAAGCCAAGCAAGGAAATCTGACGAATGGTCAGTTCTTGACCCTGTACACACAGATAGAGAGAAACGGCATCCATTGGCATTGGAATAATGTTCAATCCTATTTGCAAACTGAACCCTATATTTTAGGACAATAATGCCACACAATATCATAAAAATAGTTGGAGAACAAGATGGTAATATGAACATAAGCTGAGAAATTATTGTAAATTAAAAGAAATAAAATGATTATGCTGCCCCTGGATAATCAGTTTGTAACTGTTGGTTAAGAATGAGGAAGTGGTATTCCTTTGTAGCTAGACAGGAAAAGTATATTAGAAGCAACACCCTTATCAAAGGGTTCCACCAAAACGTCACTATGTACGTTGAACTTTTTCAAGCACAAGATTTAAGTTATTATTTTGGCTTTGCTGAACCAATTTCAGATATTTAATAGCACGCCAAGAGATGCAATATATAGCCCTTGAATAAAGTTTTTATTTTAAAAAATGTATGTGTTATTTTAAAAAAGATGTGTTTTTGTTATCTGCTACCATCTTTAAAAAGCTAATGCCAAGCCTATGAAGCTACCCTTTAACCTTTGTTTAAGCACTGTGTTTAAAACTCCTATTTTAATAGCTAAAATCAGCCATTCTGTAGGCTCTCCATGAAATTGTTTAGATATCCCCAACTAATGAACCAGAACTCTAGCTGGAGGAAATAAAATGTATGTTAATCATCAATTCATAATAGGGTTAATCATACAACTAACAAGTTCATTAAAATGAAAAACAAGAACACAAGCCAAAGGCTCTGAAGCCAGAAACTTCCCGTTTTTAAAAAGGGCTGTTCTCCTTAAGATTCAAAGGGTGTGGTTATGGACAAATAAATGGAGCAGAACTTGAAAAAAAAGAAGGGAGTGAAATTTCTGCAGAAACAGATATGCGAGCTTCTCAGCTTGATCTAATCTTTGTTGTATTACAACCAACCTACTGTGTAACTTTAAAAAATAACTAAGAAGGAACATCTCAGCAAATAATATCCAGCAACAAGTAAGTATCCACAATCCAGCGACATTAAGAATACAGATACGTCTTCGTCTACAGGAGAACATTGGCAAAAGGGGAGGCTATGAATTGTTAGAATTACCCATACCTATCAATTCATGGTAAAAGGATAACAAATTTTGTTTTCCTGAATCTTCAATTTTAATGATATGAAGCCTTTCCTGATATATTTATTTTTTTTGGGGGGGGGGGGATATTCTGTTACAATTAATTGGTTTTGCTTTCCGCGTTTGGCCCAAGTAATTTCTATGGAATTGTTCATTTAACCCAGGGGTACTCAAATTTTTTAAACCGGGTGCCAATTCTCGGTCCCTCAGACTGTTGGGGGAGTGGACCAGCTGGGTGAGCTTGGCTAGGTGGGCATGTGACTGGGTGGGCATGGCCAATTTAACAGTCCACTAAACAATGCACATAAATTAAACTTTAATTTGTTTTGCTCGTGGGGGTGTTTTATTTGCTTTTGTTAACTTTTCTTTTTACTAGATCATTTTTTTCAGTTGTATAGAAGTTTAGTGGTCCACTTCAGGAAACTCAGTTTTGCAAGTAATTCTTCTCAGCCCCAAGAAGCTTGACAAATCTCTCCCGTCACACACACACCTCTCTCCCTCTCTTTCTATCTGTCTGTCTGTCTATTTGTCTCTTTCTCTCTCTCTGTCTATCTTCTGGAGGTGGGGGAGATGAAAAATAGGCCATTTTCACCAGGTTTTTTGGCTTCCTGGGGCATCTGTGTGCCTCATTTTTAACTTTCCCCAGGCCACATTAATGGCTTCAGTGGGCCACATGCAGCCCACAGGCCGTAGTTTGAGAATCCATGATTTAACCTATACATGCTGCTTCACTTTTATAATTTAAATTCAATTCCTCTGCCAGCCTATAGTTGTGCAGCAGCAATCTATTTATTTATTTATTGGATTTGTATGCCGCCCCTCTCTGCAGACTCGTAGATGAAAAGCAAAGCATATTTTTTTTCTGTCACTGATCTTTTATATTACATTACAATTATATTTTTTCAAGCACCTTTTCTCTCAAGAGTCCTCAGATAACTACTCTGGGAAATATTATAGTGTGGTACACATGTGTTATTCATAATCATTGAATTTCATATCATTATAACACTCATTGCAGCATCTTTTTGATTGCTGTGCTCAAGCTACAACAGAATTTTATAACAGCAAATTTCTTTTGTGCTATTTATGCTAGTATACTGTGCATTTATGAAGGAAAAGTGTGAGACAGAGAGCACACTGCATGAAAACATCTCTTATAATATGAAGCTTTCATCCATTTATCTGTACTTCAAGAATCAACTTTCCATTTTCCATAATATTTTGGCTAGACAATCAGCTAAGCTCAATCAAATGGAGTCACAGTTGGTTGAAAAGCCAGAGAGACCTCAATTATTTCTCTGTCAAACTGGAGGAAGCTTTCAAATGGCATGCTACTGAGCTCTGTCTTTGGAACTGGTATGCTTCAATATGCTTATTTTTATTTATTTAAAATGGAAAGCACTTGGCTGAACAACACAATAGTGCAGTAGTGCAGATAAAAAATAATCCAGGACAGCATTTCAATCAACAAAACAACAGCAATATTATGAGTTGGGGAAAAAAAGGATGTAATTTCAGATCACATCCATCAAAGTACAACAATTTTGAGTGAATCATTTCCTATATACATAGTAAAATCTATTGTGTTGAGAGATGGCAAAATTGAAAGAAATTCAAAGAATAACCGTGTTGTAATCTGTTTAGTATGTGGTAGAGTAGAATAGCACTTCAAATCCAAAATCATAAAGATGCTTGGTGGACCTTCTTAATTCAAACATCTTGCCCTAGGCTAAAGATGATGCAGCATTGAACTTTAAGATTTAATATGCCTACAAATGTAATAGATGGAAAAATGATTGATTTAAGCTCCTAGCCTTACTGGGGTTGTGGATATATATTTGGAATAGTGAGACCAACCACCAGAAGCTAAACTGATTTTCATGTCATTTGTCCTAATAACCTCTTCTGACTTCCTAATATATTCTCTGTCACTTATACTTGGAGATCATGCTTTATATTGCAGCTTCCCATTTAAAAATAAATATTTAATATTTATTTAAATAAAAATTTAAAACGAAAAGTAAAATCAGATGGGGCAGGGACTCTGGTAAGTAAAAAAGGAAT
This sequence comes from Erythrolamprus reginae, assembly GCF_031021105.1. Lineage (NCBI taxonomy): Eukaryota > Metazoa > Chordata > Lepidosauria > Squamata > Dipsadidae > Erythrolamprus > Erythrolamprus reginae. The sequence continues at coordinate 633,459 of NW_027248463.1, forward strand.
TGCAAGATATGCTGACACCGACGTCCATGGACATATTGTTGGGATCCTAGGACTTATTTTTCAAATGTGCACAGTTTATCTGCCCGTAAAGCCAGACATACCTTTTATCATCTGCTGCAAGTATAAAAGAGGGATAGGGGAAGGAAATAAAGGAAAAAGAAAAGAGAGAGAGAGCATGGGAAATCAAGATTCTTATAGCAAGAAGCAAATATTTACATTCTCTCAAATAATGTAGTGATGCTTACTTGTTGATATTTTTGGTCTAGAGGGGGGGAAATAGCACCACTAAGGGTTGGATTGTTAAAGGGAGCTCTGGAAAAGCATAGTATGTCACTATGCAGTTGAAAAGCATACTATGTAACTTTCCTAAGACTTTCATTCTATAATAAATCTGTCCCATCAGTAACTTCTCTTGCTTAGATAACATTATTTTCTTGGTATTCTAATTTATCCCCGTTACTGTGCTTATTCAGTTCCTTGGAAAAGAAAAATATTACCTTTTTTATCTCAGAGTGCCAAGTGTAATTACAGGGATAATGAACACAGAGAAGTTATTAGCATTCCATTTGTCTCAAATGTTAAAATGGTTTATGTTAAAGGTGGTGTAACAGTGAGATTTGTTAACTATGGCACACAAATTCTTGGGCTTATTGGACAGTGGGTTGAGCCAATTTAGTCAGAGGCCAATATAAATACATTTCATGATTCTCTGCTTCTAGTGGAACAGACAGTTCTAAAATCAGTAAATGTGAGGGGGGATTTTACCTTGCAATATCGTGCCTCTATATGCAATATACCCCATAGAACCTTACACGATATTTGGCCTCCTCTTTACAAATCATCATTTAAAATTCAAGAGTCAACTGTGGAAATTAGATTTCTTTCCAATTCTTCTACTTAGGTACAATGGTAAGAAAAAAAAGCTATAACAAAGATGATTGAGGAATTCAGAGAAAAGTAGATGAAGAAAGCACAAAATCTTGTCGCTGAGGAAATCTCAGTCCTGGATTGGTTGGGAATTTTGTTATTCTAATATACCTGGAAGGTGCCATGTTGGAGACAAAGACTTTTATCATTAGTGTATTGTTCAATTGCAAAGTCTTCCGGGTGGTTAAAACTAGAATGCACCATTAACAATGGATATTGATCTGTAAATTAACAGTAACACAAAATATTGATCCGGAATAACTTATCCTTTAACAGAGTGTAGATTTATAGTTATTGTGTAATGGGGTTTGTGGTTTAAATTAGTCAAGAGTTTTATAACCATACCGACAACAGGACAAACAAGCTTAACAGCAATTCTGGTGAAATGTGTGATTCTTAAAAGTTTAAAATTGATTTCCTTTGCAGATTAAGGTTAGTGTCTCCCTTCTATTATATGGTAAGTTTGAAATGTTTTTTCTCCACCCTGTTGAGCTTATATTTAACTAGATTTACCTGAACAGGGTAAAATATAGCCTGTAGTATAGGAAGAGTTTCTGTGAAGAAGTGATCCCAAGTTTCAGATAATACATAGATACGATCTTCTCCTAAAAAAAATACAACGAACATTAAGGAACTTTCAAAAAACATGTTATTAGGTATACAACTCTCATTTCCAACTAAAATCCACACATTGCTTGACATTACTGGAGGTTGCTAAGCATCTAGCCAACCATGGGTGATCGTGAAAAGGTTATTAGGTTTGGACCTGGTTAATACATGGATGGGAGACTTCCAGGAATACTACTTTATGGATTAGACCAGTGGTGGGTTCCTACCGGTGCGGTCTGGTGCACCGTTCCTGAAGTGGTCCTCCAATTGAGCAATTTGCCACGATAGCTCCATTCTGTCTTTGCCGGTCGCCATCTTTTTAATATATTTTTTCATGTTTTTTTAGCTCTCTGAGCATGTACAGAAGGAAAACTGTCCCTCTGCACATGCGCAGAAGCAAAATCACGCTGGGGACATGCATCCCTGCGTAATGTCACAATGTGCACGCAGAGCACCAATTACGCAGGGACATGCATCCCTGCGTAATGTCACAATGTGCACGCAGAGCACCAATAGGAAATGGTAAGCAACCCGCCCATAGATTAGACTGGGAAATCCAGGAAGTAAGCAAGGACAAACCACTTCCATCTTATGGCCAAGAAACCCACATGGACCTGCTCACATAGCCATCTAAGAAGCTGAACTCAGAAAAGTTCCAAATACTGACTAATTGTCACAAAGGGAGACTCTGCTGCAACAACATAAATTGATTCAACTCCTATCCTCAAAACGATGCTATAGAGCACTGCACACCAAGACACAAGAACAGTTTTTTCCCGAATGCCATCACTCTGCTAAACAAATATTTCCCTCAACACTGTCAAACTATTTACTAAGTCTGCACTACTATTAATCTTCTCATCATTCCTATCACCCATCTCCTCCCACTTATGACTGTATGACTATAACTTGTTGCTTGTATCCTTATGATTTATATTAATATTGTTTCCTGATTGCTTATTTGTAACCTATGACAATCATTAAGTGTTGTACATCATCATTTTTGACAAATGAATCTTTTATTTTATGTACAGTGAGAGCATATGCACCAAAGACAAATTCCTTGTGTGTCCAATCACACTTGGCCAATAAAGAATTATATTCTTCTATTCTAACTGTAACTATGACCTCAATATTTAGGTTGACCTTAAGGACTTCCTGAATTTAGCTGCCACTTATGGTGAATAAGAACCACCAGAGCCACCCAATACTTGCTTTGCTGATCTTTCACTGGTTTCCAATAGATTCACGAGTAGAATTCAAAATGCTGGTTTTAACAGTCTGAAAAACTAGTTAAATTTGTTTGCTGCAAATGAGGATGCTGAAAGTACCTAATTTCCATGAAAGAACAGAAGAGGAAGAGCATTATGGTTTTTGTGATACATCCCTGTATTATAGAAGTAACCTATGGAAATCTGAACAGGATCATCCCTGACTCCAGAAGACTCTAATCGACTTAATATTTAATTATGTAGAAATGCTGGAAATAGTTTAGGAAATTATATATTTCCAGCTATCTTTTGGGATAGAATAGGTTTTATAGTTATCTTTATAAAGTAGTGGTTCATAAACTCTGGTCTGTGGAGGGGAGGGGTGTACGAAAGATATGAAATGAATGTTATGATTTAAATCTTGAGTGAAATATTGATGGTCCCTGGCCATAAAAGGTATTTAAAGGGGCTCCATGATGAAGAAAAAGCTGAGAACCATTGTTCTTTGGGTTTTTATGCACTTGAAAATGTACCTTGACAAAAATTGCATGAAACCAATAATATAAAAATGCTGCAAATACATAAATTATAACACATGGCAGTTATTTCAACTTTCTATTTGTCTTCCTTCCAAAATAAAACAATGAGCTGACTTTTTCTGAGAGATAATCAGCATTCCATAGTGCCTCAGGCTAACATCATATGAAAATTATAAAAAATGATTTATTTAAAAAGGGGGAAAATAAGCCCGTTGTTTAGAGTTCATTAACCTTTAACTAAAAATGTAAGCATTCTGAGAGAGAGAGGGGAGAGCAGAAATAACAGTAATAATTTAGCAGGCTTCAACATTCAGACCTTTTTTTTAAATCGTTCATTTCATGGAAAAAATCTATAAGCTATCCCCAATCCTTTCTATTTAAAGAACATTTCAGTATCCACAAAATGTCAAAAGGGTTCAGTACAAGGAATTTTAATATTCTATTCCCAGTTGTACAAATATATCAATTAATGAGGCACATATTTATGTGAAGGTATAACAAGGACAGTGGTCAGAAAAACCCGAAAGTCCAATTTCATTGGAACTAGTGAGACTGTGAGTCCAACATTACAACCTATGAATCAAGCCTATATTTTATATAATCCTATTACAATAGGGTCACCTTCAGGCTAAAAATGAAGTTGGGTTTATGAAGAGAAGACCTATTCCCATAGTCCTCATCTACATCCTGAACTTGAGAGTAAATTTTCAAGGGGCTTTCTACTAGCTGTTTCTTGAACACACAACCATAAATTTCAAAATGGTTAGGAATCCTAGGTTATCATGGTTCTCTGCATACAGTGGCTTTTATTTATGTGTGACTGAATATGAATAGAACCTTTATTCAATTCCCAATGCAGAAAGATCAAGGGCAGAGATGCTGACTGTACAGTAGCCCCAACATGAGCTGCTGAATGTACGCTCAGGTTTTAACAAACCAGTAGTTTAATGCTAAATTAAGACTGCAGATTGGAAAAAGTAAGTCAAATATAATGCATCCTTACATTTTTACTAATATAATTCTACATGGCATCAAAAACCACTATACTGAATCCATCCATAAAGTTATTGCTTCTCAAAACCTTTTCTTTACCAGGAAATAAAATATCCATTAGCAAGTGTGCATTAATATTTCAAAACCCATTAAACAGGATTTCCTCTAACCTTTTTCAGCAACTCTTAACTGAAGTGAGGAGTAAATTTGTGGTCAGCATTTCGCATGCATAATCTGGAGCACTATAATTCCATCCAGATAAATGCAGTTATGGTTTCTCTTTAAACCTTGTTACCATCTTATCCCCATGCATACGGTTAAGAATGTCTCTGCCTGCTCACTCTACCTCTCAGAGCTGGTTATAAAGTAAAACATCCATTAAAACCTTTTGGAGTCTGGTCAGATCCTCTTCCAAAGAAGTCAGATCATAGCATGTTAATTGTGCCTTTATATTCATTTCTGAAATCATAATACAGTACTACTTGGGTCAAACAATTAATTCAGCTATTTAAAGTTGCAACCACTCCTCGGAGTTCTAGTTATTGCAGTGACTGTGGTAAAAGGATTGTAATTTCCAACATTCCCTAATAGCTTTCTACAAGCAAAGTCAATGGGGGAAGCAGGAAATCAGAAGTAGTTCCTGCTGGTTTTTTGCCCACTCACACTCTATACCACAGCACACATCTACACTCCATAGGGCTGCCCATGGCACTCACCCACACTCCAGAGCATCTGTCTAAGGCCTTTTTCTGTCGAGCCTTTTTCTGGCTTGGGTGCCAAAAGGGCGCACGTGCCCATATCCATAATGCAATGCTCTTCTCCCCCACACATGTATGCACAACCCCCCATGCTATCCCTCATGCATACATACAGGCCTCACTGAAGCCTCCAGACTTCTGATAGGCCTTTGGGCCATTTTATGCCTTCCCCAGGTTTCAGGAAAGCCCCCAGAGCCTGTGGATGGTTTAGTTTAGTTTACTTTAGTTTATTTAGATTTGTATGTTGCCCCTCTCTGAAGACTCGGGGCGGCTAACAACAATAAAAAACAATGTAACAAATCTAATATTAAAAAGTAATCTAAAAAAACCCCAATTTAAGAGACCAATCATACCAACAAACACACCATGTATAAATTCTATAAGCCTAGGGGGAAGGGAGAAAACATTTTCAATTCCCCCATGCCTGACGACAGAAGTGGGTTTTAAGGAGCTTGCGAAAGGCAAGGAGGGTGGGGGCAACTCTGATATCTGGAGGGAGCTGGTTCCAGAGGGTCGGAGCCGCCACAGAGAAGGCTCTTCTCCTGGGTCCCGCCAAATGACATTGTTTAGTCGACGGGACCCGGGGAAGGCCAACTCTGTGGGACCTAACCGGTCGCTGGGATTCGTGCGGCAGAAGGCGGTCCCGGAGATATTCTGGTCCGGTGCCATGAAGGGCTTTATAGGTCATAACCAACACTTTGAATTGTGACCGGAAACTGATGTGGAGTGTTGGTGTAACATGGGCATGCCTTGGGAAGCCCATGATTGCTCTCACAGCTGCATTCTGCATGGTGGAAAAAAATGGGCCCAATGGGCCTACTGGAACTTCTGGTAGGCCCGTTGGGCCATTTTATGCCTTCCCCAGGTTTCTGGAAAGCCCCCAGAGCCTGTGGATGGTGGAAAAAATGGGCTCAATGGGCCTACTGGAACTTCTGGTAGGCCCGTTGGGCCATTTTATGCCTTCCCCAGGTTTCTGGAAAGCCCCCAGAGCCTGTGGATGGTGGAAAAAATGGGCTCAATGGGCCTACTGGAACTTCTGGTAGGCCCGTTGGGCCATTTTATGCCTTCCCCAGGTTTCTGGAAAGCCCCCAGAGCCTGTGGATGGTGGAAAAAATGGGCTCAATGGGCCTACTGGAACTTCTGGTAGGCCCGTTGGGCCCATTTTTCACTATCTACAGGCTCTGGAGACTTTCCTGAAGCCTGGGGAGGGTGAAAATGGCCTTGCCCCCACCCTCCCGAAAGCTAAAAATCAGTTGGCCAGCACACACATTGCAGCTGACATAGGGCAGCACCTTGTGTGCCATCAGATATGGCTCGCCATAGATTCGCCATCACCGACCTAAGATATCCTTCAGTCCCCTGCAACATCTGCACACCTGTCTATGCTCCAGTGCCATTGCTCACAGAATCCCATCAACTCATCCGCCAGCCTGGTACTCTTCCTACTTATAGACTCATGTGGTCCTGACCTCGTGGTCAATAACAATTGGAACTGAGGAATTGCCACTGCTGCATGATTTATTCATGTGATATCATGCTTTGCAACTGCCATCACTTACAGTGGAAATTTCACCCCAATTGTCATTATAACCCAAGGTCTTTAACATACACTGCATGTTGAAGTGATTTATATCAGGATTTTCAGGGTCATTGTGGTAAAAAAAAGAAATACTAACTATTTTTAAGTGTGATGCACCATCACTACAAATATAATCCCTTTGGTCTAAAATATTTTACAAATATTTTTCAGGCCCCATGCCAATGAAACTAGCCATTACATTTTTTCAGTAATTGTGGAACTGAAGAATCACTCATTTTCTCCAAAACTAACTTTCAGCAGCCATAAATGGCACCAACTGAATTTTCCATATAACATTGAGTGATTCAGAAATTTGCCATTGAAGATTTGCCAAACTCAGATTTTATTTCCATCTAGAAGCACACATTTCTGGCTGCTGTATTGTCGTGGCCTAAGATCCAGATGAGCACACACTCCAAATTACTGTGTGAGCTCACATTGCAACATTATAGGCAGATGTTATTCATTGCTATTAGACTTGCTTCCAAATAAGGACTCGCGGAATTGCAGTCTTAGCAGCCTATGTCCCACTGAATCATAATATTTTTTTTAAAGTAAGATTGTAAAGGTCTTTCTTTAAGGGAACTCTAATATTTGACTTCAATTAGAAATCAGTTTCAGAGTTGGAATTTAACAATATAGTTTACAGGTTCTAGAGCCATCACATCACATCTGATTTTTAATGTCTAGTTAAAAGTATCTCTGGTATTTAAATAAAAGTTATAAAGATATTACATACATCTGTATTTAAATAAAAGTTATAAAGATATTACATACATCAAAAGAAAAGAAAACTGTCTTTTCTTTTCTTTCGAATCCAAGTAACAGAAAAATAAACCAGAAAGCTTAAACTAATGAAGAAACAGGTGCATCAATTGAAGTTTATCTGGTCAGAAGTCTAAATGGTTTTGTGGTTAAGGAACTAGGATAGATTTAATTCTCCATAGGTTCCTACTTCCTTTTGAACTATTAGATACCATATAACTTCCTGGCAGACTGGCAACTGAAAACTATTATGGCCTGGTAACATTCTTTCATGTACTGTATGTCAATCTAAGATGCAGTATATTTTATGAAAACCAAGATTGTGCCTCAATAATTTTGGGGTTAACTTTCAAATGGCTATCAGAAAAACAGAGTTGGAAGAAAACTTGGAGGTCGTCTAGTCCACCAGTTCCTAACCACTGGGCCATGATGTATTTACAGGTGGGGCATGCAAGCGGCAGGCTGTGCATATGTAGCTCATCTTGCACAAGCAGAAGGCTGGCATGCGAGCACTGTACACGCAGTTCAACATGCACAAGTTGAGCTGCATGTCCAACGGTTTGCCACTCACACAAGTTGAGCTACACACGGGTATCGGTCCACCACTGGTACAGCCCAGTTCCTTCTCCCCTCATCTTGCAGGGACACTAAGCTGCAAATGTTGGGGACCCCTGTTCTAGCCCAACTCCTCGATGCTGCAAGAGTTTCCAAACTTTTGGACTGGTCACCACAATGTATACACAATGTTTTAATTGAATCCATCAAGACCAATTGGAAAAAAAAACATGTGGAATGCAATAAAATATTTGTGATGAAGATTGACAATTATAGGCATAACTGATCCCAGTCTATAATGTTCAAACATAAGCCATGCTTTCCCTGAGGAAATATGAACAATGATTAATAGTCTTTCGTAACAATGTTGATTTTATGGTGAAGATGGTTATAGCCATTTGCTAGACATCTTTCGCCACCAATTGGTCATCGATTGTACATATATAGAGATAAATGGTGCCATGTGATAACTTACATGAGGTACGTACTACACATTTCTTCTCTTTTCCCCTCAAATGGTATTTAAAAATAGATATTTAAAGCAAGCTTTTCAATTAGAAAGATATTTTCTTCTCTGTTCTAAATCACCTCTATTCAATGCTATTGTTATGACTTCATTGTGTTGCTTACACATATTAGGACCTGGGGATATTTAGCCATGTGATTCTTATGTGTTGGTTTTTCCACAAATTCGTCTTAGCAACTTCAGAAGATGATTCACAAAGCTTTCTGGGAGTCAAGAGCCCTTACCAAAGTTATTAATTTCTATACTTGCCTTCACAAAACTTAACTTTTTCTTCTATGTATAGCAAACCTTTTGCAAGAAGCTGGTTCTGCCAAAAAGAAAAAAAAGATGGATTTTCAATATTCAAAGATACAAATGATGTTTTCAATTTTTATTTCAAATACAGTAGATTTATCCAATCTACTGAATCAGCAACATATCTTAATTTTAGATCAAGTAAGTATGTCAAAACACACATGGCCAATGAAAGTTTTACATGCTCTAGCTGTAATATTTCAATTCCGAATCAGACTCATTTCTTTTCTGCTCAATGGTTTTTAGGTTGGATTTTATTGCTATTATTGTGCCTTAATCATTGTATTGCATTTTAATATTATATTTATATTTTATTTTTAGCTCTGGAAAGTCTCAAAGACCATAGATGTCTGGGTTGCCAAATAAATGTGTAAAATACATGTAAAGAAAGGCATTCCTGCATATGATCAGCTAAAAACAGCCTCCACTCTGCAGATGTTCGATTACGTGGCATATCTGAGTTGCAAATACCTTGATGATCCAATGTTGTAAAACATTCACTTGTGGAAGAAAACAACTGAAGTAAATTCCTATGGAATTAGTGCAGACACTGTTCTGTCTGGATCTGCACTGTACAACACAATATTACAAATACTTATACCAGTTTTCCAGTGTGCTTAAAATTAGAGCACAACCAAGACTTGTAACAATACACTGTATGAAGTAATGTTCCTATCTGCTATTAGCCTTTTTATTTTATTTTATTATTTTATTTTATTCCATCCTTTTACCATTTTTCAGGTGATAGCTTCAATTCAATTGTATATCTGCCCATTGAATCTGCCTGTACTTTGGAATCTCCCCTTAAAGTAGGGAGTTTCCTAAAAATGCTTCGTACAATTAAAAAGCGTGGGGCTGTCCCCAGACACAACTCCTTCTTGTATCAATATAAGAACTGATACTCATTTCTGAACTCCAAAAAATAGAAGAAATGAGTCAATGTTGACTCTCTATTTCACATCATCAGTCCAAGCCACATTTTGCAAAACTGTACTTTCTTTTTTTAAAAAAGAGGAACACCTCAGATCTTTTGTTTTTCTTTTAAAAAAAGGGAAACAAATAAAAAAGCTCTTTATATAACAATCTTGCTTTCTTGATTTTTAATGCAGCAGTTTTAATAATAGGTTTAATAGGATGTGTGGCTGTGCCTGCAATATAAAATAAAATTTAATTTACAATAAGATTTATGATCATTAAACATATTTCAATATTTAGTTGTCATAGAAGAATTTGCTGAAAATCCACTTTCACAAAGTTGTGCTCAAGAAAAAAGAAGCCATACCATCAGTTTTTTCTCACTTCAAAGACAATATTCCCTGTGAACTTTCACTGAAATTTGTGGATGTTTTTAGTTATTTTAATATATGGTTATGGCGAGATCTACCAACATTTCCTGTTCACTTTCCCTAGAAACTAAATAGATCTAAAACCCATTAATTTTTTTTACAATCATACACCAACACAAATAACATCTTCAATAGTTAATATTGTTATTCTGCAGAATATGGTTTAAGAATATTCGCAGAGATCTCCCAAAGAGAGTTGGGCAGAGTCACTAAGAGTGAGTGGACGGCCATGAAAATATTCTTAAATAAATAATAAAAAATATAACTAATAAAATAAAACAAGCATGGAGAAATAAAACAAAAGAAAAAATATACTGATATGTCTAGAAAAAAAAAGATGCATGCGGAGCAAAGAGGTGAAGACAGGTGGAGTCTGCTGTCAATCTATCAGCCACCTCAGAATTCCATATTAGATCCCCAGGGCAATTCTCAGAGCCAAGTCTTTAGGTCCTTACAGAAAAATAGGAGGTTCGAGACAGATCTTACCCTGCAGGGCAAGATGTTCCAAAGGACAGATGCTATGGCAGTGAAGGCTCTTTTTTCTGGATTCTAATGGTCAGAGTTCTTTGATTGACAGGATCTGCAGTAGGCTCTCACTTGAGTAGGAGTGGAAGGTCTTAGTAGGATTAAGGTTCATCAGGTAGCCTGGACCTATGCCATTAAAGGCTTTAAAGGTCACAACTAGCACCTTGAACTGCACTCAAAAGCAGACCGGTAGTCAGCGTAATCTGCCAGTCTACTACAATACTTATAATCATGGAATTGGGAAACTGCTCGTGCAATGAAGTCTAATACTCTACTCAGTGCAAAAAAATCCACATTAAACCATCCCTGACAGAGACTTACTCAGTTTTTTCTTATCCTTAAATAAAAAATGTTTAATAAGAAAGACACCTCTCTAAGTACAGTGACAACTCTATCTAAGAACGCCTCTACTTAAGAACTTTTCTAGATAAGAACTGGGTGTTCAATATTTTTTTGCCTCTTCTCAAGAACTATTTCCCAATTACAAACCCAAGCTTCCGAAACTGTAACTGGAAAAGGCAGGGAGAAGCCTCCATGGGGCCCCTCTAGGAATCTCCTGGGAGGAAACAGGGCTGGAAAAGGTGGAGAGAAGCCTCTGTGGGGCTTCTCTAGGAATCTCCTGGGAGGAAACAGGGCCTCTACCCTCCCTGTGGTTTCCCCAATCACACACATTATTTACTTTTACATTGATTCTTATGGGAAAAATTGCTTCTTCTTACAACCTTTTCTACTTAAGAATCTGATCACGAAACAAATTAAGTTCGTAAGTAGAGGTACCACTCTACTTCTGAAATCTAATTTCAAATTACTCTTACTGCTGGGGGGGTTTTCCCCCTCACATTCAACTGGAATATTTCTTCCCCCTGGGATGATATATATAATAGCAGCCTTTTGTATAATCATGTCCAAGGTGCCCTCTGGACTATCAGAATTCCCAGACAAAGTGGTCATAAGAATTCAAGGAATTAAAATCCTACATCCATCTGGATACGCCAGTTTGAAAAAGCCTGGAGGTTATGCATGCAAACAGAATTTTATGTAATAAAACATGTCCATGGTTTTGAGCATTCCTTCCACTGTGAAAAAGAGGCAGATGAATCATATGAGTAATTTTTATAAGCAACTATTCCTCTAACATTCATGGGAAGTGTTTGTGGTTTCAAGAGATGCCTAGAGTGTACCTATACTGCATGAACAGGGAATAATTCCCAACTATCCAGAATAGTTGTGAATTCCTTATCTGATGGGAAATAATTGCCTGACCAGGGATCTTTATGCAAACTAGCACACAGAGGAACAGTGAACAAAGCAGAAAATTGGTCAGCAGTATTATGTTCAATTGCTATTTTCCTGCAAATTCAGAAAAAGCCAAAATAAGAATGCAGGCAAAAAAATAAATAAATACACAAATGGTCCAAATATATAGCAATCATGGGGAAGAAGCTATTTTCATTTTGAGAAATGCATCAATGCCCTTGCAGTGCTTCCTTCCCAAGAAGTTTTGAAATACCATGCCAACCCACTTCAAATTACTCAGTAAAGACTATGCTTAAAATAATCCATGGTTTGTTTTTATATGGTGCATAGAGGTCTAAGTTCCTTTTTAGTAGAAAGCCTTTCTCTGTGTTACCTAGAAGTTTAGCAATTACTTTAGATTCAATAAATATATCTTTGGGCAAAAGTAAGCAATCATCTTCTGAAATTTCTCAAAATGCTAGAATAAACAATTACTTATGTTATTCTCACATAATAGCCAGAAATGCTGGCTTTAAATCACTGCTTACAAGCCAGAATTGTAAACCATGGTTCCTTACTAATTTACAAATTCTGTCTTGTATGGAGACCAATAGCCAAATATCTCTAGTTCAATTGATGGTCCAATCAATCATTACAGATTTACTTAACAATTGAAGCTATCAGGAGTAGTGAATAAGTTGAAATTCACCACCATGCCAGTCATGATTTCAATACTGCCGATTTATTGTGTTTATTCTATTATTGTTTTAGGTGACTTATTTAAAATATAGACATAAGCAGACCCTAAATTACAGCAACAAGTCATTGGGGAAAATAACATTTTGAGTTTTTTCCCCCTTATCACTTAAATGCCATTACATGCACTAGAAACAAGTACTAAATGTTTGTAACCTACAAATCTTACCAGTTAAAGTTGGTTCTCACTAATCAATCTACTAAAACATTCACTTATTAATTTTGTGTCATGACATTCATCTGACCTGAATGGGGGCTGGTTTAAATTTGTGCTATAAAATGACACACTATAACACTGATGGCAAACCTATGGTACAGGTGCCACAGATGGCACGTGGAACCATATCTGCTGGCACATGAGCTGTTGCCCTAGCTCAGCTTCAATGTGCATGTGTGTGCCAGCCACCTGATTTTTGGCTCACATAGAGGCTCTGAGAGGGTCTGGCTTCCAGAGAGCCCTGGGGGGATGGGGAGGATGTTTTTATCCTCTCACAACTTCAGAGAAGCCTTTGAAGTCTGGGGAGGGCAAAACACAAGCCTACTGGGCCTAGCAGAAGTTGGCAAACAGGCTGTTTCCAGCCTCCAGAGGGCCTCCAAGGGATGGGGAAGCTGTTTTTGCCCTCCCCAAGCACTGAATTATGCGTGTGAGCAATCATACATGCACAATAGTGGGAACCCACACTCTTCTGGCACCTGAGGAAAAATAGGTTCACCATCACTGCACTATAAAATACTGCCTGGAATTACAATCTTCAGTTGTTTTTATTTCATTACTTAGCACGCAGTAGGCTTGGTAAGTTTATAAATTTTATTGGGGTTTTGTTTGTTTGTTTCTGGAACAAGAAAGAATAAAATACAGTGAAATTTAGTATCCCTGTGTGTTGTATGTATGTATGTATACGTGTGTGTGTATGTGTGTGTATGTAGTGTGTGTGCATGCGTGTGTGTGTGTGTGTGTTGGTGTTTATATGTGTTTATATATGTGTTTCAAGTTAGTCTGCCTTTTTGGAAATTCTTGTGGCTACTTCTGGGAAATCTAACATTTATATCCGTCCCCAATATAGAGGTGGACGAAAGAAACATCCTATTCATAATTTGATTTCAGAGGTTTCATTTTCACTAATGAGGCTGGTTTTTTTCAGCAACAATAGCCATGAATTTGTATACATATTTTTTGCACTCTTGTAGATAACAGGATCCAAACTTTTTCTGTGGTTAAATTCAAGATCTTTGAGGGCTATTTATTAGTCAAGAGATACATGATAATAATTTCACTCTGACTCATACATTTCCTCACCTCCACTGTTTGAATTATTGTTGCTCTGCAGACTATTCAAACTTCAAAAAGCAATGCTACATTCCCTGAAAGTCTTATTAAATGAGATTTCTCTTCATGTGTTTCAAAGCCACAACCACAACATATTTTAGTGCCCGGTGGAACTATGTGGGTAGACAGCTTATCTAACATGCATGTCACATTTAAGTGCTAAGAACGGGTATTTATACTGCACACCTTATGTCACTGCTTAAGTAGCTTTTTTTCAAAAGGTGAAGAAGGGCTAAGCATCATAGCATGAATTCCTGGGGAGGAAAACTCATCCAAGGAAGCTGTTCTCAAGAATGGTCTCAGTGACTACTGATGCCATCTTAAATCCATATAGAGAAATGCATTAATCCTATGGTACAAGAGACCACATAAAGTATTTCTGATTAGGGAATATTAAACCGTCAGTTGTATATTTATTGCAAGGTGGAATATCTTCAAAGACTGTTATTGTGGAAACTTCTATATGATACCTTATTATCAAATCTCCTTATTCTGTTTGATTTTATAATGTTCAAAGGTGCTCCAGAGTTTTCTAGTGCAGAGATCCCCATCCTCAGGTCCATAGACCGGCACCAGTCAGCAGCATGCAAGAAACCAGGCCGTACAATAAAGCAAAGACCCATGTGCTGAATGCAGGTACCACACAAACCACGGCCTCTCTGGTCTGTGGGAAAGCCTCTCACCGCAGAACTGGTCCCTAGTGCTCAAAAGGTTGGGAGCCACTGCTCTGGGGGAATCTGTTAATCTTTGACTAACTACTCAGCTATTATCTTAAAAGATCTTGGGTATATTATTTATCCCAAATGTTTATAAGGCATTGAAGTACATTTCCACGTATACGTTTTGCATTGAGAATGATGAAGGGAATGTGGAAAAGAGCAACATTAGTTATGAGCATTTTAACTTATCAATGCATACAACCATGTACTGGGAGCTTTATCTTCTCGTATGTGAGCCATTGCCTTAGTTCAGATCCAGCACACATGTGCAGCTGTCCAGCTGATTTGGGGCTTGTGCAGAGGCTCTGGGAGGAAGTTTTTGGTCTCTTGATGGCTTCTGGAGGACAGGCAGAGAGAGAGTTTTCACCCTCCCCATGCTCCAAGAAAGCCTCTGGAGCCTGGGGAGGGCGAAAAACGGGTCTACCAGGCGTACCAGAAATGAGGGACAGGGGAGTAGATTGTGCATGCATGAATGGGGGCAGCGGGGTGTGTGTGTGTGTGTGTCGTGCATACATGAATGGGATGGGGTGCATGGAGAGCACTGAATTATGTGTGTGTGTGTGTGTGATCGCAGGCACCCACGTGCTTTCAGCACTCAAGGAAAAAAAGGTTTGCGATCACTGTTTTAACCTTGGCTATCATGCTATATTGCTCAAAACACTTTCTAATTTTCTATTCAAAATCCAAGAATGTGCAGCTTCTTAAAAAGGAGAAGAAAAAGAAAAGCCAGAATAAACATTTAACCAAAAGATAGTTCAATTTCATTATTTCCTCCAACCACTTAAGGATTAAATGTTACCTGAAAATAGTCTGTGATGAAGGATCCCAGCTCACTCTTCAACAACTGCCTGGAAAGAAATGGATCATTTATCATGAAAACACTTCCAGAAAATAGTAATAAAAATAGATATTTACTAAACTCTACAATGTAAAGGTGACTAATAAGTTACTTTGAGACTTTTATGTATTGCTTAATTTTATTTCTTTCATGCTTTCCCATGACACATCTGGTACTTGACAAGAAGTCCTAAGTTGGTGGAACATCAAACTTTTAGCTGATATAACATTATGTTTAAGCAAAGCCAGTTTCATTTGTTTTTAATCTGATTTATCCCACATTTGCATGAATCATTTAGAATCACATTCTGATAATGCATTCCTTGTAGCATGTTAACTACCTGGATTAGAAATATCTATTTGTATGATACAAACTTTATAGAAGAATTTAATCAAAAGACCTTAAACTCCTGTCAAGGAATAACAAGTTCAATTTTTAAAGAAGGTGAGATCTGATTTGGCAATCTCCTACATTCCTATATACTTTGAGTGGGCTGGAAAGCAATGCAAAACCAAAGTTTCTACTTTCCCAGTCCTGTTAACTTATAATGCTTTGATGTCCTATCCCACATGCATTTAATGCCTAATAATCATTAAGATACCATTTCAAACCTTACAAAAATCTGTAAGACAAAATCCAGTCACTATGCTAGAAGAGAAACATTTTCAGCAACATTCCAATACAGAAAAGCCTTGTCATTTTCTGATCAATGACAAACATTATATAATTCCAATTTCAAACGTTTATCCTCAAGTACCGGTAAATAATATTGCTTTTTAAATTTGAATCTTTTCAAGCAGAATTGAGGTATAGCTGATTTTGAATTTTGAATACCTGAAAATAATGGAGAGGATGAACCCACGGAACTTG
Organism: Erythrolamprus reginae; assembly: GCF_031021105.1. NCBI lineage: Eukaryota > Metazoa > Chordata > Lepidosauria > Squamata > Dipsadidae > Erythrolamprus > Erythrolamprus reginae. Next base: position 649,832 of record NW_027248463.1, read on the forward strand.
CAATCAAACCCCATCTATGACTTCAAAATAATAATTTAAAAAGCATTTTGCAGTAGTATGTTACTACTATGACACAACCTCCCTGTTACAGTTTGTCAAGAAGTTGAGACTCTAAGACATGACTTTTCTCCTTGCTGCACCCAGTAATTTATAGTTCCAACATTAATTCAATACATAAGATTTGTAAGAATTCTGAATTCCTGTTCTCAATTTCCACCCCATAGTGCTTTTCAAAGTATGGGCAGCCATTCTTCACCAATGTTATTTCTTTCCTCCTTTTTAAATTATCCCATTCACTGGACTAACAAATTTGCTTTCTGAGCTTATGTAAACTAAAACCACCAATTCCTTCCCTAATCCTGTATGATCAAAACCTTCCAGGCATTCACCCAATACGTTTGCTATTCATTTTCTCACTCCAGCAATTAACCAATCCAGTGAACAAACCTAATCAGGCATCCTTGCAAAGTAAGCTTTATTAAATGAAGGATTTTGTGATCTGCAGCCCAATTTAGTTAATGCATCAAGTGAACTTTAATCCACATAACAAAATTAATTTGTCTTCAAAATGAAACACACAAATTTGCTGTGATGTTCCAATACATTTATCCTTCTGGAAATTATGATAAAAGAGGTGTAATTGGTGGTTTTGTTGACAGTTGATTGATCCAATTGAAATTTCTGCCTCTTCTTGTTAAACACAAGCAAGCTAGTTATATGCATTTGCTTATATACATGGAAGGCAGTTGCATAGCTTGAGAAACAAATGTTGCCTTTACAAAAAAAAGAAAACGAATGTACTGCAGTTAACAGCAACCTTCCTTCCCAAGCCTTTTATTTAAAGTATGCATTAAAACAGTAAGATTGTTATCCATAAGCATGAAGGGGGATGGGGGATTGATTTCAGAATAAACTTGCAAAGCCATTTATCAGAGTATGAAGAACTATATCTTACTGAGACGATACAAAAAGCACACAAAAAAATACCCCCTTTATGGAGGCTTCATTTTTGTTTTCAAAGCAAGATCTTATGACCAAAACTGCATGCTTTAAAACAGATGTTTTTAAATCAGTCACATAAATCTGTGCTACTGGAGAAAATGTCAGCTGTTTTTAATTAACTCACTGAGTACATATCAATCAGAAGCATGGAGGATACTGATAACCTTTTGTGGAAACATTTCAGCTTTCTTGGCATTGACAATGTTTAAACAAGTTCATGGAGTTGAAGGAAGAAAGGCCATGGGGGGTGTAGGGGTATGGAAGGAAACCATTTTACGTGTTTACCAAATTTGAAGCTTTAATCAAACTAACGTTTGTTTCCATTTCCTAGAGAAAATTCTTACCTATTGCCAGGCTTTTGTTTTTGGTTTTTTGGTGCCTTAAAGTCATTGTTGACTCTTGATGACTACTTGGACAAGTCCCTGCGGTAATTCACCAATCTTATTGGTAGAGACTGAGTTAATTTAAATATTTAAATATGAGGTAGTCACCGCCCCTTAGCAGCCCCCAATACCTCAGTTTTAAAAACGAAGCCAGTTTAAGGATAACCTGTTTATTGAACAACAACCATACAGGCAGCACGTCGCCCATCTACGGTAAGACTCTACCAGTCCACTTGGGCGGCCTTCTGTAAGTTTTGTTCGGATCACCAGCTTAACCCGGGGGAGGCTTCGGTTGTGTCAATCTTACGATTCCTACAGTCAGGGGTGGAGAAAGGGTTAGCCCCAAATACCTTGAAAAGGCATTTAGCGGCTCTGGCAACCATCATCCGGGTACCCCACGCTCGCTCCCTGGCACAGGATCCTTGGATTAGGGATTTTATTAAGGGCGCGATTAACACTCATGCGCCTCCAGTGCATAGGTTCCCGACGTGGGACCTTTCCCTAGTACTCAAGGCGTTGACAGCCCCTCCTTTCGAGCCAATGAGGACGATTCCAGTACGATTGCTCTCCTTAAAGACTGCCTTTTTAGTGGCAATTACGTCGGCACGCAGAGTGTCGGAGCTGTCGGCCCTGTCTACGCGTGCAGATTTATGTATATTCCACCCTGATCGGGTAGTTTTAAGGTTGGACCCTACATTTATCCCCAAAATTAACTCTGGGTTTCATAGGGCTCAAGAGTTAGTCTTGCCAGACTTTTGCACACATGGACAGCACCCTCTCGAGCTGAGATGGCACAAGGTAGATGTTCGGAGGGCCTTGAAAATCTACATCAGACGGACTGGACATTTCAGGAAATCTGAGCGGCTGTTTGTGTCCTTTGGTCAGCGATCAATGGGTCTGGCAGTGTCGGCTAAATCCATCAGTCGCTGGCTGAAAGACTGTATTGAGGAGGCTTACAAAGCCCGGTCTCAGGTACCACCAACCGGGGTAACAGCGCATTCCACTAGAAGTGCAGCCACTTCAGTGGCTTGGAGGACTCAGGCGTCCATTGAGGACATTTGCAGGGCGGCTACGTGGGCGTCTCCTAATACCTTCATACGCCATTACAAACTGGACTCAGTAGCTTCGGCGGAAGCTTCGTTTGGGAGACGGGTTTTGCAGCAAGTGTGTTCAACTCCTGCGACCGTAGCTCAGCCTTTTCCCTCCCATGGGTAGTAATCTTTGGCATATCCCATGTTGGACTCTCCTTCCAGATGCAGTGGAGAAGAACCGTTGTACATACCTGAACGGTCTTCTCGATGCACTGGAAGGAGAGTCCAAACCCACCCGGCATGGTTGTTTCGCCAAGTCGCTGGAGTTTGGGATTCAATACACTGTTATGAGGTTATATGGTTGTTGTTCAATAAACAGGTTATCCTTAAACTGGCTTCGTTTTTAAAACTGAGGTATTGGGGGCTGCTAAGGGGCGGTGACTACCTCATATTTAAATATTTAAATTAACTCAGTCTCTACCAATAAGATTGGTGAATTACCCAACCTGAGACTGAACATGTGCCATCCTCCGATATATTTAGGCAAAGCATCAAACGCCCATGGCAACAGCCTGCAGCAGCTCAAGGTCCTTCAGTCATCGAAAGGAAATTTTATACCTTGGATGATGACATGGAAAAGCTGCTAGAATTTCCGCCCATCGATCAGCCAGTAATGACCTTGATCTCTAAGGCCTTAGTACCATCTGAGACTGGTGACAGCTTGAAGCCGGAGGATAGAAAGGCGGAAATTTTATTGAGGAAATCCCATCATATGGCTAGCTGGGCGTTTCGGGCAGCGACCGCGGCTTCATTTTTCAATAGGGCCTCCATAATGTGGTTACAGGAGGTACAGGCCCGCCTAGGTCCGGAAGAAGGTCGCTTACGTCAGGACCTCAGTAAATTATTGGCAGCTGCGGAGTTTTCTGCGGATGCAACTCTCCATGCCGCAAAGTTTTCGGCTAGAGGGATGGCGGCGTCACTTGCATCCAGACGCCTCCTGTGGCTGAGGAGTTGGCCAGCGGACCTGAAGTCCAAGTGGAACCTGGCATCATCTCCATACCAAGGGGAGAAGCTCTTTGGAGAAGCCTTGGACCCTGTCCTCATCGAGGATAAGGACAAACGTAAGACCCTCCCTAGAGCATACCGGCGCCAGGAGCAGGAGTGGCTGCACTTCTAGTGGAATGCGCTGTTACCCCGGTTGGTGGTACCTGAGACCGGGCTTTGTAAGCCTCCTCAATACAGTCTTTCAGCCAGCGACTGATGGATTTAGCCGACACTGCCAGACCCATTGATCGCTGACCAAAGGACACAAACAGCCGCTCAGATTTCCTGAAATGTCCAGTCCGTCTGATGTAGATTTTCAAGGCCCTCCGAACATCTACCTTGTGCCATCTCAGCTCGAGAGGGTGCTGTCCATGTGTGCAAAAGTCTGGCAAGACTAACTCTTGAGCCCTATGAAACCCAGAGTTAATTTTGGGGATAAATGTAGGGTCCAACCTTAAAACTACCCGATCAGGGTGGAATATACATAAATCTGCACGCGTAGACAGGGCCGACAGCTCCGACACTCTGCGTGCCGACGTAATTGCCACTAAAAAGGCAGTCTTTAAGGAGAGCAATCGTACTGGAATCGTCCTCATTGGCTCGAAAGGAGGGGCTGTCAACGCCTTGAGTACTAGGGAAAGGTCCCACGTCGGGAACCTATGCACTGGAGGCGCATGAGTGTTAATCGCGCCCTTAATAAAATCCCTAATCCAAGGATCCTGTGCCAGGGAGCGAGCGTGGGGTACCCGGATGATGGTTGCCAGAGCCGCTAAATGCCTTTTCAAGGTATTTGGGGCTAACCCTTTCTCCACCCCTGACTGTAGGAATCGTAAGATTGACACAACCGAAGCCTCCCCCGGGTTAAGCTGGTGATCCGAACAAAACTTACAGAAGGCCGCCCAAGTGGACTGGTAGAGTCTTACCGTAGATGGGCGACGTGCTGCCTGTATGGTGGATATAACCTCGTCTGGTAAGGCCTGCTGTCTCAGACCCGCCCTTTCAAGTGCCAGGCGGTCAGTTTGAACCACTGAGGGTCCGGATGGCAAACTGACCCCTGAACCAACACTACCTCGGAATCTGGAATCCTCCACGGGGAAGACACCGACAGGGCTACTAGGTCTGCAAACCAAGGCCGTCTCGGCCAATAGGGAGCCACCAAGATCATTTCCACCCCCTCCCGAATTGTCTTGTCTAATATCCGTTGAATAAGACACGTGGGGGGAAAGGCATACAGTAACCCCTGGGGCCATGGTGACCATAGGGCGTTGACCCCCTCCGCCCCTGGAGTCGGAAACCGGGAGAAAAACCTCTGCAATTGGGTGTTTGCTGGGGTTGCGAAGAGGTCCACCAATGGAAGACCAAATCGTAGCACTATCTGCTTGAAGAGTGCAGGGTCCAGCTGCCACTCCGAAGGATCCAGAGTGGACCTGCTCAGCCAGTCCGCCTGCACATTGCTGGTCCCGGCAATATGCTCCGCCGTCAGAGAGGCCAGATGAGATTCGGCCCAATCGAAGAGGTCCGTGGCTTGAGTCATGAGGCGATGAGATCTGGTACCTCCTTGATGGTTCAGGTGGGCTTTTGTGGCCACGTTGTCCGTCAGAACCAGGACATGCCTGTCTTGAACCCAGGGAGCGAAGGCCTGAAGGGCTAAGAAAACCGCTCTGAGTTCGAGAACGTTGATATTGACCTGGGTTAAGTCCTCCTGACACCACAGGCCCTGAGCTATATGAGGCCCCATATGAGCGCCCCAGCCCGACAAGCTCGCGTCTGTTGTGATGATCACACGCTCGTGGCTGCGAAGAGGAGAACCCTGGATCAAAGCTGGGGACAACCACCATGCCAGCGACTGCTTGACCGAAGCTGGGAGTCGCACCTTTCGGTGGGAGTGACTCATCTTGTCCCTCTGGGTCGGGAGGAGAAACCATTGTAGGCCCCTCATATGATGGCGAGCCCAAGGCACAATCCCTATGGCTGAGACCATAGTCCCTAGTACCTTGGACAATGTCGCCAACGGTATTTGCCTTTGTCGACGAAGGCTGGTTACCAATCTCCGTATATTGAGGACCCTCTCTGGTGTTAGCGAGACCGTGTCCTCCGCGGTGTCTATGATGGAGCCGAGGTGTTGGATTGATGTGGTGGGATGAAGATGGCTCTTCTCCACGTTGACCGTGTAGCCGTGCCTCTCCAGAGTTTCCCGTGTGAGCGCCAGATGGTGTTGCGCTTGGACCATAGACTTGGACATAACGATTATGTCGTCCAAGTATGCCATAACTCTTATGGACTGGGCCCTTAGATGTGCTGTCAGAATGTCCATCAGCTTCGTAAATGTACGGGGAGCCGAAGATAGGCCGAACGGCATGGCACGGTACTGGTAGTGGACCCCGTTGAGACAAAACCTGAGATACCGACGATGAGCTGGCCAAACCGGAACATGCAGGTAAGCCTCTTTGAGGTCGATAGATGTGAGAAAATCGTTGTGCCGAACAGAGGCCAAAATTGACTGCAGGGAGTGCATGCGAAATCTGCGATACCGAATGAAGGTATTCAGGAGCTTTAGGTTTAATATCATCCTGAACCCCCCCGAAGACTTCGGCACTAGGAACACAACGGAATAAAATCCCGTGCCCTTGGCATGTTCGGGCACCTTCTCTATTGCTTGTATGTTGAGAAGGTGTGTTATCTCCAGTTGAAGATGACGTCTTTTGAGTGGGTCTCGCGTTAGTGGACAGGTGACAAACCGGTTTGGCGGGGGCTGCAAGAATTCCAGGCGCAGTCCTCTTGATATTGTGGCCCTTGCCCACTTGTCGGTGGAGGTAATTCTCCAGGAGGCACTGAAGCGTTGAAGTTTGCCTCCTATGGGCTGTAATGGAGCCAAGTCATTTTGTGCGCCTGAAGCCACGTTGGTTCCCTCTAAAAGGACGCCGAGACTGCTGGTATCCTCTGGGCCTATCCTGAAAGGCCGCTCGGTCCCCTCTAAAGGTGGGCTGGCCATAATGATTTTGGGTGTATGGCCTATTACCTTGACTCGCCGAGGAAGAGGAATCCCAACGAAAGGGCTGACGGCGAGCGTAAGGATTGGGTCTACGCTCCTGGCGCCGGTATGCTCTAGGGAGGGTCTTACGTTTGTCCTTATCCTCGATGAGGACAGGGTCCAAGGCTTCTCCAAAGAGCTTCTCCCCTTGGTATGGAGATGATGCCAGGTTCCACTTGGACTTCAGGTCCGCTGGCCAACTCCTCAGCCACAGGAGGCGTCTGGATGCAAGTGACGCCGCCATCCCTCTAGCCGAAAACTTTGCGGCATGGAGAGTTGCATCCGCAGAAAACTCCGCAGCTGCCAATAATTTACTGAGGTCCTGACGTAAGCGACCTTCTTCCGGACCTAGGCGGGCCTGTACCTCCTGTAACCACATTATGGAGGCCCTATTGAAAAATGAAGCCGCGGTCGCTGCCCGAAACGCCCAGCTAGCCATATGATGGGATTTCCTCAATAAAATTTCCGCCTTTCTATCCTCCGGCTTCAAGCTGTCACCAGTCTCAGATGGTACTAAGGCCTTAGAGATCAAGGTCATTACTGGCTGATCGATGGGCGGAAATTCTAGCAGCTTTTCCATGTCATCATCCAAGGTATAAAATTTCCTTTCGATGACTGAAGGACCTTGAGCTGCTGCAGGCTGTTGCCATGGGCGTTTGATGCTTTGCCTAAATATATCGGAGGATGGCACATGTTCAGTCTCAGGTTGGGGCTCCTTGAATAGCACTGCTGAAGGCTTAGGGTCCTCTGAGGCCTCGGAGGCCTTGGTTGGACCTGGTAAATCTGCCACCTGCTTAGCTTTGTGTAGCAGAATTTTAAAAAGGGGAGCCTTAAAAAGTCCAGCTTGCACAGGAGGATCTGGAGCTGATTCATCATCTGAAAAATCGTATTCTTTTTCCATGTCCTCCAGGGGAGACGGCTCCTCCATCCAGGACCCCATACCCGAGGGGGGCGGTGCAGCCCACAGGTTCTTGGGCTGTGCAGAGCGGGGGTGTTGGGCAGTTTGTTGCACCCCCACAGCCATCCCTTGTGAGTATACATCAGAGATGAGGCCTTGCAAGGCAGGGGACATCTGCTGCCAGGTATCAGGTGCCACACGCAACCCAGCCGCAGTGGGTGTAAAGGTGGCAGATGGGGCACTCCGTAATGAGTGGCTGGCAGACCCTGGTCTCTGTTGCTGAGGCCCAGCAGGAGGAACCACTTGAGGCATGAAGTGCTGCCTCTCTGGAGACCATTCCCTCTCTGATAATGTCTCTGATGGTCTCAAATTACATTGGGCTGGTGGATCCCTGGCCTGCAATAAGGGAGAGGTGGTTCTAGGAGTTAAGAGGGCTGCCTCCAGTCTCTGCTCCAACGCTTTAATGCGCCTCTCTGCCTCCTTCATTGATGAAGATGTTTGGGCCTTAGATTTGTCCTTGGACTTCCCCTTGCCTTTATCCTGAGGCAATACACTGGGGGAAGATGACTTCTCAAGGGTCTTTTCCTCCATACTCACAGTTCACAGTTGTTTTTAAACAGCGAGCTCAAAAGACACTTGACAGACACGACTGTCAATGGCCAAATATCAGCGAAAAATGGCGTCTAGGCAATTTAGAGCATAATGCTGCCCAGTGACAGTTGGTCGCGCCCAGTGATTGGGCGGAGAGCAACATTACCCGCCCAATCATGGCGGGGCGCGGGATTCCTTGCCTTCAAAAATGGCGTTCCCGCTTTTTCTGCCGCTGACAGGCTCTGGGAGGCTCGCCGGTAAGGGCCCTGCCCCCCCCACGCTCGAAACTGACAGCCGTTTTAAATAGCCGATCCGCGCGGCTTTTCCGGCTCAGCGAGCGGCTTGCGGCGGCGGCGGCTGTCAAATTAGCCGCCGAACAGCTGAGAGGCGCTGGCTGGGCGCCAAACCCAAGCGCCTTCGTTCCCGGCGAAATTCTCGCCGTCCAAGCTTCCCAGTGAGGGGGGCTGACCCCCTCACCTTCAGCTGGCAGCCGGGTATGGCCACTGAGGCCGGGGACCCAAGGCTGAGTTGCTCCTCGCTGAGCATAGTACCCACTGAGGGAAGGGAAGCTCGAGGAGATTCACGGTGGGGGTGATTCTGCCCGCGGAGGGCAGAGACCCCTTGAAATCCCTTTCCTGATTCACAGCACCTGCAAAAAGAAAGGGGAAAAAAAACCAGAAAAATTAATAATTTATTATTACTATCATTATTAGTATTATTACTATTATCATTATTACTATTATTATTAATGCTTCATCAGAGAAGCCAACTCAACAGTCTCTACACTAAGACTGAGTTTTTAAAACTGAGGTATTGGGGGCTGCTAAGGGGCGGTGACTACCTCATATTTAAATATTTAAATTAACTCAGTCTCTACCAATAAGATTGGTGAATTACCCCATGTTGGACTCTCCTTCCAGATGCAGTGGAGAAGGAAACCATTTTACGTGTTTACCAAATTTGAAGCTTTAATCAAACTAACGTTTGTTTCCATTTCCTAGAGAAAATTCTTACCTATTGCCAGGCTTTTGTTTTTGGTTTTTTGGTGCCTTAAAGTCATTGTTGACTCTTGATGACTACTTGGACAAGTCCCTGCGGTATTCTTGGCAAAGTTTTTGAAAATGGTTTGCCATTACCTCCTTCTTAGGGCTAAGAGAGAATGAGTGGCTTAAGGTCACCAGGCTTTGTGCTAAAGCATGAAGAACTCGTGGTTTCCTGCTTTCCAATCTGGCACCCTTAACCACTGCACCAAACAAGCTTCATCAAGATATGGATCCTTTTTGTGCTCATACATCTAACCAGACCGTTCAAATAAACTCACTGTATGATCAGTGTCTATTTTCATCATTATCCAAACTTCTGTGACTCACAAAGATATTCCCAATGGAACATTGAAATCTGCAATATTCTATACCTACAGCACAGTGATCTCTCTGACACACATGCTATTTCATCTCCTCTCTTTCATAAACACAAATTCAGTACCTAAATATGACTCCATTCAGATTTCGAAGAGCAAACCTACTGCATCCCACTTCTAAAAACACCAACCATCAAAGCAGAGGCATCAGTAATACCTTACTTTTTTAAAAAAGAAAAAAGAAAAGAAAAAGCAGGGCTATAGAAACATAAACATGTCTGAGAAGGACACCCTCCAGTTCAAGGCTAGTTCTTTTCTAGGATGCAACTCCTTAGAGCATCCCCTTAAAAAGCAGCAGCATTTACACAGCACCTCGCTCAACTCAACCAACACAGAGAAAATCAAACAGAACCTTTTAAATCTTTTCCCCAGAAAATGCAAATCTGCTCATTTCCGACCCCACATACATTATTGCAGAATAACAGTGATCTGGAAATCCCCTCAAACTCTTTGCAAAAATTCAAGAGAAAACAATCCCAGCCCTGCTTATATGCAAATGGCTCCATTACATAGCATCATTGCTCTGTTCGCTAAAAATACAAAGCATGTGTAACTACCACATCAACAACATCCCAGCCAGTTACCAATTATTACAGGTGATAAGTTTCCCATCCTGAAGTTCCTTTAATATTATGATGGCAGAAGGAAGCTGAAAAGATATCCTTTGTGATAGCCACTTGTTTATTTTTTAAAGTTTTTATTTACAAGTATGCAATAAATACATAAAAAAACATTAATGACAATTGACAATTAAGACCTTGCACATTACATCGTGTGTTTATACGATAGGCCAAAATATAAAAACACAACAATCAATAAACATATACACTTACAAAGAAAGAAAAGAAAGAAGGTAAGAAAGAAAAAAGGAGAAGAAGAAAAGAAAGGAAGAAAGAAAAAGGTGTGCGAGTGTGCGGTGGAGCTGTGTTAAGAATATGAACTAGTTTTAAATTCAGCAGCTCATTTCCTTACATCAAAATTGGTAGTATGAATAGGTAAAAGCAAACGTTGAATAATCACAGTATAGAGATTTTGAAAATAAATATTAAAAATATCCATATTTAAATATCTAATATCTCTTACAGCTATTTGAAAAAAATAAAAGTTTTATACCAGATTTGTATCTGTTTCAAATATATACAGTTCATTTCATTTAGCCACTTCTTAACTATAATTGTGGAATGTATAGTAGAGGGGTACCCAGCCAGGGACTGAGGACAGCAAGCATGACAGCTCCTCGGACCTGGGCAAGAATCACTCCCTCTGTGGAAAGCACATCTGAAGCTAGTGCCTACCACACCCAGTCTGGTCCTAGAGAGGCACAGGAAGCAGGAGAAGTTCCAGCAACCGTGTAGCTCTTGCCCAGCATGCCCTCCTCACCCTGTGGGGCCGTGATGCTGAGAATACTGAGATGTAAATAATTTGCTGGAAGAGGAGCCAGACCAAATGCTGATTTCAACCATTCATTACTGCCATTGCTACTACAAGAAACCACTTGGTAAGAAGAGAAAGAAGGGCCTAAATTCATTCTCCTGCTACCCGTGGAAAATCATTGATATATTATTATTATTTTCTGTTGTGAATTTCTGCACTGCTCTAACATGATTTATTGATTGGTTGATTGATTGATTGATTGATTGATTGTCAGAGTTGAAAGGGACCATGAAGGCCATCGAGTTCAACCCCCTGCCTAAGCAGGAACCCTATAGTACACCAGTCAAGTGGCAGTTCAATCATCTCTTAAAAACATCATTAAAAAGAGGTCCTAGTTCAGTCCCCTTTCCTGTGCCAATAAAAGAAGCATATCAGGAATCCAAGGCATAAGCTACTGCCACAGCACAAAGCTCTCAGCGTTACTTTTGCCCCAATCTGGGAAGGTTGCTGAATCCAGTTCAGTTAAATCCACATACCTGACATTTTCATTGAGGATGTAGAGTTCATTGTTTTGCAAGCCTCCCCCTTTGAAGACATTGATCACTGCTGTTTGAACACTGCCAAACAGAAGGAGAAGGTTAGGGCAGTCATAAATAATGAATGTCATCACCTGATTTACACAAAGCAATGAAACTGCAGTCAAGAACAGTGTAAATATATTGCAGAGTAGAATTGGAGATTAATTGCCCTTAAATGACTTCTACATTCCTCCACAACCCCATGGAATCATTAGGCTCCTTTGCCCAGGGCTGTGCAGAGAAATATAATTATACAGATATCAAGAGACTAATACAGGCAGGTGGTAGTCAAAATTAAGTGCACTGCTGTTTCTTTCTGCTCTTATGCAGCTCTAATTTAGAGCACTACCATGACTATTGCACCATCTTCTTTGGAAACAAAAATCAATTCTGGAAATTTTGGCCGCTGTGTATTCTGACTACTCCAGGCACACAAAAAGGCCAGTGATTAAACAGAGTTTGCTTCACTGTATACCACAAAAGAATACTTTCTTATAAAAGAAAGAAGAGACAGTGTGTTGTGTATGTTTCACAAGATGCAAAAACTTATCTCTGTAGGACTCCATGGACAAATCATTGTGGAACAATCTCTGAATTAACCCAAGGTTTCCCTTCCATAAAACATGGGGGGGGGGGGAGTTTACTAAGTTCAAGAAAATAAGGACATTTTTGCTAATTCCTTCAGTAATCAAGTTATCTATAAATATATTTGTATAAACTATCCACTTTCAAGCCAATCACTGTTCTGAGCTAGCAGCATGTGGAATTGAGGGGGAGATGAAAGCAGAATCAATCATTGCTGTCTGCAACAATTTGTAAATGCTCTCTGCACCATTAACTGCAGGCATTTAAATAGGGTTGTGCTTCTAGTTACCGATCTCATGATAATTCACATAGAAGTAGTCCTCAACTTAAGTAGTAGCTTAATAACTGCATTTACAATGCTTGGTAAATGGTCATGCTGTCCCTCCTTCCCTGCAATCACATGATTGCATTTCAGGCTTTTGGCAAGACATTCGCATTTACAACATGTCAACTGGCTTGTCATTATGTGACTACACATATACACAGATACAGGACCAATGGGGAACTGGTTCAACCTGCAAAGACTCCATGCTGTCACCAAGATAAAGGATACTGTGCTACGTGACCTCATCTTTGCTGATGACTGTGCCCTAAATGCTGGATCAGAGCAGGAAATGCAAGCCAGTGTGGATAATTTTGCAGCAGCATGCAAAAACTTTGGTCTCCTTATCAGCATAAAGAAGACCAAAGTGATGCATCAGCCAGCTCCGAAAGCCAAATACCAAGAGCCCACCATCACAGTGAAGGGAACGGCCCTATTTACATACCTTTGCAGCACCCTCTCCTGTGCAGTGACAATTGACATTGATGTCAACTGCAGAATTGCCATGGCAAGCTCTGCATTTGGCAGACTAACAACTAATGTGTGGGATCGACATGGAATAAGACTTGCTACAAAGCTCAAAGTCTACCGAGCAGTAATGCTAACTACCTTGTTATATGCCAGTGAGACTTGGACTGTATACAGGAGACGTGCTAGGCAATTGAACCACTTCCACATGACCTGCCTCCGTAGAATCCTGAGGATCTGAGGGCAGGACAAGGTGCCAGACACTAAGAGCAAGCCTGCCATTAATTCCCACCCTGCTGATGAAAGCCCAGACATGCTGGGCAGGCCATGTTGCTAGGATGCTAAACCATTGTATCCCTAAATAGCTCCTCTATGGTGAGCTGCCTAAAGGAAAGAGATTGCATGGGGGACAAAGGAAGTGATACAAAGACATGTTGAAAGCCTCCTTCAAGTCCCTCAATATCGACACCACCTCCTGGGAAGCCCTGGCACAAGACCAACCAACATGGTGCATGCTGAGCCACCAAAGCTGCCAGACATCTGAGGCCAGAAGAACATTCATAACAGAAGAAAAGCGAGAACTCCACAAAGCCAGAGCTGCAAATGCTGTGACAATGATGCCCACATATTCCTGTGACAGAATATTTCGTACCTGTATAGGCCTTACCAGCCACCTGTGGACACATCACGTACAGCCCACAAACCATTAGATGTCAAGGTCCTCTTCAAATACGATGGATAACCATTAAGACATTCACATTTACAAGCATGTCAATTGTCTTGTCATTATTGCAATTTACAATTTTCTCTGTTGTCTTCCGAGAAAATCAATAAGTCAATGGGAAAGCCAGCAGGGAAGGACATGTGTGTGTGTTGGGGGAGAAGGGAGATAAAGGATTTTAGGTTCATTTCCCCAGTGCGCCAAGGAATTTCCCCTTCTCTCCATACAATGAGGGAAAATCCATGCATGTACGGGAGGAACAAATCTGATATCTGTTTAAAAAGCCAGCAAATGTCCTTGTCCTCACGATCCTTTGGAAGGCCCTTTCTCCAACTAAGGGACTTTGGAAAAGGAGCCTTCAGAACCATCTCAAGAATGGGGTCTGCTTGTAGGATGGAGCAAGTGGCCTTAGTAATCAGCAGCTGCAGAATGCAAAAGTAAATGGACCTGGACAAGAGGGCCTGGGTTTCCCAATGTAGTGAAGGCCCATATCCTCTCCCCCAGCATTCTACCTTAACAACCTGCAAAGATGCTTAACAATCACAACTGGAAGAACTGGGATTGCATCATTGAGTGAAATGACATCTTGCTTAATGACCATTTCATTTAATAATTAAGTTTCTGGGACCAATTGTGCCATAAGTGGAGGACTATTCATATAGCATAGAATCAGAGTTTGATACTTATGAGAAAGGCCCTTGAGGGAGCTCACTTTTTCTCTCTAACCCACTACACTGATAACATACAATTGGTGAGATATCCATAGAATTGCGCGAAAGTTTTGAATTCAAACACACAGAGAGATCCAGTAATGCTGGAAGAAGAGTATTATAAGGCATAAAATGGTTCTGAAATATTTTGGTACAAGAGGAAAAATGTTTATTGAGTGCACACATCAACCCTGTGGACAATTCTTTATAGTTAATGAATATTATAAAATAAATTATTAAGTCTGTCATCTGCACCTCTATAACTGTCTGGTTCAGTTCTGCAACCCAACAAGACAGACACAGACTTCAGAGGATAATCAGAACTGCAGAAAAAAACAATTACTGCCAACCAGCCTTCCATTGAGGATCTGTATACTGCACAAGCCAAAAAGAAGGCTGTGAAAATATTTTACTGAACTCTCACATCCTGGACATAAATTGTTTCAATTCCTACTCTAAAAATGACGGTATAGAGCACTCCACTCCAAGACAACTAGACACAAGAACAGTTTTTTCCCAAACGCCATCACTCTGCTAAACAAATAATTCCCTCAATGCTGTCAAACTTTTCTCTAAGTCTGCATTACTATTAGTCTTCTCATTGTTCCTATCACCCATCTTGTATTGGACAAATGAATAAATAAAATAAAAATAAAAATAAAATCTCCTCCCACAAATGACTGTATGACTGTAACTTGTTGCTTGTATCCTTACTATCTATATTAATATTGTTTCATGATTGCTTATTTGTGCCGTATGACAATCATTAAGTGCTGTACCTCATAATTCTTCACAAATGTATCTTGTCTTTTATGTACAATGTGAGCATATGCACCAAAGAAAAATTCCTTGTGTGTCCAATCACACTTGGACAATAAAGAATTCTATTCTATTGTATTCTATTCTATTCTTTCCCAATATAGGCTGTGGCTACAATGTACAACTACATCATCCCAGAAAGATACCTCTCTGTTTTAAGGAATTACCATGTGAGAACCCTTGCCTACTATGAGGCAACTTTTTAGACTATAAATCCAAGTCTCAAGACTTCAGATATACTGTCATAGGATGTTTCTCACCTGTTCCAGGCAGAGTTTGATCTGAACTGCAGAGATTGCCGAGCTGCCAGGAATCGTGGCAAATCGCTCAGCACCGGGGAGCTCATGAAACGTGGCCGGGGCTTTCGGAATGAGCCCATCTTCTGAAATTGGAAATCAAAAGCTCAAGCTATGATGGAATCCACGTCATCAGTCTAGACGGGAGGGAGCGAGGGAACAGATTTGCATGAGGATATTGAGGTTAACAGGCAGGGAAGATACTTCTGTTTCCTCGGGAATCAAAATTCAACCTGTCAAAAGTGGAAACAGAGAAAAACTGAGCATGTTATATAAACTATAGCATATGACAGAAGGATCATAATGCAAGCTCACTTGGCTTCTGTTGCATCAGAAGCCAAGTGAGCTTCTAATGAACAGAAGCCAATTTCCTCTTCCCATGACTACTACACTGAGATGGTTTAACTCATTATAATAAAAAATACATTTAATTTTAAGTCCATCCTTAAGAGATGTTCTGTTTTCTAAAATGTTAATATGCCAGCATTTAGAATGCTTTGGAAAATACAGAAAGAAGTCTGGCTTAGAAACCCGTGTTTATAATAATTGTCTAGAAAGCAGGACACATAAAAAAGAAAAGAGTAAGGAAGAGGGAAGCTCTACCTACATACCTATCTACCTACCGTCCATCCATCTATCCATGCAGTGGTGGGCTACTAGCCAGAATGCCACCGCAGCTCGTAAGTGCTTGAGGGGCTAGCGCGATTTTGCTTCTGCACCTGTGGAAGTAGCAAAATCATGCACAGAGACGCAGGTGCGCTTCAGCGAGGTTTTTTTTGCTTCTGTGCATGCCGAAATATGGGTGCACCTCTGGCTCCGTGCGCGATTTTGCTACCTCCACAATTGCAGAAGCAAAATTTTGCTGGTTGCGCAAGTAGTCACGAGCCATGGCAGCGAGCCCAATTTAGTGTTCTAGCTAGTAGCCCACTGCTCCATCCATCCATCCATCCATCCGTTATGCCATTTAATTTGTTCAGAAGGTTTTATCCAGATTGAATGTAACTACTCAAGGATTTTTTTACATTGCAACATGCCTAACTCAAGTACAGCAGGCATACTATCCCACCTACATACTGTCACCACCACCAGGGCTGTTAGGAAGGATCCCACATTATTGAAAAAAAGCACTGAGAAAAGCAGGCCCAGGCCTTTCGTTAAGACCCCTCTGGATCTAATGGAGAATTGCGGAAAATTGTCAAAGGCTCGGAGTTTTTCCCTTTCCACTGTAAAGCAATGCTGCAATCCATTCCTTATGAAATCACTACATACCAATGAGCAAGGCTGAGATTGGTAATACTATACCAAGCTTTTGGATCATTACCAGTGGAAATTTCCTTTACAGTTTAGACAATGCCACTCCCACTTGTTAGGACTGTCACCATGCCAAAGGGGATTTGGGTCACCCAAGCTGGTTTTGTTTTGAGTCTAAATGTAGTTCTTGGGTCAAAGTTAGACAATAGGAATTTTAGATCTGTATATATTTTTTAATCATCAGTGGTTGTAGGGTCTTAGAAGGCAGCTCCAAAATTGCCTGTGTGGTCCTATAAAACAACATAGTATAGTAAAGATCACGGCCTGAAATTTCTGATTCATGTCTTACTTAAGCTTATAAGCAGCTTGTTTCGACCACAGTTTCTATCCAATAACCTCACTTTGCAATATATGGATAATACTGCAGATTACTTCAAAGTCATGATAATCAAGCATAATAATAATGAGTACAATTGGAAGGTATTACATTTCTATAGAACCTTACATTTTTATAGAATCTTCATCTTGACAAACATGCAATTTATATTCCAGAATCAGGTTGAGAGGAATTGCAAATGAAAGAGACTGATGATCAACCTGAAATCCATTTCTTCTTCTAAATATGACTAAACGTGGGTCTAATCCAAAGAAGTGCAATGCTTGTTTATTCAAACCAGAAGCCTTAAGATTAATATAAAGCATAGCATATGATATAAAACTTAAAATATAAAATACAAGATTAAAATACAGTATGTGCAAGTTAAACAGATCTCGCCCAGAAACTAGGAACATTAATTACATTATGTTCTGTTGCTCTGAAGTCCTGATCAAGATATAAAGAGAAGGTGTACATATGTGTTGTTGTCTGCATGTCACCACAATCATAAAGGGAAAAAGCTAACAGAGTCCCACTTGTTTAGAGTATTTCTGAATTTGTTGTATCTGTTCAATGATTTCTGTAGTTTCTAGCTTTCTTCAGTCTTTACAAAAGAGTGTACAGTGATCCCTCGAGTTTCGCGATCTCGAGTTTCGCGAAACGCCATATCGCGAGTTTTCAACCCGGAAGTAAACTCCACCATCTGCGCATGCGTGCCCTTCCACGCATGCGTAGATGGTGGAGTTTCCCCGCCGGGCAGAGGCTTCCCTGGGTCTTCCCCCTCTTGCCCTGGTAAGACAGCATCGGCGCGAGCAACGGCGTGGGCGGGCGGGCGGCACGCGCCGCGGGAAACCCCACCTCCGCCTCCCAGCTGGGAAGCAGAGCCAGCAACAGCGTGGGGCGGGCGGGCGGTGCGCGCGAGCCTGGGGACACCCTAACTCTGCTTCCCAGCGCGCGCGCGTTGCTGGGGAAAGCGCGCGCGCTTGGGGACTCCCTAGGTCCGCTCCCCAGCTGGGGAGGGAGTCCCCACCGCGGCGCGCGTTGCTGGGGAAAGCGCGCGCGCTTGGGGACTCCCTAGGTCCGCTCCCCAGCTGGGGAGGGAGTCCCCACCCCGCGCGCGTTGCTGGGGAATGCGCGCGCGCTTGGGGACTCCCTAGGTCCGCTCCCCAGCTGGGGAGGGAGTCCCCACCCCCGCGCGCGTTGCTGGGGAATGCGCGCGCGCGCTTGGGGACTCCCTAGGTCCGCTCCCCAGCTGGGGAGGGAGTCCCCACCCCCGCGCGCGTTGCTGGGGAAAGCGCGCGCGCTTGGGGACTCCCTAGGTCCGCTCCCCAGCTGGGGAGGGAGTCCCCACCCCGCGCGCGTTGCTGGGGAATGCGCGCGCGCTTGGGGACTCCCTAGGTCCGCTCCCCAGCTGGGGAGGGAGTCCCCCACCCCGCGCGCGTTGCTGCGGAATGCGCGCTGCGCGCTTGGGGACTCCCTAGGTCCGCTCCCCAGCTGGGGAGGGAGTCCCCACCCCGCGCGCGTTGCTGGGGGAAAGCGCGCGCGCTTGGGGACTCCCTAGGTCCGCTCCCCAGCTGGGGAGCGGACCTAGGGAGTCCCCAAGCGCGCGCGCTTTCCCCAGCAACGCGCCACCCCAGGCGCGAGCAACGGGGTGGGCGGGCGAAGGGCGGCCGGCAGTGGAAGCAAAAACACCATCTGCGCACGCGCAGATGGTGTTTTTACTTCCGCACCGCTACTTCGCGAAAAATCGATCTTCGCGAGGGGTCCTGGAACGGAACCCTCGCGATGATCGAGGGATCACTGTAAATCAAAATATTGGTGTAATAATCAGGTTAAATTTCTATTTTATTTATTTTATTTAGATATTTTATATAGTTGCCTATTCACTCACAGTGGCCGTAGGTGGCTTACAGATAATTTTAAAAAGGTAGAAAAATTAATAATAAAAAGTAAAAATAACATAACAACAAAATCAAAACACACATCCCTCAACAACACACACACAAATCAACTGAATGAGCTCCATCCCATCTGGCTTCCACTGGTAAAATCACATCTTCAGACCCTTCTGGAAAAATGTTGGAGTGGGGGCTAATCTAATTTCTAGAAAAGGGGTCTCCAACCTTGGCGACTTTAAGACTTGTGGACTTAATAATAATAATAAATTATGTAAATATAATGGAATGACAAAACAGGATGGTCACAAAGTGTCCAATGTTTCTAATGTTTGTTTAATGTTTGTGTAAATAAAAGAAACTTTTAAAAAAAGACTTGTGGACTTCAACTTCCCGAGTTCGTTAGGCTGAGGAATTCTGGGAGTTGAAGTCCACAAGTCTTAAAGTCGCCATGGTTGAAGACCGCTGTTCTAGAGCGATGATATTCCAGGAGGAGGGAGCCACTATGGAGAAGGCTCTTGTTCTGGGTCCAACAGATTTACCTACGTAAGGTATGGTATCTGCAACATTCCTTGCCTTCCTGCTCTGGTGGAGTCAAGTGGATGTGACCGGCAAGAGATGGTCCCTCAAACCTAAGAGGGTTATGCTAGATAAATTCCTTTTTCAAAACTATATTAGATAATTTTTTCTTCTCTAGAAAAACAGCAAAAGATTCTTAAATCAAAAAGGCTAATCCTTTGTCTTTAATCTGCTTAAATTCTCTTCAATAAATTCTACTTTCATTGGATAGAAAATGTCCTTTCCTTAGATAGTCAACTGCATCCTGATAGAAGCACATACGGTAACTGTATAGCATGTTTAGTACTATAAAAGTAAATAATTGACAAAGTAAAAATTACAAGTGTTCCTATAGACTTGTTAAATTACAACTGAAATTTGAAATGAACTCAGTGATATCTATCTTAAAGGCAAACTAGGCATCAGTCTTGTGTTAATTCAGCTCTCGGATCTATTTTATGTCCTCCCCAGATCCCTTTCACACATGGTTTTCCACAATTTAGGAAAATTAATTCATAATCCATTAGCAATAACTTACAGCTTTTTTTAATTTTAAAAATAAAATTCCTACATTCTCTCTCCATCAAAAATAGAAAAAAAATTAAAAAACAAACAATTCTGGTTACATCTATACAAGCAACACAAGGTTGCTCATCTATGAATCTCACCATTGTATAAAAATACTAAATTCCACCCCAGCTTCCTTTAAAAACAGCAATACAGTGATCCCCCGTTTATTGCGTCCCCAACCATTGCGAACAGGGTACTTCGCTATTTTTCAACCCGGAAGTCAAAATACCATCTACGCATGCGTGCCCGTGGGCACGCATGCGTAGATGGCAACCGGGAGATCAGCTGCTGGGCGGCTTCCCTGAGTCTTCCCCCTCTTGCTGGCGTCAGCGAGGAGTTTCCCCACCGCCCACGCAAACTCCTCGCTGCCGCCCGCCCTTCGCCCGCCCACGCCGTTCATTCTCGCCGCACGGGCCTGTCCACGCTGTCTCTCGGCGCTTTCCAGCTGAGTCCGGGAGCGAACTCGCTCCCCGACTCAGCTGGAAAGCGCCGAGAGACAGCGTGGACAGGCCCGTTCCTTGGCGCTGTCACTCGGGGCTTTCGTGCTGAGTCCGGGAGCGAACTCGCTCCCCGACTCAGCTGGAAAGCGCCGAGAGACAGCGTGGACAGGCCCGTTCCTTGGCGCTGTCTCTCGGGGCTTTCGTGCTGAGTCCGGGAGCGAACTCGCTCCCCGACTCAGCACGAAAGCCCCGAGAGACAGCGTGGACAGGCCCGTTCCTTGGCGCTGTCACTCGGGGCTTTCGTGCTGAGTCCGGGAGCGAACTCGCTCCCCGACTCAGCACGAAAGCCCCGAGAGACAGCGTGGACAGGCCCGTTCCTTGGCGCTGTCACTCGGGGCTTTCGTGCTGAGTCCGGGAGCGAACTCGCTCCCCGACTCAGCACGAAAGCCCCGAGAGACAGCGTGGACAGGCCCGTTCCTTGGCGCTGTCACTCGGGGCTTTCGTGCTGAGTCCGGGAGCGAACTCGCTCCCCGACTCAGCACGAAAGCCCCGAGAGACAGCGTGGACAGGCCCGTTCCTTGGCGCTGTCACTCGGGGCTTTCGTGCTGAGTCCGGGAGCGAACTCGCTCCCCGACTCAGCACGAAAGCCCCGAGAGACAGCGTGGACAGGCCCGTTCCTTGGCGCTGTCTCTCGGGGCTTTCGTGCTGAGTCCGGGAGCGAACTCGCTCCCCGACTCAGCACGAAAGCCCCGAGAGACAGCGTGGACAGGCCCGTTCCTTGGCGCTGTCTCTCGGGGCTTTCGTGCTGAGTCCGGGAGCGAACTCGCTCCCCGACTCAGCACGAAACCCCGAGAGACAGCGTGGACAGGCCCGTTCCTTGGCGCTGTCACTCGGGGCTTTCGTGCTGAGTCCGGGAGCGAACTCGCTCCCCGACTCAGCACGAAAGCCCCGAGAGACAGCGTGGACAGGCCCGTTCCTTGGTGCTGTCACTCGGGGCTTTCGTGCTGAGTCCGGGAGCGAACTCGCTCCCCGACTCAGCACGAAAGCCCCGAGAGACAGCGTGGACAGGCCCGTTCCTTGGCGCTGTCACTCGGGGCTTTCGTGCTGAGTCCGGGAGCGAACTCGCTCCCCGACTCAGCACGAAAGCCCCGAGAGACAGCGTGGACAGGCCCGTTCCTTGGCGCTGTCACTCGGGGCTTTCGTGCTGAGTCCGGGAGCGAACTCGCTCCCCGACTCAGCACGAAAGCCCCGAGAGACAGCGTGGACAGGCCCGTTCCTTGGCGCTGTCTCTCGGGGCTTTCGTGCTGAGTCCGGGAGCGAACTCGCTCCCCGACTCAGCTGGAAAGCCCCGAGAGACAGCGCCAAGGAACGGGCCTGTCCACGCTGTCTCTCGGCGCTTTCCAGCTGAGTCGGGGAGCGAGTTCGCTCCCGGACTCAGCACGAAAGCGCCGAGAGACAGCGCCCCCCGGACCCCCAACCCGGGTTTGGGGGGCTGCTAGGAAGCCCCCCCATGCCGGCGGCAAACAGCCGCACCACCCCCAATCTTCGGCTCCTCGCTAGCGCTGTGGGAGTAAAAACACCGTCTGCACATGCGCAGACGGTGTTTTTACTTCCGCATCGCTACTTCGCGAAAACCCGCTCGTTGCGGGGGCTCCTGGAACGGAACCCTCGCAACGAGCGGGGGATCACTGTATAGAACTTGAGTGGTCATTGGCACAGCGGTACACAATTAGGTCTTGGTTCTTAAAGCACAATTGCAATCAAATTCTCCCTCAGCACATCAATTCAGGAAAAATCTCCCCTGATGCTAGGTTTTCTTTTTCCCTATGACTAAGCACTGCAGAAAGAAAAAAATTAAGGTTATTTATATGTCATGAAATATTTTACTATATGCAAAAACAAAGTATAAAGATCCTTCAATGCAGTCTTTCCAAACTTATTTGTATCAGTTGTATCAATTCCCACAATTTTTACTTACAGATAATGGTATAAAACAGTGGTGGTAAATCTGTGCTATGCAGAGCCCTCTCTGTGGGCATGCATGCCAGCACCCAGCTCAGCTCCACTCTGCATGCATGCATGCCTCCTGCTGGCCAACTGATTTTTGGGTATCTGCCTCACATGCACGAAGGGTGGGGAGCATCCCTAGGCTCTGGAGACTTCCCTTGAGCCTCTTGGAGGGTGAGAATAGCCTGTCCCCGGCTCCAGGGACCCTCCAGAGGCCGAAAACAGGCCTGTTTCCAGACTTCCAGAACTTCTAGGAGACCCATTTTTCACCCTCCCCCTGGCTCCAGAAGCCCTCCAGAGCGGGCTAGGGGAGCACAGAGGTTCACATATGCTCCAAGTCTCCGGAGAGGGGCGGCATACAAATCTAATTAATGAATTAATGAATTAATGAATTAATGAATGTGCGGGGGGTCACATGTGCATGCATGGGGTACCCTCCCTTCTGACTTGTAGCATTTGAGTGTGGTGTGATTGTGTAGCATTCATTTTTTTTAATAATAATGGGTTTTAACTTCTTGTTCTTGATATTAGATTTGTATTGTATTGTATTGTTATTGCTGTTGTGAGTCGCCCCGAGTTCTGAGATGGGCGGTATACAAATCTAATAAATTATTATTATAAATTATTATTATTATTATTATTATTATTATTATTATTATTATTATTATCATCATCATCATCTGGGGGGCTCATGTGTACCTGGCATTATGGGTGCTGACACACACACGTGCATGCCATCATACATGTGCATTCGATATGTGACGAGAAAAAGGTTAGACATCATCGATATAAAACAAAGACAAAGAAGAAGAGAAAGAGATGAAGGTGGATTTAGAGTTGGATGGAAAATCACCACCATTGTGTAGGCTTTCTACCTATACATACATCACATTCATACTCCCTCCCTCTCAGGCTTTGATTGCCTGTTCCCTTTTCCTAGAGAAATGTGAGTGAAGACCCAGGGAAGCACTATTTATTTTAGCTTGTTGACACAGCAACTGCCCAAGTAAGGCTTTCATAGAAAGTCTGGAAAACCAAGTTCAACCTTCAGGTCACAGGTTCCCCATCTCTAGAACAAATCGTTGTGTATTGATGTTCAAAACAAGGAAATTCCAAATCACTCACAAATCTGTGTTATCCTGAATGCAAAGGAAATAGGACCAGAAAGTTCAAGTAAGTTCAGAAGAACTGGATGGATGATGAAATTCTTATTTCTCACCCGGAATGCTAGAATTATAAACCACATGGTTTCCTGGGTGGAAAGCTTTGATTTGGGGTGGATAGCCTGTTAGTGGTTTTGATGTTTTTCATTAATACAGATCCTTTTACAGGAAGGCTTATCTTTTTTCACTGACATGCCTATAGCACTAATCAAGACCACATTATGATTTTGTTCTTAGGCACTTTGCTATTGTAGATATTCCTTCAGTGAAAACAATAATATTAAAAATATTTTGCATGCTATTCAATACCTCTTTATTTTTTTTACAGAGAAATAGTAAATAATATATGCGTTTTTGTAATAACAATTTAACCCACAAGAAGTGATTATGTTTGTCCCAAATCATCAAAGTTACTAAATTTTAGCTTTCACAATGTGCCTATAGGTTACAAAGAAAATAATTGGTTTGATCTAAGTGTTTGTGTTTTTGTTGGCAGGTTTTTTTTAATTAAAAGGCATGGGAATAAATTATTTATTAAAAGGCATGAAAATAACTTCTTTTTCATTTATTTCTGATTTTAAAAGTGAGTAAACATTTTCATGCGCCTTAGGCCTATTATGCCTAATGAATAATTCAGTCATGGCGCTATATTTTATATAAAAAAAAGCTTCAGAAGCAAAACATATAATTTATATCTGATCATAGTAAATCAGAAAATAAACTGTCAAACGACATACTTTTCACTGCTATTTTTTGGATAGCTCATCTCCTTACATTTGGAACAGGTATAAACCAGCCACTGAAAATGGACATTTTTACAAGCAGCTGGTTTTATTGCAAGCTTTTGAATAATTTGTTCAAATCTAGAAATTACATTTTCTTCTCCTTAAAGAACATCTACTTTACTCTGTCATTACAACAATAAAACAGCAATTAGTTTATTCAGTAAATAATGTTAAATCAGATTGATCATAAAAGTAATTTACAAAGATAAAATAAAACATATTTTTTTTACAGCTAACCATATGTATGTAGAACATGCTGCCTAACAGTGCAGTTATCTCTAAGGTAAGAAACCCAAAGGGGTAGAATTATAAAATGAAAACTAAATTGAAGATTAGAGGCAGAACTAAATAAAATTTCACAGAGCTTTACAACATTTGCTGCAGAGACAAGGAACTTCCCAAGGCTAGACCAGATGCTGAGAAAGGAAAAAAATCTTTTTTCCCCTGACATATTGTTTCCTATCTAATCCTCATAAGAAATTCTCCTTCTCTTAACAAATTACCAAGACTTTATCACCTATATTTCAAATTTAGAAATATACTGTATATTAGTGTCACTGTGCTAGTTAATCTTACATGCAATCTAGATTAAGATGTAATCTTGTTAAGCTCAGATGTAATCTACATTAAACTAGATCATAATAATGATCTACAATTTTACAATTTTCAATTACAATTTTAAAAAAGCCAACTATTGTCCCTGTTAGATCTGATCACTAGCTAGTATCCCAGCTGAGAGTCAGCAGTTACAACCTATATTATCAACAGAGATCTAGAGATAAAGGGTTCATAGCAACCATTCATAGCAACCAAAGAAATATTAGTTTCCCTCACACAGCAACTTTGTTTTCCAATATCATCCCAAAATACACCAATGAAATACACTTGCAATATTGCAATATAATTTGGTATGATTAAGTCGGGGAAGAAAGTCATATTGGTTATCACCTTTAAAGCCCTAAATGGCTCAGGGCCAGTCTATTTACGGGACCACCTCCTCCCTCATACCTCATTGCGGCCAGTAAGAGCCCACAGAGTCAGCCTTCTCCAGGTCCTGTCTGCCAAACAGTGTCGGTTGGCGGGACCTCGGGGAAGAGCCTTCTCTGTGGTGGCTCCAACCCTATGGATTAACTGCCCTCAGAGATTTGCACTATCTCCTACCGATCTTCCAGAAAGCCGTTAAGACCTGGCTTTTCCAGCAGGCCTGGAATTAGATTGACTGCTGTGTATGGTTCTTTTAAAGTTATTATTTATTGTTATTACTGATTTTATTATGTATTTGTGACTGTATTTTAATATTATTTTATTTATCGCATTTGTTAGCCACTCTGAGTCCACTTTGGAATGAGCGGCATATAAATACAATAAATAAATGAATTAATTAATGAATTAATGAATAAATAAATAATCAATTTAAAGATTCTTGGCCATACTTAATGGAAAGCAGACATGTTTCAAATGTTGCTCAAATATATAAACTTTTAGCATATTTATTCAAGCCAAGTATTTGCCATTTCAGAAGTTCACAATACTAAACTGATCTTTTATGGACCCCCAAACAATGCAGTCAGGCCCAGTCAGTCGTTGGATGAGTAACATCCAAAAAACTCAGAGCCGTAAATTAGGCTAGGAAGTTTTTTTTAAAAATCCTAAAAAAGGCAATGAAGCACTTCCAATCCATGAAGTGTTTTTAACCTTTAAATATATCATATATGAAATCCTTTAGTAGAAGGATGGCTGACTAGCAGTGTCGATAGGACCTCAAGCTTTCCTCAAAAAGATAGAAGAATTGCAACATCATACGGTATGCTCTGTCCTTTCCATGAAGGCAAGTTACAACACCTTTAGGAAAATAGTGGGCATACATTGCTACATCGCTTTTGTCAGTATGGCTGTGGATTCTTCTTCTACCGACTAAAATTGCTAGAACAGGAATGTCAAACTGGCGGCCCATGGGCCAAATGCATCAAACGCAGGCCATGCCCATCCCAGCTAGACAAATGGCATGAACGTCACGTGATACAACAGGTTTGATACCCATGTGCTAGAACAACTTTTGCTAACAAAGGCTTGAGAAGTATTGGCCTACAAATAATTCTAAAAAAATATGCTCCTGAATATTTTAATGATACGCCTGGACCTTATTATTTTTATCAAGATTTCATTAATTCAGGCTTCAAATGCTAAGGAGTTAATCCCTATTATGTCGATGTAATTTACTTATGAGAGGCTGAGTATATATTGTAAATCCTCTTCTTTTTAAGCACTTTTCTTTAATCTTCTGGCCACCTGCTCTTGATTTTTAATGGCCTACAGGTAATCATTTCACTTTTCTTCTGCCTGTGGATTGCCCTTCTGCCAAATAATATTTTAAAAGGTATGAAAGGTATTAGAAGACTTTTTAAAACAATGCTAAAAAATTAATCAACACTGTAGGTTGTAAAATTAAAGATAGATTCTATCCATTTAGCAGTCAAGAAGCTCCAATCACCTGTTTGCTTCCTTTTCAAATCTAGTCCATTTTTTTACTGCTTATATCAGGGGTGTCAAACTCAAGGCATGTGGGCAGGATGAATCCCATCCTGGTTTAGCAAAGGGGGGAAAGTTCCAACATGTGCGGTGACAACATCAGTTTGACACCCCTAACTTATTTGATTACAAAAATTCTTGACTGTAGGTACAGGTGATAATTTCCAGTATCCAATTACATGTTGATAAACAGGTAAGTTAAAATAAATATTTACTTTTTCATGTGAGTTTATGGAGCATATATGAGGAGGTTTAAACATTTATTGTCAGTCATTACTCATCAGCCATCTCTGTTAAGCAGCGGTCCCCAAACTACGGCCCGCGGGCCGGATGCGGCCCGCTGAGGCTATTTACCCGGCCCGCAGCAGCGTGCAAGATTTTACCATATAATATACTAAGTTCCCGAATCTCCCCTCCACTCTGCTGCTGAGCGTCTGGCGGCGGCAAGGAAGAGGAAAGCCAGGGGGCGGGGAGGAAAGCACCCTATGGCAGAGCAGCAACAGTTCCTCTCCCTAAAGGCGAGAAAGAAATTGGCCAATTGCTTTCCTCCCCGCCCCTGGCTTTCCGCCTCCTCTCCAGACACTCAACTGCAGACCGTCTTGGTCCCTCCAGTGCCGCTTTTTTGCTTTTTTTTTTTTTCATCGGTGAAGTTTGTGCGCGTTTGGGCACTTTTGGTGTTGGGGGGGTCTGCTGCGGAGAGGGAGAGAGAGAGAGAGAGAAAGAGGGAGACATAGAAAGGGAGTGAGAGAGAAAAATAAAGCAAGAAAGAGAGGGAGAGAGAGAGAGAGCGGGAGAGTGCTGCTTTTTTGCTTCTTCGCTGCCCCGCAGGGAGCCTGGAAGCCCTGCAAGAGCGTCTGGAGGGGGCAGTAAACAATTTATCAGCACCCCCTGCGCACTAACTTGTTAACGGCCACACCGTCCCGGCCAGGCGACGGGGAGGCCCTCCCGATGCTTGCCCGCCGTCCAGGCCCCGCGCTTGGAGCCGGGGGCGACGGGCCTAGCCTCGGCTTACTTGGCCCCGGTGCGGCCGAAGCGCGGGGCGGAGTAGGCAGCGGCAGCTGCTTCAGGCCCGCCCCCGAGCTGAGCTTCCTTTGGCTTCCAAAGCTGCAAAGCTCACCTGCCGCCTCGAAGGAAGCCAAAGGAAGCTCAGCTCAACGAGGACCGGCTGTTGGTCCCTTGAAGCTGCCGCTGCCCACTGCAGAGATCCTTTCGCCCGAACGGAGGCAGCGATGGCGGGCTCAAGGGACCAAGAGCCGGTCTTTCATGGCGCTGAATTGTTGCAGCCTCTGAGGCCGCCTCCACCTCCGGGCGAAGGGATCTCCTCGGGGAGAAAGGAAGGAAGCCAAAGGAAGCTCAGCTCAACGAGGACCAGCTGTTTGTCCCTTGAACCCGCCACCGCCGCCGCCTCCGTTCGGGTGAAGGGATCTCCGAAGTGGGCGTTGGTGGCGGTGGCAGCTTCAAGGGACCAACAGCTGGTCCTCCTTGAGCTGAGCTTCCTTTGGCTTCCTTCCTTTCTCCCCGAGGAGATCCCTTCACCCGGAGGCGGACTCAGAGGCTGCAACAATTCAGCGCCGAGAAAGACCGGCTCTTGGTCCCTTGAGCCCGCCGCCTCCGTTCGGGCGAAGGGATCTCTGCAGTGGGCAGCGGCAGCTTCAAGGGACCAACAGCTGGTCCTCGTTGAGTTGAGCTTCCTTTGGCTTCCTTCGAGGCGGCAGGTAAGCTTTGCAGTTTTGCCTCGAAGGAAGCTCAGCTCGGGGGCAGGCCTGAAGCAGCCGCCGCCGCCGCCTACTCCGCCCCGCGCTTCGGCTGCACCAGGAGCTCTGGTGGGCATGGGGCAGCAGGGCAAGCCACGAAGGTGGCGCAGCGTGGGTCAAGCGGGAGGGCACAGCAGTAGTCGTAAGGCGGCGGTGGGGCGGTTGGCTGCAAGGCACCGGCAGCGGCTTGATGTGTTGCAGGACGCCGTACATTGCTGGCGCTGCGCTGGGCATGGGGCTGGCACATCCGTCCTGGGCCAGTGGCAGCGCCAGCAATGTACTGCGACCAGACGTCGGTGCCACCGTCTTGGGAGCTTCTGCTTGCAGCCGACTGCCCCGCGGCGTGTTGCAGGGCAGAAAAAGAAAGAAGAGAGGAAGGAAGAGAGAAGAAAAGGAGAGAGAGAGAGAAAGAAAGCAAGAGAGAGAAGGAGAGAAAACAAGTGAGGGGGGAGGGAATGTGAGAGAGAAAAATGAGAAAATGATGGAGGGAAAGAACGAGTGAGAGGAAAAAAAACAAATGAGAAAGAAGGGAAAAAAGGGAGAGGGAAGAGAGAAGTGGGAAGGAGGGAGGGAAAGAAGGAGAAATGGCAGGAAAAGGAAGGAAGGAAAGGAGGAAGGAAGGAAGAAGAAATGGAGGGAACAAAGAAGGAAGGAAGAATGAAATGGAGGGGGCAGAGGAAGGAAGGACTTTTTTGGGCGGGGGTGTGTGTAAATTTTTTAAAAATTTTCTCAACATACATTCAACCAATACAATGTACCATCTAATTTTCCCTGAATAAAATGCGGTATTTTGTCAGTAACTAATATCAATCATCAAAAAAGTTGCAAAAGTTTTTTTTCTAATGTTGTCATCCAGGTACATACTTTTCTTTTAATTAAATTCCCTCCTTAATGTTCCTTCAAGAAGTACAACACCAATTATATTTCTAACTTATTAATCATTATGCCAAAGTGCTTCCTTCTTTATATATTTTTCTATAAATATTTTATACATTTTTCTATAAACCAAGAAAACCTTGTTTAGCCAATCAGATGTTAACAAAAGAAAATTAAAAACAAAACATAAACATGTATGAATTTCAGACTTCTTCCCCCCCCCCTAAATAGTACATTCCCATTTTGTTTTTTAATGTTAAAATAAGGTATGTGCAGTGTGCATAGGGATTTGTTCATAGTTTTTTTTATAGTCCGGCCCTCCAACAGTCTGAGGGACAGTGAACTGGCCCCCTGTGTAAAAAGTTTGGGGACCCCTGCTGTTAAGCTTGGCAATAAGCATGACCAAGTGATCATTACTATGCTGTATCATAAGACTATTTAACAGAGTATTGTAAATCTGAAAGAATCCTGCCATGACTTTTAACAGACTAATCAATTAATATAAGTCCTTCCTAAATTTCTTTCTTCATTAAGAACAGGGGGTTCTTCCCTCTGGTCTTATTGTTTCCCAGGCAGCATATTTTATCTTTGTCCCTCAAGGTCATTCCCACATACCATTACACTTCTCTACATCACTATGTACATGAAGTCATTTCCATCTGTTCCAAGAATAATGGGCATATTGCCAAGCTTTGTTTTTATTTTCTCCTCCTGTGCAAGGATATTTCTGGTCAAATGCTCTATAGTTACAAAAAAGGAAAGCAAAAGAGCAAAGAAATCTGTATTGAGCATTACACTCACCGACTGAATTCTGGAAAAGACTCAAAATGTCCCATAGTTTACATAGAATTCAAAAATGAACTAGCTTACTTTCTAAATGACTGCTACTTCAAAAACAGAATGATGTGTTTTTTAAATGAGTTTCACCATATCTATTTTTTAAAAAATAGGCACAAACTCAACTCCTGATTTTTATACTTATATAGGATATCTAAAAACTGATCCATGTCAAAATTCTTGCTTATAGAAATGTTTTGTGTTGTCTTCATCTTTTAATTTATCATTAATCTAATTTGCAGCTTTTGCTTTTTCCAAATATCAACCAGACTTGACTCTACTCAACTGTGAAATCCCTAAAATGCAGCCTTGTTTCCTATTAAAGGATTCATAATATACTGCTCAAAAAAAATAAAGGGAACACTTTAAAAACAGAATATAACTTCAAGTAAATCAAACTTCTGTGAAATCAAATTGTCCACTTAGGAAGCAACACTGATGACAGTCAATTTCACAGGCTGTTGTGCAAATGGAATAGTTGTGCAAATGAAATATTCAATGAGAATATTTCATTCATTTAGATCTAGGATGTGTTATTTGAGTGTTCTCTTTATTTTTTTGAGCAGTATATATGACAACACCTGAGGAGTACATTTATATAAAGACACATAACTTTAACCATTTTGGAACTGATTTTATGAAACAATATAGTAGAAATTTTAATGCATCCAAACCATTTGCATTAATTTTTGCCTTGTGAGACAGAATATTCTACAAACAAGATAATCTTCATCTTCCACAATAAAAATGCAATAGTATATTACGTAATTAATGATATGCTGCCCTTACAGGTCACCTGGTCTAACAAATGCCAAACTTCCTTTAAAATTGGATCCAGGTTCAGCATTGCATCCTGATTTGGGCAGTGCATAAATGACAAGGGGAAAAAATTCTGGACTCAGCAGGTCAGGAGACTTTATTTATTTAATCCAATATTGAGGCCACTTGACTCAATAACTAAGAGTGGCTTACAAATGCATTCATTCATTCATCAAATTTGTATACCATCACAAAAATCAACTCCAGGAAGTTACAGACATTGAACAAAATGAACTATAAAACATTAAAACAATAAGTAAAAATCTTAAATTTAAAAATGAATTAAAATAAAACTAAAGAGGGTAGAAAGAGAAGGATAAAAATGTGCACAGGAAGTATGGAGTACTATCAGTATTGGGTTGCTACGTGTATGGGGGAACAATGTTCTGGTAGCGAAAATGGAGCTGCACGCACAGCTCCAGCTGACCGGCTGGCGGGCACGCGCATTGGAGCAAGATTCGCTTCCTGTGCATGAGCAGGAAGCCAAATCTCATGCTAGGACACACAGACGCATGAGATTTCGGAGATTTTCACCAATTTTTCCCTTCTGCAAATTTAGTGAAATCTCACCCTTGTGTGTGTCCTCGCACAAGATTTGGCTTCCTGAGCATGCGCAAGTCATCAAATTTTTTGTTGTTGTTGTTCATCCCAATCCCATTATCAGTCAGTCTCGCGAAATGTTCTGGAATGTGCTCGTAAACCACTGCAACATTTTATTAGGAGCCTTAATAAAATGGATTACACAGACTGTCTAAATAATAATAGCCAAAGTTATCTTGTGTAGCAAAAGTGCAGCTTTTAATAGGCCATGTAAAGATATCATAGTCAGTCTTCATCTATAGTAAGTATATTAAAAAAAACAAAGATTATGTTAAATTTCAGTTGATTTATACATTCTCTATTTATAAAGGATGATTAAGCTTTTTAAGTACAGGCTGGTTTAGGAAGTGCAGAAACATTGATGTTTGTTATAATCTATCCCATTTTCAAATGCACTGCAATTCACTATTGCATTGCGTTTGTAGTATCAAAAGTCATCAAATGTTTTTTTTTGTTGTTGTTCATCCCAATCCCATTACCAGTCAGTCTCACAAAATGTTCTAGAATGTCCTCGTAAACCACTGTAACATTTTATTAGGAGTCTTAATAAAATGGATTACATAGACCGTCTAAATAATAATAACCAAAGTTATCCTGTGTAACAAAAGTGCAGCTTTTAATAGGCCATATAAAGACATCATAGTCAGCTATAGTAAGGATATTAAAAAAAACAAAGATTATGTTAAATTTCAGTTGATTTATACATTCTCTATAAAGGATGATTAAGCTTTTTAAGTATAGGCTGGTTTAGGAAGTGCAGAAACATGGATGTTTGTTATAATCTATCCCATGTTATTTTCAAATGCACTGCAATGCATTCCACCACTACTGCAATCCACCACTGCAATCCACTATTGCATTCTTTAAGCAACAGCCCATTTGATTAGTAACAAGCCAGCCACCAAATATAAGTATAATTTCTACCAATGTATTACTATTTTACCCCATGATATGTAAACAGGGAGGCATTTACAGAGCATACAAAATTAATTTTGATTTGGCTTAGCCACTGCTTATACATCAGGGTTCACTCACTATTTAGCACTGAGAGAACCTGTGCAGTTTTAGATTAATAGCCACAGCTAAACCTTGTCTTACTGCATAGTACCAATGAACTGTGCTAAATAACTGTTTGCAATACTGTATATGTTAGAGGAACAATCAC
This sequence comes from Erythrolamprus reginae, assembly GCF_031021105.1. NCBI lineage: Eukaryota > Metazoa > Chordata > Lepidosauria > Squamata > Dipsadidae > Erythrolamprus > Erythrolamprus reginae. The sequence goes on from NW_027248463.1 coordinate 682,730, forward strand.
TAATACAGCTCTATCACTTTTTTTCTAATTTTCCAGCAAACCTTTTCTTCAAACCCTGTCTTAAATTGTTTTTCTTCTTAGCATGTTCCTTTTTTAACATTTTTTTAAAATCTTTAACATTTTAAATGTTATTTTATTAACTAAACAGGGTGCAGTGGTAAATTGTAGTGCTCTAATTCAAACTCTTAAAACACAACAGTAAGCATTGTTACAGTATACCTGTTCTGTCTGGGTTTTCCCAGACCTCCACACCCACTGAAAAAACAGCCAGACACTCTGGTAAAATCCAAAAGTAATTTATAGCAGGAAAAAATAAGCACAAAGGAAAACCTGTCTTCACAGCAGACAGGTTACAATACTTTACAACAGGGTCCTGATGTCCAGTCAATTCCAAAAGCTTCTTGCTGGCACACCCCCCCAAGGTTTCAAGAGTCCAAGGCACAAACCAGGATTGTAGCCACCAAAGTTCACAGACAGGTCTCACGAATCTCCAAGATAAAACTCCACAAGCCAGGAAGGGTGGGGCCGCCTTTTATCCTTTCCCAAGAGCACCACACCCAAACCCAGCTGTGACCTCTAATGCTGGAAATATCTAGCCAATTGCGTTCTTCTCTCGTTAGCTCTCCTCTGTCGCATATCTATGAAGTCACTAGCATCTTCCCCCAGGGAATCCAGGCTGCTTGCTGGGGAGAGCTCCCCCTGGTGGAACTCTGGCTGTCCTTCATCTTCAGCCTGGGATTCAGCTTCTTCATCAGTCTGCCCCTCCTGGTCCTCAGCCTCTGAGCTGGACACCGACAGCAAATCAGCCATTCCCGGAGGGGTCCCAGGCTGAACCACAACAATACCCAACAGAAAATGCTTCCCAAAATTGTGTCCTTCAATTTGCTGTTTTCTATATGTGCTTAACTTGGATAATTGCAACTAAATTTTTAAAAAGCAACTGCTAAAGTGGTCATTCAGTATTTCCACATCAATTACTTTATCTGGAGTAGCCAAAAGTCACATAACTTTTTAAAATGTTTCATATCTTTACTTTTATTTATGTATTTATTGGATTTCTATGCCGCCCCTCTCTGGTTTTCTTACCTAAAAATCTATAATTTTACATGAAAATGAAATTAAAAATACAAACAAAAAGGATAAAAGTCACTGGTTTACCAATGAGTTGAATGCTATAAGCAAAATAAGATTATTGTGAGATATCACAAAATCTCCACCATGGCACATATTGCTGCATTCTTTGATTAGAAAATATTATTACCTTTTCCAAAACAGATAAATCATATATTTCCAGTAATCATTCTTTAAAATCTGTAATAATATCACTTTTCCAATTTAATACAATAATTGATACAATTAAATTCCTTACAGAAAAATCAAATTCCAAAGCTTTCATATAAAATTCAACATTACATTCACATTTTTAATATTTAAAAGATTTTGCCATAAATCTAAAAATATACATTAATGCACAATTCCACAAATGTGATCAATGAGTCTTCAATTTTTTTTACAATCCCAGCATTTAAAAAAATCTGATGTTCACTCTTTCAATTATATTATTTGGGGAGTCCAATAACCTAAATATGATTTTTCGTTAATTAACTTCAGTAATTTCAATTCATTTAGAAGCATCCACGTGGGAAAGGCTGCTCTGGAGACTATACTTTCAATAATTGCCTAAATAATTATCATATTCAAAACTAGATACATAATATTTTAATAGTGCTTAGTTATGAACCCACATTGAACTTATCGTATCTCCTATCCTATAAAACATATTCTGCCCCCAGACATCCCACTGAATCCAATGTGTCTCATTCTGGATAAGTAGATACAATACTGCAATCTACACTTCAGAGAGAAAATTCAAACCTGCAAGTTGGCTTTAAAAATATTTACTACTGCTAAAATAACCTAATTTTTTAAAAGACAAGTTGAATGTAAAAAAAGATATTTCATCTGCATATTAAGCTAGAAAACTTTGTTTTAAAAAAAGATTAACTCAGTTACACAAAAATGCCCCCAATCAAGATACTGTATTCTCAACACCCACCTTTAAACTAATGGGGATGCTGCTCCATTCTTTCGTGGTATACTGAGAAGCAAACCTCTGCCCTTTAAGGAATCTGAGCCAATTGTAGCAAGATGTACTCAGCGGGAAGAGGCAGAAGGAGGAAGCTCCTCCCACGTCAGTAACCCATCAGAAGCAAGATGCCTGATAGCAGCCACCAGGAGAACATTTCAATTGGCTAATCTTTCAAACAAGAAGCATGCTACAAGAAGCACCCATAAACTCAGCATTCTGTAACCCTGGATAGGTTTATGATATTCAGGGAATAAATTATAGCAACAGAAAAGGAAGTTGCATTGGAAAGGGCAAAAGCTAAACTCAACAATCATTGTTTGAACGCAAATGGGTTTCTTCCCTCCCACGACGGGTGAGGCAACCAGGCAACAGGTAAAGTTTTTCCACCACACATTGTGATACATCGTTTGCACAGCAAGGAGTTTCACCTGTTCAAATGTATAAAAGGTGCACTCAGAAATAACTAAGGAAACCTGGTCTCTACTGCTGCCAATCAGGACATTCTATTAACAAGTTCATGAAAGTTAACTCATGGAAGTTCTGAGTGTAGTTTGAGGTGATCTAATCCAACCCCTCCTGCTCAAGTGGGAGGCACTATACCATTTCAAACAAATGGTGGTCCAATCTCTTCTTAAAGATATCCAGTGATAAACCATTTACAACTTCTGAAAGCAAGCTGTTCCACTGGTTAATTGTTCTGTCGGGAAATTTCTCCTTAGATTTGGGTTTGCTTCTGAGATCTATGGATTAGTTTCCATCTATTGCTTCTTGTCTTGCCTTTTTTGCTTTGGAAAATTGGTTGAGCCTTTCTTCTTTGTTGCAGACCCTCAAGATATTGAAATTTTGCCCTAGTCCTTCTTTTAATTAAACATAGACATACCCAATTCCTGCAGCCATTCTTCATGGTTTAACTTTTAGCCCCTTAATCATCTTTGTTTGTCTTCTCTGCACACTTTCCAGAACATTTAAGTGATTGTCTACCAGATTTCTCTACACCAGTGGTTCCCAATGTGGGGCCCAGGCCCCACAGGGGGGAAATTTCATTTTTAATGGGGGCAATTGGAACCTTGTTTAAACATAGTTAATGGCCTTTTAGGCTTCCTCCATGTGAATAGTTCACTTTTTGAATAATAAGAAAGGGGGGGAGGCCTCAGGATTTTGGAGATGCTTAGGTGGGGCATGGCCAAAAAAAGGTTGGGAACCACTACTCTACACAAAGAGCAGTGACCTTGGGACAGATGTGTCATGTGCAGGCCACGCCCACACAATGTGATAAGTCATGTGACGGCGTGAGTTGGACACCTCTGCTCTAGTAGGTTTTACCTCAGCTAAATTTCAATTATTATCTACCTTTGCATTTGGTTTTATTGTCTAAGTGTAAAACCTTACTCCATTGTTAGATAGGGCCCAGGGTTAAGTCTGTTGAGATCCTCCTGAGGTGTTAGCTATTCCTGCCACCTTGGTGCCCTCAAATTTAATGAGTTCTCCTTCTATTCCCTCATCTAAATCATTTATGAAGAACCTGTGAAGAAATATGGCCTGATATTTATATCAGGAATTATGTAAGTTTGTGGAAGACTTATGGTATACTGGTAGGTAAAATCGTTGTAAGTATCATCTCCAGTATTTTGGCTGGCTTTCATCATAGGCCGGGGCCAAGTTGCTATTACTCAAATCATTATTCTAAAACATGGTTGTCAAACTCACCGTGTCACATTGCCGTCACATGATGCATCATGACTTTTTTTTTTCCTTCACAGAGCTGGGGTGGGTGTGGCCTGTGCATGATGCATCTGGCCATGGGCTACCAGTTTGACACCTCTGTAAAAACAAATGTTAAGATAAAGCTCAGTTCCCAGTTTAGCTCTACCTACATAGTTAGAACCATAATTTATTTTCCTAGCGAGTTACAGATTTTATTTTGTTCTAATTAGCACATTCTTATAATTTATTTTTTACTTTAAAAATCAGGAATATTTTTAAATGACAATGTTAAGCATATTTAAAATTATGTTATCCACATAAGCTAAAGCTACAGGGATCGAGCCCTGCTTAATTTGATAGACTGTAAAAGACGTTTGGAGTGACAGAGAACCTACTGATTTTCCTTCCTGTACAATAAAAGAACAATCAGAGTTCATCTTTCTGCAAGTATGGACTGTTCATAGGACAACCTCCTCCCCCTCCCCACTTTCACATCTTTAATATTTGAAGATTCCAGCTGTCTTTTGTTGTGAGTGGTCCAGGTCCGGCTAAGATGGTCACGGATTTTGAGGATCAAGAGACAGATGAGTATTGGCATCGCAGGCCAGTGTTCTTGTCACCCGAGTCTGAGAGTGAGAGTAAGGCAGAGTTAGGGACTGAGGGTCAACCAGACTGTAGAACCCCCAGTAATGAGTCAGAGGATGATGGGGAATTAAAGGAGGAGAAACCCTGTTAGATGCAAGGGTCAGAAGAATGTGGCCTAGGCATGAATATCTGAAAAAAGGGGTTCTTGGCATTAGTAGATCTATAGGACACTTGGCCACACCTTGCTAGTATATCAGGGACAGCCAAAGGAAAAGTGGGCAGGGTGAACAACATTCTTCATCATGGCTGCTGGAGAATCAAAGCTGAGAGGTCTCAACTCTGGCTTGCAGGCCGGTTTTCTTATCCCCAGCTGATTAGATAAAAATGCTGCCAGCATGAAATTCCTTAGAATTAACCAATGGATTGCATGACTTGTTTTACCAACATATTTTGTCTATGATCACATTTTGAACAGCGTGTGTGGCTCTTTATTTCTGATCGTTGCCCTGTCAAGACAGAACAACTTTTGGGATGTTTTTTTGAAGAAATATCACTTTCTTGCGACAAGAAGATAACTGGAATTGTGGGGAAAAGTAAGACAAACGTTCTCTCAAATGGTTCTACAAACTTCTGTAACGTCACTTGTTGCTAATAAACAGAAGTTCCTTCCTCCAGAGGAAGCCAAGACCAGTACAGTGATGATGTCAGATGCGCTTCCATTCAAAGTCCAGGAAAGGAAAACCCCAACTCCATATTGATAGAGATGATTACTTTTACTAGAACTGATACCGACAAAAGGAAACCAAGTTCTGAGGCAAAATGTGTGTAAAATTCATATACAGTGATACCTTGTCTTACAAACCTAATTGGTTCCAGGACGAGGTTCGTAAGGTGAAAAGTTTGTAAGACGAAATAATGTTTCCCATAGGAATCAATGGAAAAGCGATTAATGCGTGCAAGCCTAAAATTCACCCCTTTTGCCAGCCGAAGCGCCCGTTTTCACGCTGGTGGGATTCCCCTGAGGCTCCCCTCCATGGGAAACTCCACCTCCGGACTTCCGCGTTTTTGCATTGCTGCAGGGTAATCCCAGCAGGGGAATCCCACCAGCGCGAAAACTGATGCTTCGGCTGGCAATGGAAGTCCGGAGGCGGGGCATCCCAGCGATGGTGGCAGGTTTGTAAGGTGAAAATAGTTCGAAAGAAGATGCAAAAAAATCTTAAACCCCAGGTTTGTATCTCAAAAAGTTTGTATGACGAGGGGTTCGTAAGATGAGGTATCACTGTACAAAGAATCCCAAATCACTTCCTCATACACACACATAAGGGCAATTCCTTCAATCCCCATCTGCCAAGATGTCAGACCATTTGGACTTCTACATCTGATCCGTCAAAGCCATTGACCTTGAGCAGGCTATTAACATGTCCCTCTGGTGGATTGTGATTAGAACTCTCCTCCCTAACTTCCTAATAAAACACAAGAAGACATCCCCAGCAGCTTCCCCATTCCCCACCCAAATAGCTAACCATCCCTCCCCCGGTTACTATGGCAGCCAAAGCAGGCAGTGTGGAGGCTGACAGATGAGTTGGAACAGTGGTAAGAGGTAAGGGAAGTGGTAAGAGATAAGGGAAGTTCAATTTTCTCCACAAGCAGGACTGAACCCAAGTCTGGTCATCCCCCAACTAAATCTTCTATTGCTCACAAGTACCCGTGAATATGACAAGGACAAAATTTCATTGGTATTAAAGGTTTACTTTTAGAATAGAATTCTTTTTTGCCAAATGTGATTGGAACACAAGGAATTTGTCTTGGTGCATAGTTGCTTAGAGTAGACTGAGTCAAAGAAAGAAAGAAAAAAGGTCGATACAAAATGAAACTAGACGAATCTATCTGTTTATCTCAAAAGGTTTGTTTTCCAAGAGGCTTTTCAGTCTTCCTAAGGTAATTTGATTTTAATTCTGAATCTATTTAAATCATGCACTTATGCCATCTATTTTCACTTAATTGCTTACCAGGTGATGGTGAACCTATAGCACGGGTGCCACAGGTGGCATGCGGAGCTATATCTGCTGGTACACAAGCCACTGCCTTAGCTCAGCTCCAAAGTGCATGTGCATGCCAGCCAGTTGATTTTTGGCTCACACAGAGACTATGGGAGGGCATTTTCAGCTTACAGAGGTCCTCCAGAGGAATGGAGGAAGGCATTTTTGCCCTCTCTAGGGAAGCCTCTAGAGCCTGGGGAGTGAAAACGGGCCTAAAGGGCCCACCAGAAGTTGGGAAACGGGCCATTTCTGGCCTCCAGGAGGAGGGGGAGGCCATTCTCACCCTCTGCAGGCATTGAATCACCCTCTGCAGGCACTCACGCATGTGCGATAGCATGTGTGTGAACACTTTCAGCACCCATGGGAAAAAAGGTTCACCATCACTGATGTAACCAATTTTGAGGTTCATATACTTCTGTGTATTTTAAATTTTCACACTGTCAATTCCCACATGAAATGTAAAATGCTAAAAATTATATTTCTTCCATTGATTAAGTTAATACCTAACTGCTCTGTGATAACTTTTTGTACCTAAATAAATAAGAGGTATAGATTTATATTGTTTTAGAGCAGTGACGGTGAACCTTTTTGAGACCGAATGCCCAAACCACAACCCAAACCCCACGTATTTATCTCCGAGTGCCAATAAGGCAATTTACCGTATTTTTCAGACTATAAGACACACCAAGATTGTGAAGAGGAAAGTAAGAAAAAAGTTTTTGTCCTCTCTCCTCCCCTCCCCAGGAGCACTTTGCAGGCCTCTCAAACCTTCTGCACACCCCGCTTTTTGCGAAAATGGGTGAAAAACCCATTGGTAATATCCTCCTACCACATGCACTACTCCCCCCGAGCTTTATTTTTGCTGGCAGAGGGCAGCATAACATGTCCCAGCCAAAAAGGGAGCCTGGGAGAGCCGTGTGCCATTTTCACTGACAAAGAAACCTCGGATCAGACTTTTGCTATTTTTGGGCAGCCCCATGGGCCATATGTAAGCACCAGCTGGATGCGGCTCCTAGGCATTGAGTTAGACACCCCTGACTTACATCAATTAAGTCTCCAAACTGACCAATAAAAACAAAGTTACTCTTTGAGTGTTCCACTCCAAGCAGAATCTCTCCACCATCCACCCCATAAAAGAGGCAAGAAAGATTTTTAATTAGTTAATAGAAACATAGAAACATAGAAGTCTGACGGCAGAAAAAGACCTCATGGTCCGTCTAGTCTGCCGTTATACTATTTTCTGTATTTTATCTTAGGATGGATATATGTTTATCCCAGGCATGTTTAAATTCAGTTACTGTGGATTTATCTACCACGTCTGCTGGAAGTTTGTTCCAAGGATCTACTACTCTTTCAGAAAATAATATTTTCTCATGTTGCTTTTAATTTGATTTAAATATTGTGTATTGTATATTTAGTACCAATACCAACACCACCACATCCATGGTTTAATAGCATTAATTATTCTGGTCATTTGCAATTTTTTTCCGTATATTTTTCAAGTGCAGGCAGAAATATGGTATTCGAGACATGACTACCATACAGCATTTATAGTTATTATAAAATAAACTGGTTTATTTAAAAAGAAAATCCAGTAGTAATTTTGCTTTTTTCACAGATCAGATTCCAGATTGATGCTTTCATTACAATCCCAAAGCCATTTTCCTGACTGCTCATATTTCATCAAATAGATCTGAAATATATATCCAGGGTTAACTTACAATATGTATGATTTAAAATTACATTTTTTATTTAAATGAAAATCCACTAACTCAAACTCACCTCTGTCATCTCTTTTTCTGTGTGAAATTCAAGAAACTGTCTTTAGCACACATAGAAAATATAATATATGTACAAAATGTAATATGAATGTTAGCTATATTATTTTGATTCCATAAGGCTTCATTTGGATTTTAAGTCCCATAAACATAGTTGTGCATATGGTACAACAAACCGGAAGATCTTTAATTAGCTGAAGTTTCTAATTTAATCAAGAAAGGCTATTTTAATGTTTGTTTGTTTGTTTGTTTGTTCGATTTTTATGCCACCCTTCTCCTTAGACTCGGGGCAACTTACAACATGTTAACAATAGCACTTTTTAACAGAGCCAGCATATTGCCCCCACAATCTGTTACAAGTTACTTTAGTATCTTCACTTATTTTGAAGCTGTGAAACCCAACTTGCAGATTAGAGAGAACTAAAGCTATCTTTTGCTCGCTGAGTCTTTTTCAGGGGTTACAATTTCCAAAATTTCTAATCCCAATAGGTAATCAATGTGTTTTGTGGTATTATAGAATTACACTTAAAATCAAGTAAAATTTGCACATAAAGAATCAGTCTTTTTTTTAAAATGGATTTTCAAGATTAATATCTGCTCTGCCAGATATTAATGGGAGGGAGGGAAGGAAAAGGGGCATAATCTAACTGGCTCTTTTACCATTAACAGCATTTTCAGTAACAAAACAAAAAAATCGGTGTACTACAAAAATAACCATTATTTTTTTTTGTAAGCCTTCCAAGAACCATTTGATGGACCAAATACAAATCAAATATACATATATAAGAAAAGATATCACCATAGCTAACTTTTCTACATAAAATATCTGTTAGAGATATAGAACAGGAATAAGTTATGAAGCTGACACAATGAAAACTGAAATCTCTTACTCTTCCTATTTGTTCAACAGGATTTAGTTGATAGAAAAAGGGGGTAAGCACAGCAAACCCTGTTTTTTTTTTAAAGTAGTTGTAGGGGAAAGCATGAAAGTAATGCAAATGATGCCAACTGTTATTTGTGTCGATTTTACCTTTGCATAATTATGTCATCACACAAAAAAACATAATTTGCATGTGATATTATGCAAATGATACTACAAAAATATTGTCTGTTGCATGTAAAATCCATTGTTCAAAAGTCCAGAAAATAGAAATTGCACAGTTAGTATTTACACAGCTCCATTTTCATCACATTATTTGCTGTGAAAAAAACCCTAAGGGGGGAAGAAATCCAATAGAATACAGGGCGACGACTGCAGTCTACCAATAGTCCTGTTCCTAACTTATCAATATTTTCCTACTATTGCATGTTTCTAATATTGTTTAATTAGTAAGCTCGGTTTCAAAATGATATTAACTGATGCAAAGAAGTTCATGAAATTAATTCAGCAGTGATAGATTAGAAGGAGGATTATATCAAATCCCTGGATATTATTAAGATAAAAACAATTACTGTAGAACTTCGGTATAATTGATTAACTTGCCATATGCCTCTTGATTAATTTCAGTGTAAGTAGGCATTGTAGTCACAGTGAAACATTTTCAATAGCTTCAGCAAATCAGCCATAGAAAAACCAGGAACAGATCATGCTTTTGTCAGTACTCTCAACGTATTTTTCCCCTCATCACGCCTATAAGTAACCCAAAGCTAGTAAGATGTAAAAGTTGATCTTTCTAGATTAGTTTGTTTTGAAAGAAAAAAAAGGCCAGGTTTCTTATCAAGGAAACTACTTAGTACACCTGTTGCATTAAAGAGCTTTGTTAACATTCAAACTTTCAGGGACTCTAAGGCAGGCCTATCAAAATCAAAACCCTGGGGCGGTATCTAATCCATGGGTACTTAGCTCTGGCCCACAGGACCAGCCTGGAAACAGTGAAGGACCAGCTCGCTGTGCTGCTGCCAATGAAAACAGACTCCCAAGCTCCGTTTTCGGCTGCCAGGGCCTTGTGCAACCTTCTACTAGTGAAAACCAAGCTCCATTTTCCAAGGCCGTGGCAACCAAAAACAGCTTGGGAGCTAGTTTTTATTAGCAGAAGGCTCAGACCACCACAGGCACCCCTGACAGAGTGATGTTGAGATGGTCATGCCCACCCTGGCCATGACCCCCACGGCCCCCCGAGGTAAAAAATAACCCTGAGGCAGCATTCAATGAAATCGAGTTTGATACCCCTACTCAAGGGCAAATAAGAATTTTTGAGTATGAAAAAAACCTCATTCCAAATAGCAAGCATGTAGAATGTTCAGAAGTAACAGTGGCTGAAAGAGGATGTTTTTGAGAGAGTAATATTCTCTATGTACGAAAAAAACCCTCTCGATTTAATTAAAGAAAAGGAATGAGTTGAGGTCCTTATAATAATTTATTAAATTTGTTGTATAAAATCATCATATTTTAGCCTGCAGAGCTAGACAGATTCTAGATGTTGAAAAACATGGAAAATAAAATCAAATTCTTAAACGTACAACACAGGTGGTTGAAGCAGTTAATTCTATAATGTTTCAGTTTCCTCAAAGTTTTTATTCAAAAAATGAGCAAGGCAGCAACTACCGTGTTTCCCCGATAGTAAGGCAGTGTCTTACTATCTTTTTACCCCCAAAAGCCCCACTGTGTCTTACTTTGGGGGTATGTCTTATATTGTCCTGGGCACCGGGGCCGGCTCGTCTTCGGGCTTTGGCCCGGGCGAGGCCTCTTCTCCTCCGGGCGGGCGGCGTTAGGCGTCCACCCACCCCCAGCCCCGTACCGCTTTACGGGCCGGACGATTGGGGGGGCGGGGGGGACGCGAGGCAAAGGAAGTGAAGGGAACTACGGGCGCCGGGAAGGCGCGGAGCCAGGTGCGAGCGTCGTGGCGCGCGTGTCCTTTCAGGACCCCCCCCCCGCCGTTTCACGCCTCCACTCACCAAATTGACAGGGTGAAGGTAGCCGTTCCCGGAGGGCTCTTCTTGCCCGGGGTTTTTTTACGCGCCTTGCCCATCGCCGCGCCCCGGCCTTTGCCCGGGGAGCCCCGCTAAGCCTTCTGCGCCTGACTCGGCGAGGCGAGAGGGAAGAAGGAGAAGCGCAAGTGGATGCGGAGCGCCCGGGAGGCATTTATCCGCCCGGGAGGCATTTATCCGTCCTTCGCTTTGACGGCGCTGGTCCGAAGCGAGTCGAGCGGGCGGACCAGCGCCGTCAAAGCAAAGGACGGATAAATGCCTCCCGGGCGCTCCGCATCCACTTGCGCTTCTCCTTCTTCCCTCTCGCCTCGCCGAGTCAGGCGCAGAAGGCTTAGCGGGGACCAGCGCCGTCCTTCGCTTTGCCAAGCCGGGGAAGAGGCGGTGGCGCCGCGGCAAGGCGAAGGACGGCGCTGGTCCGAAGCAAGCCGAGCGGAGGGGAGCGCCATCCTTCGCCTCGCCGCCACCGCCTCTTCCCCGGCTTGGCAAAGCGAAGGACGGCGCTGGTCCCCGCTAAGCCTTCTGCGCCTGACTCGGCGAGGCGAGAGGGAAGAAGGAGAAGCGCAAGTGGATGCGGAGCGCCCGGGAGGCATTTATCCACCCGGGAGGCATTTATCCGTCCTTCGCTTTGACGGCGCTGGTCCGAAGCGAGCCGAGCGGGCGGACCAGCGCCGTCAAAGCAAAGGATGGATAAATGCCTCCCGGGCGGTTAAATGCCTCCCGGGCGCTCCGCATCCACTTGCGCTTCTCCTTCTTCCCTCTCGCCTCGCCGAGTCAGGCGCAGAAGGCTTAGCGGGGACCAGCGCCGTCCTTCGCTTTGCCAAGCCAGGGAAGAGGTGGTGGCGCCGCGGCAAGGCGAAGGACGGCGCTGGTCCGAAGCGAGCCGAGCGGAGGGGAGCGCCGTCCTTCGCCTCGCCGCCACCCGCCTCTTCCCCGGCTTGGCAAAGCGAAGGATGGCGCTGGTCCGAAACGCCACAACCCCTTCAGCGGAAGATGGAGAATTCTTCTATGTTTCTAATCCAGGCTCGCCAACCCGGAAATGCGAGGCGAAGGACGGCGCTGGTCATCGGGCTCCCCCCCCCCCCGGCAATACCCCCGTGTTTCCCCGAAAGTAAGACATATATCTTACTTTCGGGGTATGGCTTATATTAGCCAACCCCCCTGAAACCCCCCATATGTCTTACAATCGGGGGGGTCTTACTATCGGGGAAACACGGTAGTGGCTGAAGGAGAGGGATATTCCTGATATAGAGCAGAGATACTTTTTTTGTCCACAACACACTATTTATCTATAATGAAATAAAGTGTAAGCGTTCCAACTAATATCTAAGTTTAAATCAGTGTTTCCCAACCTTTTTTGAGCCGCGGCACATTATTAATATTTTCAAAATTCTGGGGAACACTGAAGGGGGGGCGGGGGGCGGGGCTAAAGAAAAGTTTGGACAAAAAAAAAATCTCTTCCTCCATTTCACTCTATTTCTCCCTCCCTCCTTCTCTCTCTTCCTTCCCTTCTTTCTCTCTCTCCATCCCTCTTTCTTTCTTCATCTTTTTTGCTCTTTCTCTCTCCCTCCTTCTCTCCCTCCATGTCTTTCCCTCTCCCTCCTTCCCCCCTCTCTTTCTCTCTCTTGCTTTCTTTCCCTCTCTTGCTTTCTTTCCCTCTCTTGCTTTCTTTCTCTCTCATTCTCTCTCCCCTCCTTTTTCTCTCTCTCTCTTTCTCTCTCGTTCACCATGCCGGCAACAGAGAGAAAAAGAAAGAGAGAGAGAGAGCTGGAGAGAGAATGGAGGGCGCCGTTGTCTTCGCCTCCGCCCGCCGGCTCTGCAGCTAAGAGGCAGCAGCAGCCATCAGCCTCCTCGCCCTCCCAGATGTTCCCAGCGCCCGGCCACGCGCCGCCTCCCGTTAGCCCGGCTGACCTTTCCCTGCTGCCGTTTTCTCTTCATGGCGCAAAGCCACACAGTCCCGGACTCCCGGATCGCTCGCTTTTCCGGCCAGCAAGCGCGGCGCTTTCCTGGGCAGATGGCTTTGCTGACCGGAGAAGCGAGCGATCCGGGAGTCCTGGACTGTGTGGCTTTGCGCCATGAAGAGAAAACGGCAGCAGGGAAAGGTCGGCTGGGCTAACGGGAGGCGGCGCGTGGCCGGGCGCTGGGGACGTCTGGGAGGGCGAGGGGAGCCGGCGGGCGGAGGCGAAGACAACGGCGCCTTCCATTCTCTCTCCGGCAGCGAAGGAGAGGGGGCGGATCACGCCCCAAGACAGGAGGCGGCGGCAGAGGAGGAGAGTGGGCGGATCGGGCGGGCAATGGGGCAGGGCAGAGAAGCCAGGGGCGCGTTTGGCCAGAGGCACCGTGGGGAGGCAGGGGCGGCCGCGGCTCCCTTTACTCCTACTGCCGGACCTCCCCGCCCCTGCCTCCTTTTTCCCGCCTTCCTTCTTTGGGGCCCAGCCGGAAACAGCTGCATCGGGCTGCGAGTGGAAGCTCCAGGTCGGAGGCACTGGCGGTCCGGCACTGGCAGTGCCCCGCCCACCTGGAGCTTCCTGCGGCACACCTGACCGTGTCTCGCGGCACACTACTGTGCCGCGGCACACCGGTTGGGAAACGCTGGTTTAAATCACAGTCCATGGCAAATACTTCCTCAAAGTTCCAATTTATTCATAGCACCATCTTGGCACGTCTCTGGGGAAATACCGATTCGATTTCCCCATCTTCCTCCAACCTGGTGCTGACAAAAGATGACCTTGAAACTTTAAAAGGAATTTATTTTGTCTACCTCTAACTCCTCTTGCAACCACCTCTTCCCACAGCAAGAAACATTTCAAAAGAACATAGCATAATGTGGCAGGTCAAAACCTCCAAGAATTCTGGCTTCGACCTGACATAAAGCACAGCAGATACATCAAAAATACTTCCAAACAAAGAGGTCTAAAGTTGGCTTTCCAATGAGTTTAGTATACGTAGAGAAAACCATCAGACATCCCTGCCCTCAAGACTTTAATTACTTGCATTAGTTTAACTATGGGCACTTAATCAATTTTTGCATGATTTGTTTTATCATTACCACCATTAATTTTTATACTTGCATTATTTTAATTCTAGCTACTGGTGGTTTCATTTACTGGCACTTAATGTGGATATTTTAATTGTTATGCCTGTTTTGTAAATGCCCATGGTTTGGCACCTATTGATTTGGGGGCACAGAACAACTAAATAAAAATGAGCAGCCCTACTCACAACTAGACCAGGTTTGTCAAACAGATCAACCCTCCTTCAACCCAAAAAGGCCTTGTTAAAGAGGACAGCCCTGATACCTTTCCTAAAAGAGAATAGGTGGGGTTTAGTGCAACTTCTAAAGCAGGGGTGTCAAACTGGCTGCCCGTGGGCCAGCACCCCCCAGGCCACACCCACCCCAGGTCTGCGAATGGGAAAACATCGTGAAACATCATGTAATGGCAACGTTACATGGTGAGTCTGACCCCCATGTTCTAAAGGAACATATTTAATAAAGATAAACTTGCCCTGCCTAATCTATAACACTGGTTAATTAGGAGCATATAACAGAAGGGAAAGGTCACCAAAGGGCTGTTACAAAGGATCAAATGTTGTTTTCTAATACACTTAGCTTCCACGGTAGACTTGTGTAAACGGGTGTCTACTGCTGCACAGGGCAATGGGGAAACCTAGCTACCTTCCACCCAGGGATGGGTTCTAACTTACCTCAGTTCGCTTCCTCCCACACTGGGTGCCAAAAATCTGGGGGGGGGGATTTTTTTTTAACAGATGGCAACCACATGCAGAGTGCGGGAAAATTGCTTCTGCGCATGCTCAAAAGGGGGTGTGGGTGGGATAAAAAAATTCAAAAAAGATGGGAGCGCCCACAGACCAGCACAAACAGAACGTCAGTGATGTCATCATGACATCACCAGCGGGTCGCTACCGGTTCAAGTGAACCCGACCAAACCAGGAGGAATAAAGACCTGCTTCCACCTAGTAATTACTGTGTAAACTATCTAGAACATAGAACCAATATGAAGGCAGTAGATGAACTAATAGCTTTGCTCATTTTTTAGCAGACAACTGGTTAGTTTTTAACCACAAATTTCAACTTTATGGTTCCCTTTTCTCTGAGTAGTTTCATGAGAACACTCATCATTTTCATCCTCAAAGAAGTCAGAGGAAAAGGGACTGGCCTGGAGTTATTAAGAAGCTCCATGTCCAAAAGTGCTTTGAGTCTAGATCTCCCCAAGAGAGATCAGTAGAGCTGAGCACTACTCCAAGATGCACTAATGCTTGCCTACGTGCTGGAAAAGCTTTATCTGCCAATTTCTACAAATCCATCCAGGGCACTACAGAAGGATCATGCCAGAACATCTGACAACTGCTGGCATTCCTACTGCAGAAGTTATTGGGGAGTGCAAGCCACTACTAGCAAGCCAACTCGCATTCTACTTGCTGCGTCTTGCCAGAAATCATCCCTCCAATTTGTCCCACTTCCCCATGCAGTTGCGTGACAGATTAAAAAGCATACGTTTTCTAGTTGCACAGCTGTTTCTCTGCAGCCCCAGAGCAAGAATCCAGCCAAGTTTTTTTTTAAAAAAAAAAACATCTTCTGCATGGGTGCCAAAATGCTGTTGACCCAACTCTGCAGGGACCTCCCAGCACTTGACTCTCCCCCTCAGTAACCTGTATACATTCTCATCGGAACATTACAGGGTGTTTGGGTCTGTGGTAAATGGCTGGCTGAACAAAATTGAAACTCTCTGCACCACAAAATTATAGCGCTGCCTATAAATACACTCCACAGTTGTTGTTACCAACAAACACAAATATACGAGAAATATACAGCTCAAGCGTCAGTTTGGTCCTTCAGGCCCTGGGAGAGTTATTGGCAGGAGTGGAAATTTCACGAAACAAGGCAGAAATGAAAGAAATTGGAGAAGGGAGGGCAAAACCTGACCCTCTATTATCCAGAAGGGAAAATAATTGTTCCTAAAAAAAAAAAAAAGTAAACATTCTGTTAACAGAATAAACACGCTCAATTATCCAAGCCTTCCCCACCCCGGAGATGCCTTGTCCATTCATTTATAACAAAAAGCGTTATTTGAGGAGCTGCTGACAAAGTTCTACAGAGGAATCATTGAGTCTGTCATCTGCACCTCTATAACTGTCTGGTTTGGTTCTGCAACCCAACAAGACAGACATAAACTTCAGAGGATAATCAGAACTGCAGAAAAAATAATTACCGTACTGCCAACCTGCCTTCCATTGAGAATCTGTATACTGCACCAGTCAAAAAGAGGGCTGTGAAAATATTTACTGACGCCTTACATCCTGGACACAAACTGCCTCAAATCCTACCCTCAAAACGACACTAGAGAGCACTGCATACTTCCCCAAATGCCATCACTCTGCTAAACAAATAATTCTCTCAACACATACAAACATAGAAGATTGACGGCAGAAAAAGACCTCATGGTTAATCTAGTCTGCCCTTATACTATTTCCTGTATTTTATCTTAGGATGGATATACGTTTATCCCAGGCATGTTTAAATTCAGTTACTGTGGATTTATCTACCACATCTGCTGGAAGTTTGTCCCAAGCATCTACTACTTTCAATAAAATATTTTTTCACATTACTTCTGTTTCCCCCAACTAACATCAGATTGTGCCCCCTTGTTCTTGTGTTCACTTTCCTATTAAAAACACTTCTCTCCTTAACCCTTTAACACTGTGAAACTATTTACTTTAATCTTATTTATTAATCTATTTACTATTATTTATTAATCTTATTTATTAATCTATTTACTATTTACTTTAATCTTATTTATTAATCTTCTCATCATTCCCATCACCCCTCTCCTTCCACAAATAATTGTATGACTCTAACTTTGTTGCTTGTATCTTTACAATTTATATTGATTGGTTCCTAATATGATTTGATTGCTTATTTATATCTGTGTTGTACCTTGATTCTTGACGAACTTTTCTTTTATATGCACTGAGAGCATATTGGGAACCAAGAAAAATTCCTTGTGTATCCAATCATACTTGGCCAATAAAATTCTATTCTATTCTTCCCCAGCCCGGAGATGCCTCGTCCATTCGTTATAACAAAAGGCGTTTCATTCTTTCCTGGATGACTCAAAGCCAAACTCACCCAGTCCCCGAGACGAGGATTTGAAACAAGTGGGAAGAGCCTGCCAGATCTTTCTCTTTTTTTTTTATTTTCTCCACGCTAACCGGTCGCCTTCAGTCTCTGCATAATAGCCGGCTTGGCTCTTAATTTAAAGTCATTTAGCAATACAGTAATGAAAAAGAAAAAGGGAGGGGAGGGGAGGGAGAACGAGGGGATGAGTTTATCCGACCGTCTCCGCCCCCTCGTGTTTCGGAACTCAAGCAGCGCCTCCCGGGATAAAAAATCTAAATAAAAAACAATATACATAACCCAAAAGGAGCGTGGAAGTCGGCGAACCGCTCCCAAGAATACTTGGGGAGGACCAGCAAGGGAAAGAAGCCTTCCGCTGCGCCGTAGTGTGGAAATAAGAATCCTCCTCCGCAGGGAGGCACCACTTCCCGAGCAGACACTCACCGGTCTGTCCTGGCCGCAGCTCAAACCTGCGCGCCGATCCTGGAGAGCGAGGCCAGCTCCTGCTTTCCCTCTCCTTTTCTAAAGACCCCCGGAGGCGGCGGGCTTCGGGGTCGGGGTGCAAAAAAAGAAAGCCCTCGGGAGCCGCCTCTCAGCTCTAGGCGGGCGAAGTCCCAGCGCGTGTTTCGCGCCTCGAGAAAGCGTAAACAAGGCGCTGAGAGGGAAAGAAAGAAAAAGTCTTTTTCCTCTCTCGCGCTCCACCCCGCCCCGCCCCGCCATAATCAAAACATATCGCTAATCTATCGGTCTTTCCACGTTGTTGTTTTTCTTTCTCTTCTCTCCTCTTTTCTTCTCTCTTTTCTTCTCTCTTCTTTTGTAACTAGGAGCCTTCCTCGTAATAAAGCTCGTTAGCGAATCTCAAGAAGTGGTTGTATAAAGCGGGGGGGGGGGGAATGCTCCTTGTAAATTGTTAAGCGCCTCTTCCCTCACGACTTGGATTCAGAATCCCTCTTCCAGCCGTTGCTGGGGAAACTGCTGCGGTTTTCCTAAATTTTACAACGCACCCGGCCCCCCACCCCTCACACACCCCAACTCCTCCTACTCCCACTTTTAGGGGAAGTTCTCACCTTACTTCGCCATACCCTCAGTCGAAATCGGACGCGAGGAAAGTTTACGCAAACGCCCCCCCTTCCCCCGCCTTTTATTTAAAAAGAGCTTAGAGCGCCACTTTTGGAAGGGTGGGAAATTAGAAATGATTATAGCAGGTTTAATAAGACGGTGGAGTTAGGAGGTCTTTCCCGGTTTCAGATTCGCTACTGCACATGCCGTTCGGGCGAGAGAAAGTTTCGTTTTGCGTTTTTGTTGAGGGGTTTCTGCCCCGGATTCCAGGATTTTATCGAGTCAGCTGCCTTGGACCACCCAAAATGAAAGAAAAACCAAGGAGATGTTAATAAGAGGAAAGTAAGTTGAATTACAGGCAATTCTCAGTCTCCAGTAGTTCCATTCAGTGGCCGTTCAAAGTTAAAATAACACTGAAGTGACTAATGACCATTTTTAATGCTTAAGACCATTGCAGCATTCCACGTGGTCATGTGGTCAAAATTCAGGCAGACAGATAACAATAGCATTTATATACCACTTCATAGCGCTTTTACAGCCCTCTCTAAGCAGTTTACAAAATCGGTATATTGCCCCCAACAACCTGGGTCCTCATTTTACCCACCTCAGAAGGATGAAGGCTGAGTCAACCTTGAGCCAGTGGTGAGATTTGAACTGAACTACAGCTAGCAGTTAGCTGAAGTAGCCTGCAGTGATGCACTTTAACCTCTACAGGGGATCTCTAATGAGATCCCCTTTTGTGATCTCCAGACAATGGTGAAGCTGAATTCACTTAACAACTGTGCTACTCATTAAACAAGGGCAGTGATTCACTTAACAAGGATGGCAAAAAAGATTGTAAAATGAGGCAAAACTCACTTAACAAATGTTTAATTTAGCAACATAAATTTTGGTCATTAGTCAAGGACTACCTGTATTAATACTTTGGTTTTTTCCCAAAATTTTCTTATACCTGACACAGTAGCAAGTTATGCTTATTCAAAAATTGGCACAACAGTACTATGAATATGTAGCAATAGGAATACTTTCCATATTTTTTCAGAATATAAGAAACACCTTTTCCCCCCTAAGAGAGGGTGAAAATGTCGGTGCGTCTTATACACCAAATACAGCCATTTTTGGCCTTCTGCCCCTGCATCCCATTTGGGTGAAAAATGGGCCATTTTTCGCAAAAACGTGGGCATTTTTGCCTTCCCCCAGCTACCAAGAGCAGTCTGAAGACTTCTCAGATCCTCTGGGTATCCTGTTTTTTGCAAGAATGGGTGGGAAAACAGGTCCATTTTTGCACAAAATGGGGAGTGCAGAGGGTTTGGAAGGCCTGCAGAGTACTTCTGGGGTTCGTGAAGAATAAAAACCTTTTTCCTTACTTACTTCTTTGAAATCTCTCATATATCAGTGTGTCTTATAGTCTGAAAAATATGGTATATACTGGTTCGTGGTGCTTTTCTAGCCCTCTCTAAGCAGTTTACAGTCAGCATATTGCCCCCAACAATCTGGGTCCTCAATGTACTCAATAAAACACCCAAAGTGTTTTATTTACACATCTTTCCCCATCTATAGATGAGAATTATAGAGGATGATGCTGAATAGATGGAGTGACAGGTTGGGAAAGCTGCTTTACTCTTATACAAGATTCTGGAACTGAGCATATATAGATTCATTATGTCTGCTAGTTGTTTTTTTAATTTCCATCCATGTTGATATGCTTCTAAACTACATCAGTTTAATATCTCAGTTATAGCATTTTCCTACAAAGAAGTAATAAAGCCACCACAGAAAAAACATAATAACCATAATCAGCAAGGATAATATGTGAAGCTTACACAGTAAAACAATTCCTTCCAAATAGCAAGAAATAGCAAGAGCTAGGTTTTAAAATTGGTACAAATGTTTGGGTTTTCTCTTAAATATTTGGGTGAATAAAGGTTTTTACCTGAGGCCAGAAGGATAGGAGAGTGTTTATGGGAACATTTCATAAATGTGACACCATCTGTTGTGATTGCAGCAAATGATGTAATTTAGTTAACTTTGGTTGATCTCAAAAAAGTCTAAACTGAATTGGGTCTATCTGCTACTTGGATAGGACATGCCCAGTTAATTCCAGAACTGTAAATTGGGTTGGCAATTGACACACACACAAAAAAACCCTTCTGAAAGACTGCAAAAGCATCCTGCTTCCATGTTGTTGCCAAGAAAACTGTCCATGAAGTAACAAAAATCTGAGCATGACTTGAAGGGCTTGGCCTCCATCTCATTTGTAAAAGGCTGCTTTAGAAGTGCTTAAAGGAAAATGTTAGGATATAGATAGTTAAAAATGGAAGAAAACTTCAAGAAAATAAATAAACACACACACACACAACAACAATCCTGGCGCATTGAATTGGCTTGGCAGTGAACTGGTAGCCTGTGTAAATTGCAAATGATTGGCATAATATGATAATCTCAGCAGCTTCCTGTTTAAACTATTGTACTCGGGATCAAACTAATTATTCTGAATTTTTAAAAAAGGCAACCTGTAAAACGCAGCATAGCAATAAGACCAATGTGAGATTTTTGAATCACTGTTACAAAATTGTCCCTGTCCATGTAGAGTGAAAACTGGTGTAAAGCACTCTAAAACTGCGAGGTCATTTGTAATTCTAGTGGCAGCTCTAGTAACAATGATAGGAATCTGTTTTCTTTTTGCACATGACTTCCAAAATGGTGCTTTGTTATTTCATCCTGGCACATCTACTGGTATGTTGACTACTGTAAAAAACATTATGGCTTATTTTTGGTCAGTGACAAAGCCAAGAAGGTGGCTACATTCTGGCATTTTAAATTTTGAATTTAAATTTTTAAAACTTTAAATTTAGACATGGAAGAAGAAGATTTCAGTTCACTACTACAAATTGTCCATTCAGCATTCTAATTAATTTTGCATCTCCCTTACATTGATTAAAGAAAAGAACACAAGTACTGCTTCTGAACTTCATGCTTGATGTGGAAAAGAATGAAACTTTGACTTTGGGTTTAACAGATTAGACTGCTAGATCTTTATAGAAATGACTTGTTCATACAAAGCAAAAACTGATTTGATGCTAATGCCTCCTACTGCAACAGAGGTGGAAGTCGATGCTTCTTTTCTTTTCCCTACTTTTCCTCAATTTTTCCCCTTTCCCACCCCCATCACTGCTCTTTTATTTACTTTTGTACTTTGTATTTTATAATACTGTATAACTTAATAAAATGTGTTTTTTTTAAAAAAAGTTTGCACCTCCCTTGACGGTCACTTTGCATGTACAGTACTGTAATGGCCATTAGAGGTACCATTTCTCCTTCTCCCTATAATGTCCTCCTGTGGCTATTCCACACCATATAGTGTAGCAAGGAGATTATTCCGCTTTCCATATAATAGTTCTTTATACAGGCTGATTTAAATATAAAACCAATTCACTTCTCCATGGGAATTGCCTGCATATGACTTAGCTGGAAGATTATAAATAACAAATGGCACTTATACCTGATAACAGT
Organism: Erythrolamprus reginae; assembly: GCF_031021105.1. Classification (NCBI taxonomy): domain Eukaryota; kingdom Metazoa; phylum Chordata; class Lepidosauria; order Squamata; family Dipsadidae; genus Erythrolamprus; species Erythrolamprus reginae. Next base: position 704,558 of record NW_027248463.1, read on the forward strand.
TGTTGAACATTTCCTTCTTAATCTCAGGTTTTGGACATGTAACCATTAAATAGCAGAACAAGTTGAAGTTAAAGACAGCAATCAAACATGATTGTTTTACAGCTGTGGCATCAGTAGTTTAGGCAGGCATACATGGAAACAGGCTTTTGAATTTTAAGACGGAAGTTACACCAGGGGTGTAAAACTCTATTTCATTGAGGGCTGCATCAGGGTTGTGTTTGACCTTGGAGGGCTGCTGTGTGTGTGTGTGTGTGTGCAGGAGGTAGGTATGGTCATGGTAGGTATGGCCAGAGTATGTGGGCATTTGACACAGGTTCAAGTTGCATTTTTTCCCTTTTCTTTTTTCTTTCCACAGTTCTATAACCATTTTCCTATCTCTTCTGCCAAATATTACTGACAAACATTTATTATTCTTCATAATGCACTATTTTTTATTTCTAAACTTATAACCCAATGTTTAATAGTAAATTGCTTTTCCAGGCAGAAAAGCTGTTTATACTACAGTGATCCCTCGATTATCGCGAGCGTTCCGTTCCAAGACCCCTCGCGATAATCGATTTTTCGCGATATAGTGGTGCGGAAGTAAAAACACCATCTGCGCATGCGTGCCTTTTTTTCCCATGGCCGCGCATGCGCAGATGGTGTTTTTACTTCCGCACCTGGGAAGACCCAGGGAAGGTTCCTTCTGCCGCCCAGCAGCTGATCTGCTCAGGAGCGCCGCAGCAGCGAGGAGCCGAAGATCGGGGTTTCCCCTTTGCGTGGGCGGCGGGGAAGACCCAGGAAAGGTTCCTTCGGCCCCCCAGTAGCTGATCTGCTCGGCAGCGCCGCAGCAGCGAGGAGCCGAAGATCCGGGTTTCCCCGCCACCCACGCAAAGGGGAAACCCCGATCTTCCGCTCCTCGCTGCTGCGGCGCTGTCGAGCAGATCAGCTGCTGGGCGGCAGAAGGAACCTTCCCTGGGTCTTCCCCGCCGCCCACGCGCCGCTCGAGAGCAAGAGGGGGAGAGATAGAGAAAGAGAGAGAAGGAAAGAAAGAGATGAGAGAGGGAGGAAGAGAGTGTGAGAGAGGAAGAAGCAAGAGAGAAAGAGAGAGAGAAAGAAAGATGAGAAAGGAAGAGAGTGACGTCATCGGGTGGGAAAATATTTTTAATTAATATTTTTTGAAAAATCACAATATAGCGTTTCGCGAAGATCGAGATCGCCAAAATCGAGGGATCACTGTATTGTATTTTTATTATTCAACTAATAATAAAAATATAATAGCATAAATAACGTGATAATGCAAGATCTAACAGCAGAGGTAAATCTCCAAGATAGTAAATAGAAATGGCTGTCAATTATGGAATGCATGGAAACCCTGCACAGCCTATTTTCATCAGGCAAAGTGCTTGTGGAGGCCAAAAACAGGTCATAAGGGGCCAGCAGAGTGCTGCAGGAGGCTGTGGAGGCCAAAAATGGGCTGTGGGGACCACACATATGCCCTCCCATGGCTTGTTTTGGCCAGCAGAGGCACTGCAAACCGGTCCTTTGATATTTCCAGGTTAGCCCCATAGGCCAGATTTAAGCACCCTGAGGGCTGGATCCAGCCAGAAGGCCTTGAATTTGACACTCCTGTTTTACAATGAAAATTTGGAAAACTAGCACATAAATTAGCCAGAGTTGCTTTGATTGGAGTAGCATATAAGATAATGGAACCATAGATGTTCATATTGTTTATGAAGGTGGTTCAAAAACCACTCTAATGGGGGGGGGGGGGGATAAGGCCATCCATGTCTTCTAATAAATATTTGGAGCAAAAGTGATACAAGAAATTCAGTTTCACATGTGATGGCATCTAATACCTTTCTAGAAAAAGGATTTTGTTCTGCCCTTTTGGGTAATTCTGGACATATCTGAAATGGAGTATTGCACTATTATAGTATGATTAAACTCTTTTCAGTAAAAGTCTGTCAGTAATATGTCAGGCAGGGAATTGCTACAAGGAAATTGCATGTTTGGGCTGTAATCAGCCTGATATAATCCATTATAGCCTAAATGTTAGGTTCAAGTCACTGGCATTTCTTTGACAATGTACTTTAATAATATATTATACACATTTCTTATTTCATATAAGCATTACAATGTGAAAACAAAGTTATAATGACAACTATTATTAAAAGATTGTATACAGTAAATAGAACAGATTTTAATTTTTGATTGTTAGATCCACCAGTATACATTGTATTCAGTATCTATCTAACATCTAACATATACCATATTTTTCAGAGTATAAGACGCACTGGAGTATAAGACGCACCTTAGTTTTTGGGGAGCGAAATGGGGAAAAGAATCTGCTTACCAGGTGTTCATCTGGCTAGCATCCTTAGCCAGAATGTTATTTTATCCCCTGGTTAGGGCTTTAAAAAATCTTTATTTGGAGAAAGTAATAATGAAAGAGCTTGCAAGCAGGTAAGAGCTGGAAACATCATTAGCAGCTGGTTAGGGCTGGAAAGAAACATTTGGAGCAAGTTAGACCAATGGAAAAAAACCTTCCAAGATTTAAGGCTTGAAAAACATTCTTTGCAGAGAGTAACAATGAAAGAGCTTGCAAGCTGGTTAGAGCTGGCGACATTGTTAGCACCTGTTTAGGGCTGGAAAGAATCTTATTTGGAGCAAGTTAGAGCAATGAAAAAATCCTGGAAAGACTTAGGGCTTGGAAAACATTCTTTGCAGAGAGTAACAATGAAAGAGTTTGCAATCGGGTATGAGCTGGGAACATTGTTAACACCTGATTAGGACTGGAAATAAACATTTGGAACAAATAGAGAATGAAAAAAAATCCTACAAAGACAGGGTTTGGAAAACATTCTTCACAAAAAGGAACAATTAAAGAGCCTGCAAAGTAAGAGCTGGGAAGATTGTTAGCAGCTAGTTAGGGCTGGGGAGGGGGAGCTACATTCAGAGTATAAGACACACCCTAATTATCAGCCTCTTAAGGAGAAAAAAGGTGTGTCTTATACTCCAAAAAATACAGTATGTCAAAGTCATGTCACTCATGTAGACATAGCAATATAAACATCTACATGTATTTATTGCCGTGTCATAATTCAGTCAGCATAAATGGAATAACTGAATGAAATACAATTAGAAAAATTTGAAACACAAATTATTATACTGTACAGTACTTTGAAATTCCTTTACTTATGTTCAGTTTGGATCTGAATCATTTATTCTTCTGGCTATATTCTGGACAAGATATTGTGATCTTTGTCATATGTATGGATATAACATGAATGTCTCGATATAAAATTATTTCTTTTCTCAGGATGGAAGGTCTCTACCTGCAGTATCCTCCATTTCAATTTATGAAGATCAATAGAAGACAAATTGTGGATTTTTTTTTGTGCACGGAAACTGCAGCATTGATCTGCATACAGTAGTGGAACTGATTCACCTCTTTCATTCAATCATTTCAACTACTGATGCATCCAAAACAGAGGTGGGTTTCAGCAGGTTCTGATCAATTCTGGACAACCAGTAACAGAAATTTTGAATATTCGGAGAACTGGTAAACATCATCTCTGACTGGCCCCAGCCCCATCTATTTTCTGTCTCCTGAGTCCCAGCTGATCAGGAGGAAATGGGGATTTTGCAGTAACCTTCACCTGGAGTGGGGTGGGAATGGAGATTTTACAGATCCTTCCCCTTCCACGCCCACAAAGCCACACCACATCCAGAAAGACACGCCCACAGAACCAACAGTAAAAAAAAAAATTGAATTCCACCAATGGTCTAGAAACTATATAACTGCACATATTTTCTTGGAAAATATTAGGAAAACACAACCTGGATTGTTATTCAGTAATGTCTACACAAGGTATGAATAATAACCTGGAGAAATTCATTTTTCTCTCTAAACTGGTTTACTGTTTATTATTTTATTGCACACATGTCTTGTTGCCAACAAATGAGTCTGATTAAACAAACTATCAGTTCTGTACCAAGAGGATCCACACCTTCCTTATTTATGACTCTAATTTAATTATTTGTCAGATTTAGGTACTATCCATCTCACACTCACTTTTATCATCTTATAGAAATAAAAATCAAGAAGCCTATTTGAAGTAAAATCCTTTTCTTTAAAAATTAATATTTATTTTAAAATATTATTTCCAGATACATTTCTGATTTTTAGCTGATAGATTCAATGTCACGTCCATTTTTGATTAAAAAAAAATAAAACTCATAAGAATGTGAAAAGACAACCTAAAACGAGACAAGCAACATTTAAATAGCATCATATTTGAAGTTTAGGTTTGCCCTATCTTTTTTTGGCAATGGCCACCTATCATGACAAAATTTAGAAATATGATTTCTAGGCACCACCACCACCATCTAAAATATCTTCCCAATTACGCCAACATAATAAACATTATACATAGAAAAGAAAAGCAATAAAACTGCCAGAATTTTTTGATAAGAAGGCATGAACATATGACCTTCACCCCAAAAAGAGATGATGTCAAAAGCGTGGGAGTTAATCAAATTATTGAAACTGACACAGCCTGCAAAATCAATCTACCAAGTAAATGTAAGACATAAATTTCAATCTGTGCAAGCTACTGAAGAATGAGATAGGATTTAAGACAGCAAGAATTGATGTGCTTATAGATGTAAGGACAAAAATGTCTACTTGGCTGATTATGTATATATAACAAGCAGATATTTGTTTATTGACTGGATTTATGTTCCACATTCTTGTCTTTCGTATTAACAATAAAAAGAATTTAATTAAAATGCAATGGGAGCACAATTAAAATGCTATTAAATCACAGTGAAGAATAAAAACAAAAGTAATCAGCATCCTCCATTGCCAAGTTAGCACTAAAAACTTGCTCATGTATCAAAGACATCTCTACATAAAATATTTCTGGCCGTTAATAGAAGGATAGCAGAAAAGGGGAAGCCTGAGCTGCTTTCATTAGAAATTCCAAAGCTTAGGAGGAGCGATCTAGAAGTTCTCCGAGGATGGTATGATTAAAGAAATGCTGTCTTAAGATCTTAAATCCTATACAGAATTGTGGGGAAAACACCATTTTAGATAGCCAGGCCTCAGGTCACATAGAGCTTAACCATCACTTTAAATTACATTTAAACTGTGTTAAGAAATTCTACAGTGCTTTAGTTGTTAGAAATCATATACTTTTTTAGAATTTGTATATTCTCCCTGCAGTAAAACAATTTATCTTATTGATCAGAAGTTTGTTTTCTACTTTAGGGACTATTGGTTGCAAAATGCATTATTTTCTCTCAAAGCAATGAAATTATCACTTTAAAGATTTTAAAGCAATGTTGCTCGAAACACCCCACACAGCTTTTATTCAATTTGGCACACATTATATTTCATCTATATATAATATATCCTATATCTGAAAATTGTTATGAAGTTTCAATAAACTTATTCCAAGAAAATTTCCCTGAGCAGTTATTTTGGTTGAATTGTATACAGACTATGTACAATATTAGTGAAACAATAAACATAAAAGCAACTAAATGGTGTGTGTGTGCGCACGTGCACTCACATACATATACAGGTAAATCACAACATCAACTTCAAAAAAACCCTATAATTCATTTCTTTGTTTATTCGAAAATATTAAGGGAAAGTTAGTATGAACCTCTTCAGAGGAACTAATATGGGTTTACCAGTAGTAATTTAAACAAATGAAAATTAGTTTTTTAGTACACCTTAAGTAAGAAGGGGCTAATTGTTTATCTTTCTCCAGAACTGAATGTCTAAAAACATTTGTTAGTCTTTCTTCTATGGATAACATTCAGGAGATGACCAGGAAAATATATGTAGTAAAACTATTTAGCAAATGAACCTTATTGATAAGTTGATAGCCTCTACAAGTAGCCTTATCTGTTTTTCAGGACTTTGCATATCAGCGAGTTTGGAACTACTATAGGATTTTTCCTTTTAGCTTTGCATTTTCATTCTTGAATTTAGTGAAGCATGGTTCATTGTATCTGAAGTTGATGCTATGGTTGCCTTTTTTATAATTCCTTCCTTCCTTCCTCCCTCACTCCCTCACTCCCTCACTCCCCATGGGAAAAAGTTTTGGATCCTTCAGGAAAATATATGACTTTGAACACTAGAGGGAACTAGAAGGAACTACAGGTTACACTTACAGGAGAAGAACTTTTGAACTTTCATTAATAATATAGAACAAAGCAAAATATTTTAACATTGGATATATTGAAACAATAGTCCCAGAAGTTATTTTTAGAGTGTGTGCCTCTATAGATAATATTTAAAATATGTTGTAGAAAAGGAAAAGGTTTTACTTGACAAGTTTGCAATTGATTTGAAAGTGGATTTAAAAATAGTAGGCTACAAAAATGACATGACAAAAGATGTTACACTGGACAAAGAAAAGAAACCAGTGAACAGCTTAATAATGAAAAGGAATGTTCAAATTGGGTAATTTTCCTATATTGGATTTACAAAAGAGACCCTTTAAAGAATTTTGTGAGAGGGGACTGTTGTACATACTCCTGGTCAGTTGGAGGATGATGAAGAAATTGAGGACTCTAATACAGATAGTGTTTATGAATTAGTGGTGGGCCCGGGGTTACAGGTAGTAGAACAGGTGGGAGGCCAGCCACAGGATGTGGCTATGAGTTCAGAATCTAGCAAGGAAGAATCAGACATTCTCTTGGTCAATCCTAAATTCAGAAGGGTCCAAAAATGTAAGGAACAAGTGTTTGGAAGAAGATATTAAGGGGAGGAATGGGTTAAATACTGGAGTGATGTATTTGGTATGTCAGGAGGTCAGTGGGGAAGAAGGGTGGAGTTTCAATGTTGTAGGGCTAAAATGAAAGGTATTTCCGTTCAGCTCCCAAGCAAGCAAATGCATTCTGTGTTATTTTACAGTCATTTCTGCTATTTTTGAATCATGCTGTGAGTACATAAATCTTGTTAAACGGAGAAGGCTGGGAGGAATGTATGAGGAATGCAATTAAGAAAGAGAATGGGAGGAAGAGGAATGTGCTAGTATGAACTGTATTTTGAATATGGAAGGGAAGAGAAATAAAGATGGAGTTTCTTTGTTTATGAAATACTGCATTTAGTAAGAGTTATTTGTAATAGCTAAAGCTCTACCAGAAACCAGAACAGGGACAAAGAAAAAAAATGAAAAGAAAACAAGTTCTTAGAATATTATTTGGAAAAAAGTAAAGAGCACGTTTTTTTTTAAATAAACCAAAGAAATATAAGTTTATTCAAGGCTAAACCAAGGTTAAAATGTGTATATTGTTCTCTGTGGTAATCCTAAACCAGTGATGGGCTCCTACGGGTACGGTCAGGAACACAGTAACGGTAGTAAAATTTGGAGCTCCACCCCAGAGCACCCAATTTGCATTGAAAGATGTTGAAACAAAATGCATAAGCCATGCCCCCTGTCCTAAATGTACTTTTACTGATCAGGACTGAAATGATAAGGCTTTGAAAATTTGTTTATAGATTGCCATTTTTAAAAAAGATGCTGTTACTACTCAATTCCAGAGCAACTGAGAGGTTCACAATACAAAAACAATACAGTGGTACCTCATGATACGTACCCCTTGCCATACGAACAACCCAAGATACGAACCCGGGGTTCGGATATTTTTTGCCTCTTCTTACGAATGTTTCCTGTCTTATGAACCCGCCCCCGCCGCCCAGCTGTCGCTTTTTGAAACAGCCGGGGGGCTTCCCAGCGTCCTCCTGAACCCAAACGCCAAACCCGAACTTCCGGGTTCGGCGTTCGGGAGGCCGCCAAGAAGCCCCCCGGCTGTTTCAAAAAGCAGCAGTTTCACACAGATATGCCAAGGCAGGCACATCATCCTCACACCACTATTGCCAGTTGCAGCTATCAAATGGTCTTCAGGGGTCACCCTGTGTAGAGTGCATTGCATTAGTCAAATCATGAGATGACCAGAATGTGAGGAACAGAATGTGAGAGCACCCTATAATTGTTTATAACCAGGTTATATTTCCCCTCATAATAACACATAAAGAGTACCAGAACAACAATTTATGCATGTAACGAATGGAGGTTTAGTCATAAAATTACCTTAGCGTAAGGGACAGAGAAATCATATGCTAGGTTGTATCTATTTTCAAAATACACTGCTTGATGTAGTGGCTCTAAAGAAGACTTAGAATATTTGAAAATGAAAAACCTCATTTTCATTTTAAAGAAGAACTCAAGAGCATGCTAGATATGTTATAAATTTTCCTAACAGTGGAAAAGAAGAGATAGCTTAATTTAACTTGTACAATTAAGAATGAGAAGGGAATTCTAAAATTCTAAAATCCTACAATGCTGATCAAAAATTGATTTTTTTTTTTTTTTTTAGCCAATATAATATACTGGGAACAAGTTTGATGGGAGAAGAATATTTCTAGCATATGTCCTCAGAAATGCAAGCCATCACAATCTTCATCTATTCTAGGCACTAGTTTTGCTGTTAAAAAGAAACACACACATCCCAACACACCCCAACTCACACACACTTCCTTTTTTTTTTCTTTATTGTAGGAAGACCAAGAGAGGAAGGAGAAATATGAACAGATTGAGAAAGTTCCTTAAATGACTGGCTAAATACTGGAAATAGTTAATTATTAACAATAATTTCCTTGTTATGCGTTTACTATAGAAATATATTTTTGAGACTTTGGATCACACTAAAAGAAGCTGAATAACTTTTCACATTCAATATGAAGATTTTAATCTGCAATCTGATGTTATACCATCGTGTTTCTGCCCTGAAAATTAAGTGATACATGGCTTGACTGAACTATGTATCCAACAGTCAATTTTAACACCGCACTGAATGGATTTCATGCATCAACTAAATGATTTTTCTATTATGGAACATTCTGTTATATAAAGAAAACAGATTACATTTTATAATATTTCATAATCTAGTTATCACAAACTAGTTACCTAAATAAAGCAATGGCACAAATCATACAGCATACTAAATAAACTGAAAAAGATAAGGAAATGCATAATTGTTGTACATATAATACCATTGTTTATGAAACAAACAAAAACAAATGTGACAACAGATGGCCAGCCTGGATAAATAAATAAGAAAGGCTAGAGTTTGAGGTTGAGAATGAACAATAGCCTTAGAAGAATGCACATTACCCCTTTTGACCAGACTTCCATTCAGGAAACCCAAGACATAATACTGTTGTCCTGTATCCTGTCCTCTATCTAAGAGCATTGATTCAGTTCCATTTAATCATGCTGGCCATTCTTTCCTGTACATGTTGTGGGTTATAGACACCAAACAGTTACAAAAGGAAAGGTTTTTTAACCAAGGACTCGTTTACATGGTTTTGAAAAAGAAAGAAAAACTCCAAGATGAACATTTGGAATACAAGACAGCATGGGCAATTTAAGATGCTTCATAGGAAAAGAGACCAATGTTTCATCTATTGTCTAAAATAACACTGGTTTTCCAGATTCTCTAGCAGAGATCCTTTCTAACACAGTTAGAAAGGGGATGTAATCTGAACACTTTGACATATAAAATGTTTACTCTTGTCTAATCCATAACCATGTGTGGGATTTTGGCTTCTCGTTTTACTTTATCAATAATATTCATTCAGTGATTCAGTGCTATTGACTATTTTTTTTTAATTGTTAAAGCAAAGTCAAACATTGCTCTTCAAGAAGATAAGACAAAGCCTTTCTGGAGAAAAAGTTTGCCACAAAACATTGTAACTCCTATGTTTTTATTTAATTTATTTTAAATATGACTTCAGCAATAGAGTGATCAATGCCTGGAATTCACTACCTGACTGTTGTTTCTTCTCCAAACACCAAAGTCTTCAACCTTAGATTGTCTACAATTGACTTCTTTCCTTTTATAAAAGAACTGAAAGGGACTTGCATAAGCGCATTATTGTGCCTACACTCCCTGTCCTACTATCCTATTGTCTTCTTTTATCATTACTCCCTATGTAATGTTTACAGGGTGCGTTCCAAAAGTAATGCAATTTTTAAAAAAGTAATTTATTGAACAGATTTGCACAAACACTTAAAATTCTTCAAAGTACTGTCCTTGGGCCTCTACACATTTTTTCCGGCGACTCTGCCATGACTGGTACGCGCCCTGGAAGGCGTCTTCAGGGACCCCTTGCAAGGTCTTCATCACGACTAATTGGATCTTTTTTATGGACAAAAAAACACGCCTTGCCACAGTGTGCTACGAGTCCATGAGTTCCTGGCCAAACACCAGGTGCCAACGCTGCCCCACCCCCATAGTCCTGATGCCTCAGAAGATTTCTTTTTGTTCCCTCGGATTAAGGCAGCCCTGAAAGGAACCCATTTATGTCCATAGAAGAGATCCAATCAGCCGTGACGAAGACCTTGCAAGAGGTCCCCGAAGATGCCTTCGTACCGGGCGCATACCTGTCATGGCAGAGTCGCTGTAAAAAATATGTAGAGGCCCAAGGATGGTACTTTGAAGAATTTTAAGTGTTTGTGCAAATCTGTTCAATAAATTACTTTTAAAAAATAATTGCATTACTTTTGGAATGCACCCTGTATATATACTACTATCCTATACTTGTTTGACAAATAAAATAAATAAATAAAATAAATATAATGTACAAATATATAGACCTGATACCGGTAGCCATCCAATGGTTATGCCACCAGGTCTAGAATTACATGATGGAGTCCATGGGATACTTGTGGTGATAGTTATGACTTTTTCACTTCACTGCTAATTTCTATTTATAGTACTATTTGTTATCTAATTGTTGTTTCCCACCCAGAATCAATAGGTTGAGATGGGAACCCATGTAAATTGAAATAATGTACCAATCCAAAACAAATTAAATTAAATCCATCGTTTAAAAAGTACGGTAATCTTTTTCAGTGGTTAGCTAATAAGGATATATTAATTAGCAAGAAAAGAGTATCTTTTCCCAGAGGGAGTACACTATTGAACTTTTTTGTAATTTTGTTTTTTAGATAGCACAAAGTATAGCAGCCCTCTCTTATCAGGATCAGGAAGTAGATGCCGAAGAGATGCTCTGTAAAATAAGTGGTGCCAACAGAAATTAGCAAACTACTACTCCAAAACAGCAAGCTGGCATGTGAGTATACAAAACACTTCTGGGAGAGGAAGTGTGAAATCTTTAGCTTTTTATCTCAAAGCCTCAGCAGTACTCATAGAAATATTGTACTAAAATGAGAAAACATATGTTGATCCAGATGAAGGAATCTGTAATATTTTATAATGATCATCCATATTATTAATCAAATAAAATACAAAGATTAAGATTACCTTTTCTCTTTCTTGATTTAAGAACAACTTCCTTGGTGTTTTAAGGAAGAGCAGATTGACTGCATTTAACATGCTTTTCCGAAGCATTAAAAGAACTCCTAGTTAGAGATAGGGGAAATTCAGACACAGAAGTGCTGATAATTTAAATGAAATGCATTCTTTCCTGTAAGTAATGGGTTCACCTTTTTTTCTGTATAGCAATGTTGGCATCTTTTAGTGGAAATAATGGTAGTGATGGACCATATTCTCATCTCCATTGCAGACAGCAGAGCAAGACGACTGCTATTTTTATGTTTCCTAGCAGGAAGAAAGAGAGGAAAAATGATCAGAGACCTCTTTCCTGAGCGAAACAAAACAACGCATAATGTTGTTTTATAAAGAACTGTGTTTCCATAAATGTTCATATCAGCAAAAATGGTGCATATATTTTCAGGGTACACATTCTTCAATAAGCACTGCAATATATTTTCCCCCAAAGGTATAAAAGCAATATTTGTTTTGCATAAATTACTATACTAATTTCTTCTACAGACAAATAACTTGCTTTTAACTTGAAGCACGTTTCATTTTCACAGCCTGTTTTCAGACAGATTTCTCTGTCTGAAAAATAAACAATCAAGTAAAATTAGATTGACTTCACAAAGAAATCTCTCATTTCATTTAATACACAAAATAAATGCACTGAAGTGAAATGCAGGTTGTATTAACCTACAGGATATGTGTGTTATACACATGTAGTACCTTTAATATAACCCCTGGGTGAGGAACATATTATTTTACCAGAAGCAATGAAGTCCTAAGTGGGATGTCATGGTTAGGCAACAATTTTGTATTTACCATTATGTGTATGTTAGGACAACTTGTGCTTTAAAATCTTCCCTGATGTGAGCCCTGGTGGCTGTGTGACAAGATCCCTTTTATTGAATAAGGTTTTTAATTACATCCAGAGTATAATACCCTCATTGTGACAACTAGAAATGAAATCAGCTTCTTTGTTCAATGTACTAACAACAGAAAAACAAAAACGTTACATCCCAAGGAGATGGCCTGGTTCAGATTGAGGACGACCAAAAGCAAGATATTTTTTTCAAAAGTCTCATTTTACATGGGGAATTTCCAAGTTGTAAAGGGATAATGGCAGTCTTAGAGAAAATGGAAGTACAGTACATGTAATAACTTTCTTTTATATGGTGTAATTGGTTCCTGCATAAAAAACAATCCTCCCTTATGTAAACTACAAGAATCCAGTGTAAAAAAGGAAAAACAACAATAAACTTCCCTGGTCTTAATGGGACAGGCTTTCTCTGTTGTTATTTACCTGTATCTACTGAAGGCATTAGAGATTCTTCAAGCTAAGAATTGGAGTTTTCAAAACTCCCAGGCAACAGGGCCAGTGAACTGGTATGTTCCAGGTTGTGTAATAAAGTGGTCTACACAGCAATTCCTGAATCTCATGTAATCTCTTCCTTCCTTTTATACATCCTTCATCACAACATGAGTTCAAGTCCTGCATTAGTCATAAATAAATAAGTAAACACACAAATAAATAAATACCAACATCATTTAGACTTATATACCACTTTACAGCCTTCTCTAAGCAGTTTACAGAGTCAGTATATTGCCCCCAACAATCGGGATGCAAGATTTGAGTCAAACACACAATTCAGAATCAACACCTTCAGCTTTCCAGTGTACATGGAATCAAGGAATTCTACCAGGAATTCTACCTTATGCCTACTATGGCAGTAATTCTGACTTGCTAATTCCAAACAAGCCACATCAGAGGCTAGTTCACACAACCTACAAAGATAGAGACTTGTTTCTTGCCATACAGAGAACCCAAAACAGCTCAACCCATTTTAATTGAGTCAAGCATAAGGTACAAGCCCAGCCAATGATTCTTCATCTCTAGTCAGAGCTGATAATTAATTTTTATATAAAATTTGGCATCATCACACTTTTCTAATTCATATATATTACCCAGAGCCACTAACGAGTCTTAAAATCAATACAAGGTTTTAAAAGCTTAGAAAGCTTAGACAAAGCTATTACTAACTATAATAAATTCTTGATTCGGGGACAGGGATTAAGATAATGAATTGCTACATAGTGGTTACTGCTTTTCACACTAAATAAATTATTTACTGCTTTTCACACTAAATAAAATGCCTGTATTAATTTGTGCTAAGCAAGCCCCATTAACTGCATAATGATCTATGGTTAGAATAAAACATCCATTTGAACATCTGGCATATTCTCATTTGCAAAAGAGACAATTGTTTCATCTGCTGCCACATTCTATAAATGTTTATTTGGTCAGAGTCCAGAGTATTTGTGGAACACTGCTCTTCTTAAATTTTCACAGAAGATAGGTTAAACCTAAATTTTATTATTACTGCTAAGCCTAATTTCAATATTACAAATCCCATAACTGCATAATTTTAACTAACTTGTACAATGAATAGGTCTCCTGTTAAATTCCAGTATTTCATAGAAAATACTGTAATCTATGGATAGAAAATATTTCACGCCAACAGGCACACTTGGAAGTTTAGAATATGTTTTGGACAGTCTGAAAGAATGGCTGTCCTGAGGCTTTACTTATTCACAATATGGATTCAGTTAGGGTGTGGCCAAGACCAACACCAGAGAACTAAAATTAAACTTTATATATTGTGCTGAAACTCAACCCTGACAAGACGGAGTGGCTGTGGGTTTTGCCTCCCAAGGACAATTCCATCTGTCCGCCCATTACCCTGGGGGGGAAATCACTGACCCCTTCAGAGAGGGTCCACAACTTGGGTGTCCTCCTCAATCCACAGCTGACTTTAGAACATCATCTGTCGGCTGTGGCGAGGGGGGCATTTGCCCAGGTTTGCCTGGAGCACCAGTTGCGGCCCTATTTGGATAGGGAGTCCTTGCTCACGGTCACTCATGCCCTTATCACCTCGAGGTTCGACTACCGCAATGCTCTCTACATGGTGCTACCTTTGAAGAGTGTTCGGAAACTTCAAATCATGCAGAATGCAGCCGCATGAGCGGTCATGGGTCTACCCAGATATTTCCATGTCTCTCCATCATTCCGCGGACTGCACTGTTTGCCAATTGGTTTCCGGATGCAATTCAAATGCTGGTGATGACCTACAAAGCCCTACATGGCATTGGACCAGATTACTTACGGGACTGCCTTCTGCCACATAAATCCCTGCGGCCGGTTAGGTCCCACAGAGTTTACCTTCTCCAGGTCCCAGCAACCAAACAATGTCATTTGGCGGGGCCTAGGGGAAGAGCCTTCTCTGTGCAGGTGCCGGCCCTCTGAAATCAGCTCCCCCCAGAGATTCGTACTGCCCACACCCTCCTCGTCTTCCGCAAGAGCTTCAAGACCCATCTATGTCACCAGGCTTGGGGCAATTGGACCTTGCCCCTCTGACTATAAATGTAATGTATAGTGTGATTGAACTGTATGATTGCGTATTACAATAGGGTTTTTAGTTGTATTTAAAATTATTAGATTTGTGCTACATGCTTATGTTTGTATCTATTCTGTGAGCTGCCCTGAATTTTCGAAGAGAGGCAACATACAAATCTAATTAATAATAATAATAATAATAATAATAATAACAACAACAACAACAACAACAACAACAATAATAATATTCCATATATAAGGACGTTCCTATTGCTCAAATAAAGCTTAGTTTAAGCTGGAAGTCTCTTATTAACTGACCAGACTGAATGGACAAAGTTACTTGAGAACTCTGGAGGAGACTAAATCTGCAGGTCATTGGTTCATCCATAGAAGTCAACAAAGAATAATATTATGCTGACATTCCAATCACTGGAGTCAAGGATTCCAGTACTTCTTTCACTGGGAGATGGCCTTCTTGAGTACCTACTCTTCAATTAAAACCCAAAAGAGGGCATTGTCAAGTTCCAGAGAATCAGTAGAAAGAAAAGCTAGAACACAGCGGGTGTGGTAAACGAATCATTTGGAGCTGACAGGCATCTGAGGGAATTCTTGCAATAGGCCTTTGATTTGTATTTTCAATCAAAAAGAATGGAAAGCTAGGGGAACTGCAGCGTGAAGGAAATACAATCAGCAGGAAAAATAAAGCAAAGCAAGCAAATCATCAGAAATTTGCAAAAGCACCAACCTAGGAATTCTAAATCAAACCAGGAATGGATGAAAGCAAAGCATTTTTTTAAGGGAAGAAAACATGGGAGAGACTGACAAATAGATATTACTGGTTTTAATAGTCCTGCAAAACAATTAAGCACTTGAAAGATACACTTGTGTTTCAGTGGAGAGCTTTAGCATGTGATGAATGATATCACATTTAAACCAATAAGGCTTCAAAAAAGTGAACTGGGATTTTACAGATATAATTCAGTTCTTGTCTGCTGTGCTCCTTTCCCATTCTCCTTGTTTCTATGTTCCTCAATGCTTTTAGAAAAGAGCATGATGTTATATGAATCTAATTCACTGTTATGGATTTCTCAATAAAATTGCCAGGCTGTAAAAAGCATTTCTGAAGAGCATGAGTTAAGTTCCATCCAATATATACAATGCAAAGTACATCCTCTGAGGGCATTTTTATTTTCTAGTTCTGCAGCTAAATAGTCTATGGCAATTTGAGGCCAAATCAACATTTCTGCACCTTTCAGAATTTAAAGTATAGTAAGAAATAAAATAATGGCTAATTTTCCATTAGGGATAGCTACCTACCAACATAGGAGGCCCTAAAACACTTTTTACACAGCTGCTGTGGCCTAGAGATGGAGCTCTTGCCTCACAAATCAGGAGGTTGTGAGTTTGATCCTAGGTAGAGACAGATGTAGGATCTCCTGCTTGGGAAAGGGGTTGGACTACATGACCTGCAAGGTCCCTTCCAACTCTATTAATCTCTTAAATTTACTATTTTAAAACCATTTTACCAGAAAGGAGAATTAAAACAAGTAAGAAATGGTGGCTTTAATAACAACATTCATTTATAAGTCTGGTTGTTTATTTCCAGATTTTATCATCCTAGCAATATCGTTCAGTTGTGATCATGTTTTATTTTCTTGCTAATTATACGGCAAAATAATGGGGAATAATAAGACCCACGTGGGAGGAAAACAGTGACATCTAGTGGCAAAGGCTGGGAGTGATGAGATTTACAGGCTTTGTAAACTTTCAGAACCACATTTTAAAAAGATTACAGCATGTTGCGCAGTCCAGTTCTGGCTGTATGATGCATTATTCATTCACTTCCCTTTACTAACTCTTAGGCTTTAATGTGACTATGACTTTCAAAACTGACATTTTTCATCTTCAAAGAGGACCAGGATGACATACATCATTTTCCTCTCTAAGAGCCTTGCATAAGTAATTAGCTTGGGAAATAGTCTAGTTTATATAACTTTCCTGGTTGCATAAAAGTCTAATCAATGCAGAATCAGACTTCTTACTAATATTGTTATTGAAATTATCATTATCATCACTATGGTCATCTATTAAGGGATAATATATGTTGTTTTCATGTATAGGTAGTCTTCAATTTACAAACTACCTGACAAAGGTAATTTATGATTCCAATCCAAAGTTCCAACAGGTGGCCCACCCAGAGATGGATCCCGGATTCTGCTACTGCTGTTTTTCTCAGGGATGCGCAGCGCACGCGTGCATAGTGATAAAAAAACTTCTGTGCATGCGCAGAAGCAAAATAAGATGGTGCCACCTATGGCGCCACCAAGAGTCTATGGAGAGGGGCAGCATACAAATCTAATAAATGAAATAATGAAAAGAAGAGAACTGGCTTGGGGACGTGGTAGACCTGGGTCGCTGTCAGTTCCAATGATCCAGCCCACAAGTTACTAATGGTTCTATAGAACTGGTCCAAACTGGTAGGAACCCATCTCTGACTCCACCAGAGGTCACATGACACAGTTCAGGCACTTGGTAACATGGTTGCATTGACAGCTGCTTGCAGCATCCTATTGTCATGTGACCATGTTTTGCCACAGTTTTGCCAAAAACCATCACTTATTTCTAGTTTTTAGCCAAACTATGCCATAGCAAACAATTAGTTCATTTAATGACTGCGGCATTCATTCTATGATAGATATTAATATGATCAATCCATTGAAAGCTACATTTTAGATTGCTCATTTCAAATCAGTTTGAAAAATCTTCAGTAATTTTGCCACAGAGAGCTTTTCTGTTTGATCAATTTTCTAAACAGATGCACTGTCCTAGCTAATGTTTCCACAATTAACTTCTCTTAATATACCTGTTTCAAAGAGTTCAATAACAAATTCATTCAATAACACAACTGCTAGTACACTGAGAGAAAGAGGGCAAGCATTGATGGACCATTGCTTCCAGAGGTCTTTCCAGAGGTAATCTACAAGTGTAAGAAATGTCTTTTTAATCCCATGCTCTAGTTGTTGTTGTTAGTTGTGAAGTCATATCTGACCCATCGCAATTCCATGGGCAACATTCCTTTAGGCCTTCCTATCCTATACCATCCTCTGGAGTCCATTTAAATTTGCGCTTACTGTTTCAGTGATTTCATCCAGCAACCTCATTCTCTGTCATCTCCTTCTTTTGCTCTCAAGCTTTCCCAGCAGTTGGCTCTTCTCCAGTGAGTCCTTCCTTCTCATTTGGTGGCCAACGTATTTAAGTTTCATCTTCAGGATCTGGCCTTCTAAAGAGCAGTCAGGGTTGATCTCTTGTAGGGCTGACCAGTTTGATCATCTTGCAGTCTAAGGGACTCTCAGGAGTCTTCTCCAGCAATGCTCTAGTATGAAATCCAAAGGTGAGTGTAGATGTACACCTACCTTTTCAACAATGTTATATTTTGAAAGGGAGAATCCTTTTCCCTTAAGAAAGGGTTGACCACTGCCACAACCAGAGGTGAACCGGTAGTAGTGACCTGCAACATTATGCTGTCTTATTGAGACACATTTTGAAGGTGCACACGTGTGTGCTAGGGGCGCACTCACATTTGTGAACCAATACAGAAAGTTAGTGAAACCACCTCTGGCTACAACCCAACCACATGTCACTTCTTATGAAACTTCAGCTAGCCAGAAGAGACGGATCTCACATGACAAGCTAGCAGTTCTGAAAATCCTTTCCACTACTTTGGAAGTGGTAGTGTCACATTCTTCCCAGATAGACAAGCTAGACTGAGCTTCAGTTATCTGCACAGGACCTGCTTCAAAGTCAGAGTCCACTTTATCACTCACCCATAAACTCAGAATAGTCACACCATGTTCAGATATTTGAGCCATTACTCCAAGAACAAGGCGGAAGCCAACTATGAAGTTTTGCATGCCCTTCACACCCATAAATCCTGTTTGTTACCAGAACCAGCTTTAAAGGAGAAGAAAGAATATTTAATGGGTTTCATTCGTTCCCACCCCCTCAAAAAATAGAGCTGAAAATCACTGTTTTCCAAATAAGGATACCATAGTAATGAACAGTTTATGTGAGTGGAAAAGAAGACAACTCTTTTGTATGAGTGGATATAGAAATATGATTGATACATCTGCACAAGTATAATGAACACGAAAGACTCAACAAATATCTAGGGGGACCATATTTTTAGATACATTTGTTTTAGTTAACTGTTTTAAAAAAGAAATCAGAATGTCTATTAGGTCCCTGAAGGATGTTTTGAACTTTCATGGCAGAACAACCAATACAAATGAGCTATAAGCATTAAATATGTATTTTCTTGTTCTGCCTGAGTACAATCAAGGAATTTATCTTTTAGCCCAAGGGTTTGGGGCATTGTGTTTTTTTCCAGACAGGGAACAATGTGGAATCATAAGATAATGTATAGCTTCTGGCTCAGAAAATTAATAAATCATGCATTTAAGCTATGAAAATAGACCACATAAAACTTACCATCTAGTAATATAAGGGTGATGTTCAACAAGTACATTGGGGCTTTCTACTAGTCATGTCAGGTGTTGCGTCTGTAGCAACAGCTGAAGATTCTCCGATTGGTCAGCTGGAGTTTCCTGAGACCGGATTGGTTGCTTGTTCTGACAGCTTATATAAAAGAGCTGTTAGACTTCGTTGAGACGTTCTTTTTATTATGTGCACATTCTTCTTCTGCCGTTTGTTCACTGTTGCTTGATGTTATTTTCATTGAATAAAGTGAGTGTTCTTGCATTTCGGCTCGTATTTAATACTGGCAACGAGGATGGGATACGTACCCACACATTCTGTCTGCTACTCGTTTGATCTACTGTTTCGGCTATCTACTCGTTTGATCTACTGTTGAATTAGCCATCCTGCCTGCTGAGCTTCAGGAAATACCATGGGGAAACCCTTGCAGAACACCATTCACCTGGACATCAGCCTTCCAGAGGCTCCAGCAGTCAAGTCTGGCCTCCGTAGTACTTCCCAACTGCGTAAGCGCCTGGAGTTCCTCAAGGACTATGTCTGTACCATGTGAGGTGGGGAAGGGTATTGCGTCCGTAGCAACAACCGAAGATTGCCCGATTGGCCATCTCAGGAAACGGGAGTTTCCTGAGACTGGATTGGTTGTTCATTCTGACAGCTTATATAAAAGAGCTGTCAGACTTCGTTGAGGTGTTCGTTTTTCTTGTGTGCACGTTCTTAATCAGTGACATAGAACCCATATATTTTTAGAGGATTTCTCTCTAGGGAATCAGTACCAATTGGTTTCCTAGGTGGGAAAATAATAATAATAATAATAATAATAATAATAATAATAGTAATAATAGTAATAATAGTAATAATAGTATTAATAACAACAACAACAACAACAACAATAACAACAACAGAATGACACCATTGAATACAAACGAAGCTATTTTAATTTCTAAATGAAGAAGGTTGTAGACCAAGGTTCGACAAACCCAGGCGCCTGGTCGCCAGTGGCGCCTAGAAAATGTTGTCTGGCGCCTAGAAGGGCGCTGCGGTGCCTCTGACCTCTCCGCTCCTGCCCGATGCCGCGGTTTCTGGCGCTCTCCTGCTGGGTCCCAAAGAAGGCAGGCAGGAAGGAGACCTCCATTCTTCGCGCCTTTTTCCCGCCTTCCTTCTTTGGGGCCCAGCAGGAGAGCGCCAGAAACCGCGGCATCGAGCAGGAACCGGGAGGTCGGAGGCACCGGCACGGCAGCGCCCGCCCAGCTGAAGGTTCCCTGTCGTCATCGGCAAGTGTCCTTTGGTTGCCCGGCGGGAGGGCACTGGCGGTGGGAGCGGGGGGGGGGGGCCGCGGCTGCAGCGGCACAGGCAGTCGCGGGGAGATGGCGGGGGGAGGGGGGGCGGCTAAAGCGGCCCCGGGCACCGTTCCCTGTACGCTTTTCCAGGGGCGCGCAGGGAGCCGCGGCCACCCGCCCGCCTACCGGATTTCCCTCCGCGCGGCTGGGGAGGTGGATTCGCCGCCCCCGCCAGCCCGATCTCCCTCCAGTGGCTGGTGACGTAGTTCTACCGCCCTCGCCAGCCTGATCTCCCTCCGTGGGGGGGTGGGGGGCGACGAACCGACGACCGGGGGCTGTCCGTCCGTGTTGGGTGGTGCAGGGCAGGCACAGGCAGCCCCAGGGGAGAACAAGGGAGGGAGAGAAAGGAAAGAGAGAGTAAGGGAGGGAGAGAAAATTGAATGAAGGAGGGAGAGAAAGAAAGAGTAAGAAGCAGAAAGGATAGAGAAAAAGGAAGAGAAAGGGAGGGGGAGAAAGGAAAGAGGGAGGAAGGGGGGGAGAGAAAATTGAATGAAGGAGGGAGAGAAAGAAAGAGTAAGAAGTAGAAAGGATAGAGAAAAAGGAAGAGAAAGGGAGGGGGAGAAAGGAAAGAGGGAGGAAGGGGGAGAGAAAGAAGATATGAAGGAGGGAGAAAAAGAAAGAGAGATAGGAAGGAAAGAGGGAGAGAAAGGAATGAGAGAGAAAGGGAGGGAGAGAAAGGGAATGAAAGAGGGAGAAGGGGTGAGAGATAGAAAGGATAGACAGAAAGGGAGAGAAAGGAAAGAGAGAAAGGGAGGGAGAGGAAGGAAAGAGATGAGAGAGGAAGGAGGAGACAGAGGGGGTGAAAGCGATGTCAGGTGGAGACTCGGCAAAAAACCAAGTTTGCTTAAAAAAAATTCTGGCTCCTAAATTTTTTGGCTGGCTCCTAGATTCTGAACAACTTTGTCGACCCCTGTTGTAGACCACCAATCAATTTTAACCTAATTGGATGTCTAGCAATTATATAGTGTTGGGCAGCTTCCTAAAAATGTTTTCCTTTCTCATGTTAGATTAAAAAAAATCTACACAAGTAGCCTTTCACAGTGGATCAATTTTAATGAATTTCAAGATGCCAAAAATTACCAAAAAAATATTCCCATATTATACAGCTCATTTAAAAGAAAAAAGGAAAGGAAAATACAATCTGGGTGTTCTTTTTTTTTTGCAAATGAACTAAATTTAAAACAGTGATTTAAGGAAGGGAAACCCAGTTGTTTTTTTTAACTAATTGCGTTCTTGATTTATTTCAGGAGAAAGCACAAATAAAATTTGCATGTGATTAATTTCAAAAATACATCCAGCACTGATAAAAAAAAATCTTTGAAATGTATAAGATGCTGATGCCAAGACATTGAGGTGATGAAATAAGTATAATATGGGACATTTTTGTTCAAGCAAATAAGTTTCAATGTTTCTCTTACATTGGAAGCTTTCTATTCTGTATCTTAGAATTTGTAGATTAAAATGTTCACATTACGATACCATGTCATACATAGGATCAATATCAGAAAATTTCATAGTTTTCAATGCCTGTTCTCTTATTCTTTTCAGACATACTTTATGCATAAAAGTAAGCCATATATTTATATGTGGTATAAATCTAAACCATTTCAATATCACTTTTCTAATTCTTGCTCTTTTTGAAAAGTTCAAGGGCTAGCTTTTCTCTTTTTATTGGAGAATATTTTAATTTGCACAAAAGAAAAAAAGTGTCCTAAAAATGTATCTTTCCAAAGATAAATGAAAAATATTTGGCATTTTGACATTAAAATCCTCTACTCATTTAAGAGGATTTTATAAATCCTCAATATAAAACTAGCACATCAGAAAGAACATAAAATGTGACTATCACCAATTTTTAGTGACTCCAAGCCATTTCACATATTACAGAACGAGCTGTGAAGATATTTCCTGACATTTCTCATTATGCCTCAGAAGAAAATAATACTGCTGTATGTAATATGGGCTAAGGAAAATGTTTAAAAGAACCAGTGTTGAAAGAGGTCACATAAAGCAATTGCATTGTAAGAGTTGGACATACAAAATAACCTTGGAGCAGTGGTGAAATCCAATTTTTTTTACTACTGGTTCTGTGGGTGTTTCTTGGTGAGCATGGTCTGGCTTGGTGGGCATGTCTTGGTGAGCGTGGAAAGGGGAAGTATACTGCAAAATCTCCATTACCACCCCACTCCAGGGGAAGGACACTGCAAAACCCCTATTCCCTCCCCACTCCTGGGGGAAGGATATTGCAAAATCTCCATTCCTACCCCACTCTGGGGCCAGCCAAAGGTGGTATTTGCTGGTTCTCTGAACCACTCAAAATTTCCACTGCCAATTCTCCAGAACCTGTCAGAACCTGCTGGACTTCACCCCTGCCTTGAAGGCATTTACAATTCCACTTCTTCAAGTATGGAAAAGCACCTTAATACACACAGTTTAACATTTCTTCTCAGATTGGCTCTCATTCACAATAAGGTGCAGAGAATGGCAGCCATAGTAATCATGGCAGCAATACCTATTCTGAATTTTGAGGACTAATATAGCATTAACATTAGGGAGCCTTCAAAAATAGGCACTGGCCTTGTGCATATGCATGCATGCATGCATGCGCAAACACACACATACACACAGGTACAATCCAATCAGAATGCTATAGTGCTACAGCACTTTTTTCATATGACTTGATAAGGATTGAGACATCACATCATAATCATGGCCAAGGTGTATAGGGTCTTCTCAGAAGCATTAAATGCTTTTGCAATTGCCTTTTCATTATTTACAGATCCCAAGAGGGCACAGAGATCTGTGATCTTTAAACTAAGTGGTATTGATTTTCCTAGCCCAGGGGTAGGCAAAGTTGGCTCTTCTATGATTTGTGGACTTCAACTCCCAGAATTCCTGAGCCAATCATGCTAGCTCAGGAATTCTGGGAGTTGAAGTCCACATGTCATAAAAGAGCCAACTTTGCCCATCACTGCGGCCTAGCCAAACTATTCTGATTTCTGATTCAAGCACTGTATTTATTAAACAGAATACAGAGTAAGGCTACTGGATCTGGGACTGCAAAAATCCAGACATCTTTCGATAGCAGCAAATCGATGCAGACCACTTTGCTGCCATTTAAGGTTGATCCGGATTTTTGTATCATCCCTCAGAATGAAAGCATAGCGTATACAGTAAATGGATGCATATATAAAATAAATCGGCCATCCAAAGAATAACTTTGAAGTAGTTTGCCCTACAGTTTTCGTAAGCCCCCACAAACAGTCGTCTAAGTTTTGGGGCGGTTCAGTCACTGCATCCAGACGACGCTACCACCTCGCCTCCTTCCTCGAATTCCACTGCAAACTCAATCCAATCATCCAGTGGCCACATTCTGAGCCGATTAGCATTAGACTACAACTCCCAGACTGCAAAGCAGCTTCGGACTTTGCCACGTGACTAAAATTATTTTCACTCCTTCCAGTGATATTTCGAACCTAATCACATGGGAAGAGAAATATGGCTGCATTGGATAGGGAAGTGTTTGCCTCGCTTCAGTTCTTACTGAAAGTAAGTGGTGTGCTTATTTTAATTTGGGGAAAGGCGGATGCCGTGAAACAGCGATCAGCGGCAGTCGTTTTGCTCTAAACCACATTTAACTGACAGAGCACAGAAATGATTGTGCTTATGATTTGTATCCGAGCTTCTTATTAACAAAGTGATGTCTAGTTTTAATCCCCTTTTCACAATTGCCAGGTGAAGCAGGGACGTGGGTAAAAAAAAAAAGCACTTCCCCTTCTTTTAGGCATTTATAAATCTAAACCTAAAATCTTCCGTCGATGACGCATTAATGAAAAAATAAATAACAGGTTTTCATTAGGGTTATTATCTAAACGTCATGAGACAAATAATGATGGGGAACAAGGCAAAAAACAAACTTGGTCCCTTTTTCTTCTCCAACATCCAACTTTACTCTCCCTTCAAAATCAAGAACTACATATTTATTATGTCAAAATAGAAGTTACTAGATGCCTCCAGATGCACCAATGTTACACACGTTACCCTTTGTAGATTAACATAGAAACATAGAAGACTGACGACAGAAAAAGACCTCATGATCCATCTAGTCTGCCCTTATACTATTTCCTGTATTTTTAATCTTAGGATGGATATATGTTTATCCCAGGTATGTTTACATTCAGTTACTGTGGATTTACCAACCACGTCTGCTGGAAGTTTGTTCCAAGGATCTACTACTCTTTCAGTAAAATAATATTTTCTCACATTACTTCTAATCTTTCCCCCAACTAACCTCAGATTGTGTCCCCTTGTTCTTGTGTTCACTTTCCTATTAAAAACACTTCCCTCCTGAACCTTATTTAACCCTTTAACATATTTAAATGTTTCGATCATGTCCCCCCTTTTCCTTCTGTCCTCCAGACTATACAGATTGAGTTCATTAAGTCTTTCCTGATACGCTGTATGCTTAAGACCTTCCGCCATTCTTGTAGCCCGTCCTTGGACCCGTTCAATTTTGTCAATATCTTTTTGTAGCTGAGGTCTCCAGAACTGGATTTTACTGGCTGCAGTTCAGCTCTTCCTGTGCTATTTCTTGGATGAATCATTTCTAGTCTTATTCTTCTTTGCCTTGACTTTTTCTTGTTGCTCTTATTTTCATCTTCCATTCTTGATCACAGCTTTTTAGAAAGAAAGCTCTAGATTCAAAACCCAAAAAAGCTCCATTCTTTTTTCTTTTATTTCATAAGAGAAAACTAACATATCTATGATGCAGGCATTTGGGTTTCTAGTACTTGTTGCAATATTTTTGGGTGTGTGTGTGAAGGATCATTTTTTATTTATTTATTTGTTTCTTTCCTTGCAAGGCTCCTTCAAAAAATGTGGTTCGGCAGTTATGCCAAGAGTGCTTTTCTTGTTCAGGAAATATCTCTGGAAAGCTCACTGAAAGTACCTGTTCCAATCTCTCAGTAACTCCCAATGAAGCAAATCAGGTAAGCTGCTGAAATATGTTTAAGATTGTATGAATACTTAAGGATGCGCAGTATTATACAAAAGAAAATCATTTGTTTGCAGCATTTAATTTAGTACTTCTGAAGCAAATGAGAAATACCCAAGTTACATGATGATGATGATGATTAAAGAGCAAGGATTAAGTATAAAAGCTTAATAGAGAATTGGATAGACATAGATTACATAAATTGAAGTGTTTTGTTTCTTTAAAAAAATACATGGAAGGCAAAAGAACAAATGTTTTGTGAAATGCAATGTGAAACCCTTTATCTCTGTCATTTTTCTTGTAGTTAATCCAGTCTTTGCATAACTTTACAAGACACATCATTTACCATGGCCTAACGTCGCAAGAAGAAATTCTCTCTCTCTTTCCAGAAGGATTTCACCAGAATCTTAAAAATCTTGTAACCAAGATACTCCTGGAAAATGTGTATGTTTCAGGTTTCTAACTTTGGGCACAGACAAAGGGATTCAGTTTGAGGCTCATGATAGACCATGACTTAAGAAAGTTATGGTCTATCGTGAAATTTGATAGGGTAAGCAATTGTTATGGCTATATATCATCTCTAGAAAATGAAAACAAGTAAAAGCACCCCTGAATGGTTTTTTATACAATATCAGTCTGAACTTAAGTTATAGGCAAATCTCATGATAGTAACTTTGAATTATAACTGACTAGCTGCTACACATCTATCTAGACCCATGGTGTCAAGAATCTGCCAATGTTTGTCACGACTACACATTATTTTGAAGCACACACACACAGGTATTGTTTGACACATAAGGGAAGTGCTTCTATTTCCATATCAAAGTACATACCCTTAACTCCCCACCCCCCAATAGAAAAAGGGAACCTAATCAACCGAAATAATTTACCCCCATCATTCCAGTTATATGCACCATCATGTGTATGCCAAAGATATAATTTGGGGGTGAAACATTGACTTCTGGCCATAGCTTCTTATGCCAGTCTTTCTCAGAATGTTGCCCTTAAGATTTGTTGGTTCTCTGAGTTTTGGAATTTCCTGCCAGTGTAGCAATTTGGACATTTTAGAGTTTATTATAAGATTCTATACTTCTCTATTCCAGGTCATGTAGCCATGCTTGAGCAACTGGATATGATTTTTATAGTAAATTGGCTATAGTTATTTAGATTTCATGCCCTTGTCAAATTGCCCTTCTTTTCTGTGTGATTGTTTGTCACAGCATAACTCTTATTTCCCAGCTGCAATATTGCCAGATGAAGGCAGATAAAAGCAACTTGTCACCCTCAATGAACGATATTTGCAATTACTGAGCAAAAGAAATAATCTTGCAGACTGTCAGCTGTTGAAGCTTTAAGTGACACTGAAGTCCAATATGCATTAGATCCTTTCAGATTTCCTGGCCAAAAAAAAAAAAGTCTGTGGAGTGAAAAAAGTTTTGTGAAATCTGTTGCTGCTTTCTGCTACTATTCTGCCTTGCAAAGACAATTATATTTTTAAAAATTCATTCTTTCTTCTTTTTAGTGCCACCTGGAGAAATGAAGCACAAGCCAGTCAAAGTGAGTAGGAGGATATCTGTGGGATAATTGCTATATATAATGTATCACTTCTGTAATATAGCATGTCTGCATTTAATTTCACAGATTTGAGTTTAGGGCTATTTCACATAAAGCATGTCGAGCATAGACATTGTTTCCTAGATTATGTCTGAAGCAAGCATCAACCTCTTTTGTTATTGGAAGAGTCATGGATTCTTGTAGTATTTCTTCCAATGTTGTTATGTCTAACACAGAAATGAATAAGAAATATTAAATCTAATAAATGAAAGACATAAAATAAGAAAATGAAGCAAGTGTACATCAACACTATTTACTGTATAGTACTTCACACCAACACTGTTCACTATGCATCTCCACATCTGTCTTGCCACTCATCTTTATTTTTATCACATTAATACACCCCTTCTTTTTTTGAGGATTTCATTCCATCCATTCTGCTATTTATCCCATTTCATTCTATTAAATAGATCATCTCAGTATATTTATTTATATATTCATTGAGGATCGGTTCACCTTTCATCCTATTCTTGTTTTACCGCACCCACTTATTAAATGTCCCAATTTCCACTGCGTCCAATTTTTATTTTTTCTGAAATGCCCAATTCTCACCTAACAAAGTGGACAGAAGCATGCTCTTATACTCTGCCATTCTGGCTTATTGCAATATTCATTGCTTGAACTATATTTTACCCATTATCAACTTTTCGTCTTCTTAAATTATTTCTGTCCACTTGCCTGTCTTTAATAAATACTCTACTAAAGATCACAGATTCATCAAGTTGCTCAGTTTTTATCTTTTATAATTTGCTATCACTCCTTCCCTTTTCCCTGTGAGATTCAACCATTTTTGGTTTTTGATGCATTAATTTTCAGATGTACTCTTGGAATTACATCATATAGCCCCATGATGGCAAACCTATGGCACATATGACATACAGAGCCCTCTCTGCGGGCATGCGAGGCATCACCCACTCAGCTCTATTACGCATGTGTGCGCACTTCCTGCCAACTAGCTGATTTTCAGGTATCTGCCACACATGTGCAGAGGATAGGGCGCATGCAGGAGATGTGCACACATGCACAGGGGCAGTTGGGGGATCATGTGTGCATGTACAAGGGTGGGGCAAGCATTTCGGGGTGCAGTATGCCCCACGTGCATTTTTGGTCCCAGGAGACTTGAGGAAGGCCTGCTAGGCCCAAAAACCTGCACGGACTGTTTTTGGTCCCAGGAGGCTACAGAAAGGCCTGCTAGGCCCAGAATAGGGCATGGGGAGGTTCAGCCCCCCCCCTCTTGCATGCCCCATGTTTGATCCCAGGAGGCTGCAAGGAGGCCTCCTAGGCCCAAAACTGGGTGGGGTGTCGCAGGGGGAGGCGGGGCAGGGGGAACATGGAGGCCATGCATGCATAAACAGGGGTGGAGTGCATGGGTGGGGTATTGCATGCATTGCCTTATGCATGCTGTCGTGCACGCTTTCAGCACGCAACAAGAAAAGGGTTAGCCATCACTGATATAGCGTGATGTTTCCTACAGAACATTTTAGTTTCAGTATACAAGGCAGTGATAGTATACAAAAGTATGTTCATGTTCATGTCTAACCAACACCCTCCGATATTAAACAAGCATTCCTTATATATTTATCCCTAAATGTATTAAGCAATCAAGGGGAATCAAATATCCTCATCTTAATCGTTGTTCATTCCTGAATCATTTTTAAGCATTCCATTTATTCTCATGCATGCTTTATTTCCATTAGGCTTTGCTCTGGTTTCATATAGTGATCAACCTTCAGTTTCATTTTCAGCCAAATATTGGATAATGCAAGTTTATTCATATTATCATACACTTGGACCAAATATTTCTCTTACTGATGCATTTCCCAATGGTTTTTCTAACATCGCTTCTCAATAATAAATGGGATTGATAAATATGCTGGAAACATTCCTCCATGAACCAAAGCTTAATAAAGGCTTTTTTATATTTAGTAGGTGTGAGAATCTCATTACTAAGTCATTGTTGGTTTATCAAAAGTTTTTCAGTATGCAGTAAAATGGCATTACTATTAAAATGACATTGAATTTCTTGCATTATTGTGTATCTTTTAAGCTGCCTAATTCTTGTAGATGGCAATACATTGACAACCCAGGAAAATGCAATAGTGGATATGTTTTCAATACCCCACTTTTGTTAAACAAGAAATGAAATGCATTGTTTCCTACAAGGAAGTTATTTTTACAAAAACGTGCTGCTTTATGAATGTCAGTATTAATAGAGAGCTGCTAGGTTTTTTGAATTAGAGATTTTGATTCTTGGTTCGTATTGCACATTTCCAAAACCAGGAAAATTGCAGAGGGTTATACAGAGTCAGTTGGTGGTACCCTGTTTTCCCCAAAATAAGACATTCTCTGATAATAAGCCCAATTGGGTTTTTGAGTGCATGACAATAAGGCCAAGTGCTTATTTCAGGATTCAAAAAAATATAATGTGAAAATAAGACCAATATCATGGTCTTATTTTTATGGGAATGTGGTATATCTTTTTCAATATTACCTAGAAAAACCAATGTTTAAAGCAGTGATGGCGAACCTATGGCACGCGTGCCAGAGGTGGCACGTGGAACTATATCTGCTGGCACGCGAGCCATTGCCCTAGCTCAGCTGCAACGTATATATGTATGCCGGCTAGCTGATTTTTGGCTCACATAGAGGCTCTGGAAGGGCATTTTTGGCTTCTGGAGGGTCTCTGGGGGGGAGAGGGGAGGGCGTTTTTACCCTCCCCTGGCTCCAGGGAAGCCTTTGGAACCTGGGGAGGGTGAAATACAAGCCTACTGGGCCTACCAGAAGTTGGGAAATAGGCCGTTTCCGGCCTCCAGAGGGCTTCCGGGGGCAGCGGAAGCTGTTTTTGCCCTCCCCGGGCATTGAATTATGGGTGTGGGCACTCACGCACATGGAATAGCGTGTGCGCACACTCTTTTGGCACCCGAGGAAAAAAAGGTTCACCATTGCTGGTTTAAAGTATGTAAATATATTTGACTGCCAGTATGTAATGACTGATGGCTCCTTTGTTCAGAGGTTGTGTTTCTAAAAGCTTCTTCCCCATCTTTCATACTTGCCTTATTTTCTTCCTTCTTACCAGGATCCTTTTATGTGTTATTAAATACTAAGTTGTGATGGTCTTTTGATCAAACTTTTTGACCACTGAATATAACTCTGGCATGGTGTGCTAATAATCATTTTCAAGAAAGACATGAAAATAGATTGGAGGAAGCAGTTTAAATTAGCAAGCGAGTCCTGAATTGGGACATGCATGGAACAGAGACCAGTTTCTCTACAAATTCAAGGAAAAGGCTATATCTTTCTAAGGAATCCGCTGAATTATATCCCCTGCCTAAGAAGAATATAATTTATTAATATATTTCTTTTCTTTATTTATTTAGTATCCTCTTAGTTTTCCTTTGTTTTCATTTTCTGCATTTTATTTTTTATTTTTATTCTTTTATTTTTATGTATGTGATTGCAATTTTTATTAGCAAGCACACAAACATACACATTACATGAACATACGTTGAGAATACTCAGACAATATTTGCCCAATGAATATTTGCCAAACTAAGATGAACAAACAGACGAATGGACTCTCACAGAAAAAGGAGAAGTCATTCTTTAGTAAAAAAAAAAAACCAACAATTCAGATGCTTCACTTTTATTAATACATAAATGGAATATGATTATAACTAGTGCAAAACAATAAAAAATGTTCTGAGGGCAGACAAGACAAAGTGACCACTAGGATGAATTAATTATTTTGAGCTGGTTTTCTAATGTAAAGCTGTATGTGTGTATTAAATGTGAGCAAGAAACAAAGACTTGAATGAAGGAGGAAAAAAATATTTTTCCTCCCCTCTCCTCCTTACCCTACCCCTTGAGAATTCTTAATGGATAAGAGAAAGGTTTCTATTCATTTTCTACGTGTGTTGAGGAAAATATAGATCTTGCGCACAATTGATAGCTTCTCCAGCCATTGCATGAGATATTTATGACAAGATTACACTAGGCAATGGTCATTAGCCTTAAATGGAGATTAGATTTTTTTTAATGGTAGTAAAAAACAATTTCGCAAATGAACATTGTATACTATATACATTGATCCAGCCCCATTCTTAGAAGATTCAGTTTTAAATATAGTTGTGCAAAATGTTTCAGAGTCTAAATTCTTTGAGCTTGAGATGACATTTGTTTGATTTGCCTCTTTTCACCTGAACGGAAGTGTTTGACACACGAAAACACCTCAGTTCTGAGCTTGAAATGAGGTCATTGCAAGGTCTGAATACTTCTGAAATGGTTAGGAAATTGTTTTGAACTTAAATTGGGACATTTTGAGCCTGAAACATTTTGATTTTGAACTGCTTTAAACACCTGTCATTTTAAGTGTACTTGTTTGGAAGCAATTCACATTGAGGTGAATTGAATTCAGCAAGTAAGTATTGGGTGTTATTCTGAAGAAATATATGGAATTTCTTGCACTGTAAGCATCTATGCTATTGCTGGGTTGTTGGGGTTTTTTTTCCCCCTCCCCATCTTGACTTCATTAGTTTTAGTCTGCTACAAATAAGGTCAGGAGCATCTTCCAGAGTCATCCATCAAATAGAATTGTCTCTGGGGCTCCAACAAATAGATGAGGCATCTGAAGGTTGCTATCCTATACACATGCCATGTATCAGCAGGTTTTGGTTTGCAGGCACCAAAACTAAACCATTAATTGGTTTTTGGAACAGTCTTGATCTTTGACTGCCAAGTGAGCTGATGGTTGCTGCCTCTTTCAGGAAGCTTGAGGCTATAGATCAGTAGAACTAGAAGCAATTTCTATGTGTGAACTAGATTACAGGTTAATTAAGCCAGACTTGAGCGGAGGAAAATGGATGAGTGGGTGGAGGAAGATGGATGGATGAAGAATGCAATCCTCTTGTGTATTTATAGTCTATTTATAAAGATTCTCTGATGTGCCATTCCTAACTGTCAGAAATGTTACCATCAGGATTATTTCTAGGTTCTGCGCAGGTGCCGAGTTTTGTAATCCTTGCGGAATTTGGAATGGCAATTATCTTATTAGAAAGCTAGGTTTCTAATTAGACTTAAATGAATCTTAATTGAATTAAAACAAATCAGGGTAAGGCTTTACAGGAAATTAACAAACAGAATGTTTATCACAATCTAACCGTTATTTCTTAGGAGTTAGACCACAGCTGCCTTCTATTGTGCATCTGAAATGCTTTGCTTCTGGTCATACTATAATCCATTATTTTTTTCCTGACGTGTAAAGATCCAATCAAAATGGATGACTCGATCTGGGTTCTGCCATTCCTCTGGGGACAAACTGTAATGAGTTGAATTCTTGGTGGTGTTTTTAAAAAAAAAAGATGTCAAAAGGGAAGGTTTATCTAAAATTTGAGCCTTTTGTGACAAATTGAACTGTCCTTAGTTCAGCCTTTTTTAATAACTTGTCAGAATTATGAGGCGGTATCATTTCTGAGGCAACAAGCCGGTATACTGTATAGTGATCAGTATACAAAAAATCAGTTTTAAGTTTTTGAAACCAATAACAAATATTTAAAAATCAACTCTATACAAATATATATCCTCTTTTTTTCCAAGTCTGAAGACTCATTTGTCTTCAGGCTTGGGGTTATTAATTACTTGCCCTTTGGCTTGGGGTTATTAATTACTTGCCCCTTGGCTTGGGGTTATTAATTACTTGCCCCTTGGCTGATAAAGGAAATCTATGTTTGCTGTGTGAATGGGATTGATTGATTTGTAATAAACGTAGGTTTTAGAGTAGGTAATTTCAAAGTAAAATTGGATTTAAGATGTTTCCATTGTATTTTTATATGTTGTAAGCCTCCCTGAGTCCTTGGAGAGGGGTGGCATAAATGAATGAATGAATGAATAAGTAAGTAAGGAAATAAATAAATATTTTTAAAAAAAATAATATTGAGAATCTAAATAAAAATGTTAAATTGTTTCAGGGCTGAATATAGATTTTCCATCCAAATTATGAAAGAATTATGTAATTAGATTCAATAAAATAAATAAACATAAATGGGATCTGCAATATAAAGTCCATTCCTTGACCTATTCACAGTAAAAATTCAGAATTCCATTATTACTGAGCCAATATAGTTTTCATAGAACTTCCTTCCTTCCTTCCTTCCTTCCTTCCTTCCTTCCTTCCTTCCTTCCTTCCTTCCTTCCTCCCTCCCTCCCTCCCTCCCTCTTTCCCTCCCTCCCCTCTCTTTCTCTTACATGCATTCAGAAAATGCTTGGCTGGGTTGAACAAAGGGCAAAAGAGTCACAATATATAAGATACAGAGCCATAAAAGAAGAATATAACTTTCCAGAAATCGAAAGAAAAAAATAGCAATTACATTTCTTCATTCTAGATTTCCCCTCTTATATTTGTTTTCCAGAGCCATAAGGACCCCCCTCCCCCCGTTTTAACAAGTTTTCATCTGCCCCTGGAACATAGTCAATAATATGAGTGGGCAGCCTGGTGTACTCTAAATTTTGTTGGACTATACTTTCCCCAGTTTTTTGTCATTGGTTAATGGGAACCCAAATAGGCATCTTAGTGCCTAGGATCTTGTAAAGTAATATATCTTATTACAAGTAGTAGAATACAAAACCTACAAAGTGCTACTTTGTAAATAACAATTCTCCATATATCTGACATTAAAATATAGTGATTGCATCCATGCATAATAATGTATGCCACTCTACATACGATAGCAGAAAAACATCTGGAGCAGTATGATTGCACAATGAATCTGTCTTATATTGAACAAAGCTATTGATCTGCCATTCTTTATTTTGTAATATACACTGTCACATCTAGCAGCTTTCAAGATTTCTGGCAAGGATCTTTTCTAAATCTTTAACTGAAAATCCACTTAGGGAATAATGAATATGAAACTCCATACGTATGGCTACCAATAAATTGTTTGATTGGTGAAATTTTATCCACTTACAAACTTTTTTCTAGGGTTTAATGCAAATGTTTTTCAAATCACATTGGTAATAATTTTAACTGGAGGTATCAATTAAACCTTGACCTTGTATGTGTAGAAAAATTATGCCTACCAAGAAATCAATGGGATCAACCTTACCAAACATGGTATCCTCTTCTTGTTTTGGACTTCCAGTATGGCTAAAGATTATAGGTTTTGTAGATGAATATATTTATAAGTGATAAATTGAGAAAAGTTGTGTTCTGCTATTGATCTGAACAAGCTAATCTGAAAATATGCTTATTTTCATGAAGCATATTAATGCAAATGCTTCTATGCAAAAATTGATTAATATGCTTAGTTTCAGCAACTTTTCGACAAGAAAGTTGATGAACTTCAGTTTTTATCTGGGTAAACTTAACTTAAAGAATTCTGGAATTGTTTAACAAACTTGATGGTGATTTCCAAGAACAGAGGTACCGTTCAGACTTAAGTGTATTGGTTCACTGATTCCATTCCATGTCCTTTCAATTTCAGTTTCCCTCCCAAGACTAGTAGATATGGATTGGAGAGTGGACATCAAGACATCTTCAGACAATATCAGCAAAATGGCTATTCCAACTTGCCTGCTACAACTTAAGGTATTGTCAGATGGATTTTCGTGCATTTATTAGTTTTTCACAAGAGAGACAGTTTTTCCCTTTCTATGCAAACATATATACATATACATACACAAACACACACATATATATACACACGCACATATACATACATACACACACACACACGAGTCCTTTGGGTTTGGGCGGCACAAAAGTTGAATAAATACATCCATCCATCCATCCATCCATACATACATACATACATACATACATACATACACACACTGTACACACACACACACATATAGACACACAGTATATTTCAGATCACAGTATTTTATGAATAAATAACACAGCGCAAGTTAAACCAGCGTCAGAGTACTGCCCATAACTGTGTGCCTCGCATCCAGTGTATAAAGAGGTCCCCAAGTTACGTTTTTATGTATATATGAATTTATTTAATTTTTCTTTCTTTCTTTAATTTATTTGCTGCCCATTTTATTTCATCATAACTCTGGATGGCTTACAGCATTAGAAGCATTAAAATCATAACCGGTAAATATTTATAATAAAACAAAAATGGAAACTACAATCAAAAATAGAATTATAGTAAAAAATAGGGAGGAAAGGAGAAGATGTACTTGGTGAGGCAGGTGGAATTGCTTGTGTAAGTTGATTTTCCTGTGTGTCAATTCTCACACCACAAGCATCTACAAAATGTGGCTATCAGTTTTACAGCCAGTGCATACATTCTGTGTATATAAATCAGGACTTGCATAACTTGAAGATGTGTCACAATCAACAGCCTTGCCACCGCCTTATCTCATTATTCCGACATTAAACCACTGGTTGATTGCTATAAGTAAAATCTGTTCTAATGACAGTCAACTAGTGCCTGGAATTTAAATTTTGTGGAATATTTATGAGGCCAAATCTGCATTTGTATGCTGCTCTTCCCATTGAAATTCTTCCTTAAGCAAACAGGGAAAATATGATAGTGGTGGCCTCTTAGGCAGGTTGCATGGAGAGATTTCATAAGCCGCATGAAGGCGCAAATTGCATAAACATTTCTAGAGGTTTGTAAGTGAAGTTAGGTCCTATAAAGCAGCGTTTCCCAACCGGTGTGCCGCGGCACACTAGTGTGCCGCGAGACACAGCCAGGTGTGCCGCGACAGCTCCAGCTGGGCGGGGAGCTGCCGGTGCCTCCAACCCGGCTCCTGCCCGATGCCGCGGTTTCTGGCGCTCTCCTGCTGCGCCCCAAAGAAGGAAGGCAGGAAGAAGGAGAGCTTCATTCTTCGTGCCTTTTTCCCGCCTTCAATGGCGTCGGCGGCAAGTGTCCTTTGGGGCCCGGTGGGAGGGCACTGGCAGCGGAAACAGGCTGCTGGCTGCAGCGGCCCCGGGCACCGTTCCCTGTAGGCTGCGCACGCCAACGCACCCCAAAATGCCCCCCCGCGCACCCTTTTCCAGGGGCGCACAGGGAGCCGCGGCCACCCGCCCCCCTGCCCGATTTCCCTCCGCGCGGCTGGGGACGCGGATCCACCGCCCTCGCCAGCCCGATCTCCCTCCACCCGAGTGGGGAGGTGGATTCGCCGCCCCCGCCAGCCCGATTTCCCTCCACCCGAGTGGGGAGGTGGATTCGCCACCCCTGCCAGCCCGATTTCCCTCCAGTGGCTGGGGACGCGGATCCACCACCCTCGCCAGCCCGATCTCCCTCCACCCGAGTGGGGAGGTGGATTCGCCGCCCCCGCCAGCCCGATTTCCCTCCAGTGGCTGATCTCCCTCCGTGTGGGGGGGGGCGATGAACTGACGACCGGGGGCTGTCCGTCCGTGTTGGGTGGTGCAGGGCAGGCACAGGCAGCCCCAGGGGAGAACAAGGGAGGGAGAGAAAGGAAAGAGAGAGAAAGGGAGGGAGAGAAAATTGAATGAAGGAGGGAGAGAAAGAAAGAGTAAGAAGTAGAAAGGATAGAGAAAAAGGAAGAGAAAGGGAGGGGGAGAAAGGAAAGAGTGAGGAAGGGGGGAGAGAAAGAAGATATGAAGGAGGGAGAAAAAGAAAGAGAGATAGAAAGGAAAGAGGGAGAGAAAGGAATGAGAGAGAAAGGGAATGAAAGAGGGAGAAGGGGTGAGAGATAGAAAGGATAGACAGAAAGGGAGAGAAAGGAAAGAGAAAGGGAGGGAGAGGAAGGAAAGAGAGATGAGAGAGGAAGGAGGAGACAGAAAGAGAAGAAGGAAGGAAGAGAGAAAGAAAGAGGGATGGAGAGAGAAAGGAAGGAAGAGAGAGAAAGAGGGAGAGAGAAATAGAGCGAAAGGGAGGAAGAGAGATTTTTTTAATCCAAACTTTTTTTAGCGCCCCCCCCCCCCCCATGTTCCCCAGGATTTTGAAAATATGAAAAATGTGCCGCGGCTCCAAAAAGGTTGGGAAACACTGCTATAAAGCAGTGTTTTCCAACCTTGGCAACTTGAAGATATTTGGACTTCAACTCCCAGAATTCCCCAGCCAGCGAATGCTGGCTGGGGACTTCTGGGAGTTGAAGTCCAGATATCTTCAAGTTGTCAAGGTTGGGAAACACTGCTATAAAGGAACCTATTATATATACAGGCCCCTATTAAATCATAAATGCCTTAATAACTGACTAAGTCCTAAAACTGGTCTGAGGGTGGAAAAGTGAAGCCTCTGCCAAGCTATTAATGGGAAAACTGTTTTTCTGGGTAGTTGTATTCTGTGTAGGACAGTGATAACAATTCCCCAGGGCTGATTTCCTCTGGTTAGTTTCCAGTTGGCACTTTAAAAAAATGCAAGACCAGAGGAAGGGGCAAAAAGTGAAAAAATAGCACGTCTGATTTTGTCATACAAGTAAGTCCCTGGACTTCGCAACCCTACATATGAACTGGAAAATGTGTCATTAAGTGAGGCACTCAACCACACATGATTTTCCTTTTTTTGCCATGGTTATTAAGTGATCCACTGTGGTTACTCAGTGAGACATCATGTGATCTTGATTTATGAGCTGGCTTACCCACTGACTTTGCTTGTTGGAAAATGGCTGAGAAAATCACAAATGTCAGCCATATGACCACAGGATGCTGTAACCATAGCAACAAATGCTAAGTAATAGCAACAGCACTTAGGCATTTGTTTGTTTGTTTGTTTGTTTGTATTTATATGCCGCCCCTCTCCGAGGACTGTATACCATTCCATAATGTTTTACAGCCCTCTCTAAGAGGCTTATAAAGTCATATTGTCCCCAACAGTCTAGCTCCTCATATTACAACCTCAGAAGGATGGAAGGCTAAGTTAATCTTGAACCCTGTCAGGATCAAATTCCAGGCCATGGGCAGAATTAGCATGCAATACTACATTCTAACCACTGTGTCATCAGGGCACCAAATCACAATCATATAATTAGTTGCTTTTTTCAAGTACCATCATAACTTTGAATAATCAAAGCAAGATTGCTTTGTTAAACAAGAACTACCTGTAGTATCTTCAGAAAATCCAATACTTCAGAAGAAAAGGATTTAGGGGTAGTGATTTCTGACAGTCTCAAAATGGGTGAACAGTGCAGTCAGGCGGTAGGGAAAGCAAGTAGGATGCTTGGCTGCATAGCTAGAGGTATAACAAGCAGGAAGAGGGAGATTGTGATCCCCTTATATAGAGTGCTGGTGAGACCACATTTGGAATACTGTGTTCAGTTCTGGAGACCTCACCTACAAAAATATATTGACAAAATTGAACGGGTCCAAAGACGGGCTACAAGAATGGTGGAAGGTCTTAAGCATAAAACGTATCAGGAAAGACTTAATGAACTCAATCTGTATAGTCTGGAGTACAGAAGGAAAAGGGGGGACATGATCAAAACATTTAAATATATTAAAGGGTTAAATAAGGTCCAGGAGGGAAGTGTTTTTAATAGGAAAGTGAACACAAGAACAAGGGGACACAATCTGAAGTTAGTTGGGGGAAAGATCAAAAGCAACATGAGAAAATATTATTTTACTGAAAGAGTAGTAGATCCTTGGAACAAACTTCCAGCAGACGTGGTAGATAAATCCACAGTAACTGAATTTAAACATGTCTGGGATAAACATATATCCATCCTAAGATAAAATACAGAAAATAGTATAAGGGCAGGCTAGAGGGACCAGGAGGTCTTTTTCTGCCGTCAGACTTCTATGTTTCTATGTTTCTAAAACTTAAATGGATCTACCAAAAAGCTACATTCAGGTTTCCTAAATGGTAACAATGTAAAAAAAAAGTCCATATTCTAGCTTTATCTCCAACTTTCCTGTTTATCTGGAAGTTCTCAAGGGCAATTGTATTCATGCCAGATTTCATCTGATCTTATTTACTGTGGTAATTGAAAATACTGTAAGCATACTCAGCAAATCTCTGAATGTGGTTACTATATCGCTCAGGTCTTAACAAAGTTTAAGTTAATTGCCCTAACTATTAGCTTAAATCAATAGGATTTTAGGTAGGAATGGGACTTTTCACATTGATTTCCGTGGAATATGTTTACCAAGGCAGGATCAATCATACTGTTTACATATTATCATCTCTATGACTATGGCATACGAAGAAGCACTTACTCAATGATTAACATCTACTGCAAAGGCTCCGAGTCTACAGAGAGGGGCGGCATACAAATCTAATAAATAAATAAATGCATGCATGCATGCATGCATGCATACATACATACATACATACATACATACATACATACATACATACACACACACATTGTTTTGCATTACAATGAAACCACATTCAGACAAAATCAGAATATGATATATATGGCAGCCTGACAAGGAAAGAAAAACCAGCAGTTTGGCTTCTTCTAAGAAATTTGTCTAGAAACATAGAAGCATAGAAGATTGACTGCAGAAAAAGACCTCATCGTCCATCTAGTCTGCCCTTACACTATTTCCTGTATTTTATCTTAGGATGGATATATATTTATCCCAGGCATGTTTAAATTCAGTCACTGTGGATTTACCAACCACGTCTGCTGGAAGTTTGTTCCAAGCATCTACTACTCTTTCAGTAAAATAATATTTTCTCACGTTGCTACTGATCTTTCCCCCCAACTAACCTTACATTGTGCCACCTTTTCTTTTATTCAGTTTCCTATTAAAAACACTTCCCTCCTGAACCTTATTTAACCCTTTAACATATTTAAATGTTTCAATCATGTCCCCCCCTTTCCCTTCTGTCCTCCAGACTATATAGCTTGAATTTGTTAAGTCCTTCCTGATAAATTTTAGCTTTTTCAAGTCTAGTTTTTTTTGAAGCAGGATTACATTAAACCAAAATCCCAGCGACTGGTTAGGTCCCACAGAGTTGGCCTTCTCCGGGTCCCGTCGATGAAACAGTGTTGTCTGATGGGACCCAGGGGAAGAGCCTTCTCTGTGGTGGCCCCGACCCTCTGGAATCAACCTCCCCCCCCCGGAGATTAGGACGACAAATCTAATTAATAATAATAATAATAATAATAATAATAATAATAATAATAATAATAATATGAAGGGAGAATGAGCAGTAAGCTTCCTCAAGAAGCCTTCCCTGGACCCAGCCATACTCAATAACTACCGTCCAGTCTCCAACCTTCCCTTTATGGGGAAGGTTGTTGAGAAAGTGGTGGCACTTCAGCTCCAGCGGTCCTTGGAAGAAGCGGATTATCTAGGTCCTCAACAGTCTGGATTCAGGCCCGGCTACAGCACGGAAACTGCTTTGGTCGCGTTGATGGATGATCTCTGGCGGGCCCAGGACAGGGGCTTGTCCTCTGTCCTGGTGCTTCTTGACCTCTCAGCGGCTTTCGATACCATCGACCATGGTATCCTTCTGCACCGACTAGAGGGGTTGGGAGTGGGAGGCACTGTTCTTCAGTGGTTCTCCTCATACCACTCTGGTCGGTCGCAGTCGGTGTTAGTAGGGGATCAGAGGTCGACCTCTAGGTCTCTCCCTTGTGGGGTGCCTCAGGGGTCGGTCCTCTCCCCCCTGCTATTTAATATCTACATGAAACCGCTAGGTGAGATCATCCAAGGGCATGGGGTGAGGTATCATCAATACGCCGATGATACCCAGTTATACATCTCCACCCCATGTCCAGCCAACGAAGCAGTGGAAGTGATGGGCCGGTGCCTGGAGGATGTTAGGGCCTGGATGAGTGTCAACAAGCTCAAACTCAACCCAGACAAGACGGAGTGGCTGTGGATCTTACCTCCCAAGGACAACTCCATCTGTCCGTCCATTACCCTGGGGGGAGAATCACTGGCCCCCTCAGAGAAGGTTCGCAACTTGGGCGTCCTCCTCGATCCACAGCTCACATTAGAGAAACATCTTTCAGCTGTGGCGAGGGGGACGTTTGCCCAGGTTCGCCTGGTGCACCAGTTGCGACCCTACTTGGACCGGGAGTCACTGCTCACGGTCACTCATGCCCTCATCACCTCGAGGCTTGACTACTGTAACGCTCTCTACATGGGGCTACCTTTGAAAAATGTTCGGAAACTTCAGATCGTGCAGAATGCAGCTGCGAGAGCAATCATGGGCTTTCCCAAATATGCCCATGTTACACCAACACTCCGCAATCTGCATTGGTTGCCGATCAGTTTCTGGTCACAATTCAAAGTGTTGGTTATGACCTATAAAGCCCTTCATGGCACCGGACCAGATTACCTCAGGGACCGCCTTCTGCTGCACGAATCCCAGCGACCAGTTAGGTCCCACAGAGTGGATCTTCTCCGGGTCCCGTCAACTAAGCAATGTCGCCTGGCGGGACCCAGGGGAAGAGCCTTCTCTGTGGCGGCCCCGGCCCTCTGGAACCAACTCCCCCCAGAGATTAGAACTGCCCCCACCCTCCTTGCCTTTCGTAAACAACTTAAAACCCACCTCTGCCGCCAGGCATGGGGGAATTGAGATCCTCTTTCCCCCTAGGCCTTTACAATTCTATGCATGGTATGTATGTATGTATGTTTGGTTTTTATATTAATTGATTTTTAATCATCAATACCAAATTATTATTGTACACTGTATTATTGTCGCTGTTAGCCGCCCCGAGTCTCTGGAGAGGGGCGGCATACAAATCCAATAAATAAATAAATAAATAAATAAATAAAGAGAAGGAATCTTTGAGCTTGCTGGCCTACAACCTAGAACTACTGTATGTATCCTATCTGTTTTTGAAGAATGTGCAATAATGAGGAAGTCTTGTTTGTTTGTTTGACTTCTATGCCGCCCTATCCCAAAGGACTCAGGGCGGCCTTAAACAATAATAAAAAATACAATATAAATAGATAGAAAGGGATATGTGCTTTGAGGTTAGATTCCTTTTATATTTCCCGTAGGATGATTTTAAAAAACCTCTGGTTTTCTTTCAGATTCAAGAAGATGCTGGTTTGTGTGGGGATGACTTTGCAACCTCTGCATTAACAGTAGAGCTGAACAAACAAACATTGGACACTATGTTGGATGGTCTAGGGAGGATTCGGGATCAGCTTTCTACAATTGCAAATAAATAATAGTCTTAAGTAAAAAAAAACAAACCCTGCCACAGCCATTTGTATGCATAACAGTATTTTCTTTCTAACTCGAATATGATATTTCATAAGAATTCATTTAGCTATTCTATTTTGTTTCACACCCTCAAGGGCTAAACACAGTTTTAATAATCTAGATATTCTCAAAGGAGATTGTGTTTTGGGTGCACTGCCTAAGATAAGCTTATAATGTCACTCGAGCCTTCTTTTTTGCATCTATTGCTACAGAAGTTCATACTGCGGTAATAGGAAAATTTTAACAAGAAAAAGGACCATCCAGTGAAGCACATTATTTCCCTGGACTAAAATTGTAACACTAGAAACACAAATGCAGCTAATAGACCAGCTTCCAATTCACACATACTTTTGAAAAGGCTGTGCTGGAGAGCATGTCACCAGAGACATTTTATCTTCACTGATGCATCATTTTTGACATAGGACAATTGTGGCACAGTGTCTTTTGTCATTGTAGAATGTCATTTTTCAATAAGGCTGTTTTATGCCAAATAACTCCAGACTTTGTAATAGCGGGAGGGAGGGAGGGAGGAAAAGAAAAGTGTCACTTCATACTGACTTTTGATAGGAAACAAGAGTCACTGCAATTTAGCTATACTAAATAAGATTACTAATAGCAATTCTAGGTTCCTGTAGCAATACAGTAGTCCCTCGCTATACCGCGCTTCACCTACTGCGGCTTCACTTCATCGCGGGTTTCTGAGGAAGTCGATCGGCAGATTTAAACAGCCCGCCGAACTCAATCGGCAGGTTTTTTTAAAAAAAAAATATATCTAAAATTGTAAATACTGTATTTAAATACTGTATCTAAAATAAATACTGTGTGGGAAGGGTTTATAAACACTTAAAACAATGAAAACTTACCAAACAATTACAATATA
Source organism: Erythrolamprus reginae (assembly GCF_031021105.1). Taxonomy (NCBI): domain Eukaryota; kingdom Metazoa; phylum Chordata; class Lepidosauria; order Squamata; family Dipsadidae; genus Erythrolamprus; species Erythrolamprus reginae. The sequence goes on from NW_027248463.1 coordinate 747,708, forward strand.
AATACTTAAATAAGTACTATCAGTCGATAAATTCCCCATCTCGGATTTCACCTATCGCGGCCAGGTCTTGAACGTAACACCAGCGATAGGTGAGGGACTACTGTAGTGTCATTGTCAGCTCTGAAATGACCCAAATGGGGCCATTTTTGAGGCTTCAGAATTGCCACAATGTGAAGAGAGGACAAGGAGTGGGAACATAGTTAGATTGGGGAGGGGGGTTGTAGCCAAAACAAAACAGTTTCATGGGAACCAAGGACATTCCAACAGGTGGATAGAAGAAAGGGGTGAAGTAACCAGGCAACTGGCAAGCACCTTGATTGGACAATGTTACAGATAGTTTGGGGAAAGGGGAAAACTTTCATTTTTAATCAGGTAAAAACCATTGGAATTTTCAGAGTGGGTTTTCATCAGCATGGGCCAATCAATATGACTTCTCTGATAAAACTATTCTATGAGGAACCTGTCTGTCTTAGAATTCTGCTTTCTATGGGGCTATTACTTGGAACATTGACAGTCATTGCAGCATACAGTAAATCCTCCCAATTAAACACAATTAAGGTTGTCTCCCAGGAGTTTATGGGAGGATTTACTGTATAGACAAATGTCTATCTCTGGTTAGTGGTATTTGATCAAAGTGTTCTGACCCAGCTCCCCAAACACGACAAAACCTGTGAAGTGAACTTAAAATATTCTTTTATTAGGAGTGCTGACAGCCCCTGCAAAAAGTTTGTCTCGCAGGCTAATAAGTCCCTCTGGCTGGAAGATGAATAGTTGCCTGCCACATCTATTCATCTCCACCCCTGCCTTTTATCCCCAGAGATAGGGTGGGACTTCGCTGGTGTAGGTGGTTCTTCCCCAGGATCGGCTCACAGCTTTCCACTGCTCTCCTCTGCCTTCTGTGTAGCTGCAAGTCAGCCACTGGACCCAGCTGTTCCTCCTCTTCTTCAACCACCTCTAGACCTGGGAGCTGTTGATTCTTCATCTGAGGGCTGATGGATGACCCAGGCTCCACCTCTCTTTTCTCTGCCAGCTCCATTCCCTCTTCCCTGTCAGAGCTCTCAGATTGCCTTGATACTGATCCTGACTCCCATACCTCCTCCTCTATTTCGGATGCTGTAGGGGTCAGTGGACAACCGGCCACAAAGGATACAAAGACTGTATCCTAACAGTAGCTTTTTTCCCCTTCTCTGTTGGATGTCAATCCCTGTCCAAAGTCATTGTTCGCACTATGTTCTATAAAAGTCATTTTTAGCTCAATTGATATTAATCATTGTCCAATATTATCCTTCCCTTGCAGTGAATTAGGTAAGGTAGAACTTACCTTCCTTTACCGTTGATTACCACAGCTGCCCAGCTGTTGTGGGGTGGGTGACCTTGACTGGGATAGTCTCCCATGTGTTTCCTCCTTTGTTTTTAACCATCAGAATGCCCGTAACATTGTCCATTGTCTTGACTTCCACTGAGCCCTAAAAATATCTGTTTTGTGCATTTTGATCACATAATCCTGAATCCCCTGATTTCTAGCACTTAAGCTGGCATTGTTGAAATGCTAAAATATTTCTTTCAGACCTGGAAAGGCAATTGCTCCCTGTCCAGTTACCATAGTGATCATCATACCTCTCATCCCAAAACAAAAATAATGTCTCGCTTATCTGTTCATATCAGACGTTACCAAAAAAAAAGCAGGAAGGTTTTTTGTTTGCATTTCCTTCTTTTTCTCCTGGGTTGTGTACTAGTCTCTCATTTTTAATGACTAATTAACCCTGGCTTTTAAAGGGTATTTATATTTTTGTTAAATATAGAAAAGTGAAAAAAAAAAGTGTAAACATAACCAGAGATAGTGAACTGATATCCTGAAGTTAAACGTGAATGAGATGTCTCCTTGCATTACACCAGTAATGCCTGGGGGGACGTGGAGCGATGTCATGACGGACGCATGACCCTGGAGAACATGCTTTTTTTGCTGCATGGAGCAGTGAATTTCCACCGAACAATAGCAGACAGCACAGAGTAGGAGATATGAAGTGCAGATAACAAACCCTTAAGAGACACTATGGAAAAATATTTAACAGGGATGAAAAGAAAGTGGGAGAGAGACGGGGATAATGAGACAAACATAAGTCTCCCAAAAGCTAAGATGAGGAAATATGACGAAGTGTATGGAGCGCTTGGTTTCACCATGACTACAGTGGGAGACAAGGAAAGACTGGTATGTTTACTGTGTCTAAAAATGTTGACAGCGGACAGATTGAAGCCAAATAGATTAAGGCGTCACTTAAACACATTATACCCCAATCAAGCTGATAAGCCGCTTGATTTTTTTCAGTGAAAACGTGCCTAATATTGCAAACAATTGGTCCCGGTGGAGAATTGGAGCCGTGTGAAATGTTTGCTTCTTCCTAGGGGGGAGCATAATAATAATAATAATAATAATAATAATAATAATAATAATAATAATAATAAGTGGTCCCAGTGGTACTTGGCACGCTGGGCGCAGTACCAAAGGATCTCAGCGAACATTTGAAAACCATTGGAATTGACAAAATCTCCATCTGTCAATTGCAAAAGGCCATTTTACTGGGATCGGCAAACATAATTCGTCGCTACATCACGCAGTCCTAGGTGCTTGGGAAGCGCCCGACTGGTGATGAAATATGAAATCCAGCATAATGATCTCGTTTGCTGTGTTGTACTGACATAATAATAATAATAATAATAATAATAATAATAATAATAATAATTTATTAGATTTGTATTTATTAGATTTGTATGCTGCCCCTCTCCGAAGACTCGGGGTGGTTCACAACAATAATAAAACAATATTACAATGAAACAAATCTAATATTGAGAAATAATTAAATAACTGAGAAACACTGCCTTACACCAAGATATCATCCTAATATTTTATTATTTAGTAATAACTTTCCGCTAGCCTCCTAATACATCACATATATACTTCTCAAATATTTATAACTGTTGTATAAGTGACGGTGTTGAGAAATAATGTCTGAGGATAATTATGTGGCAGATCTGAAACCTGAACCTTTTCTCTCTTTTTTGCATGTGTTCCCAGCTCTTGATTTATCTTGTTGGGTCTAGCAGAAAAATCATTTTATACACCATAGTGAACTGTTTTATATAACATTAAATCGTGGGCCCTTCCAATTCAGTCATCTCTGCAATAGTTCTCAAGATGTTGAGGCTAAGTGCAAGTGTTTTCTTGCAGGGCATAGCCTTGACTGGTGTGATATTTGTTCTGCTAGAAATGAGCCAATAGAGTGATCTGATCCTGTTCTTTGATGTTTACTCAGCCGTATACTTCTTCATAGGAAGCCAGAGTTGCTAAGTCTTAAGTGTTGGAAAGCAAGTATACGTTTGCCTGAGATGCTTTTTAAAAAATTATTCATACATTTTGCTGCCTTCAGCTGAAATCCTTCCCATTGGCATTCAGGACATTAATCCTATGCTATTAATTACCCTAATTTTCCTGCATCCTTCTCTCGTTGAGGGCAGTTTTGTATATAAAATGGTTGGCTGATTTATTTTCTGCAAGGCCTTCTGAGGCTGGAATTGCTCAAGCTTTATTGAATAACCGTCTCCCACTCAATGTAACTTGATTAAGGTTTAATAATTCAGCTGCCAATCGGCTTGAAGCTTTCCAGCACCACGTTGCAGATTCTGACCACCAGACTGGCAAATTCCACTCCTCCCCAAGCCGTGTGGCTGCTTTATATGCTCTCTGTATCTTGAGGCAAATTTAGTGTTGGTTAATGATGCTAATATGTGGTGTTTATATGGCATCTATTCAACTACTATTAAGCCAACTATAGAAATGGGGAAGCTAACTTGATTTCTCTGAAGTTCTATTCCAGTGAATCAGGTGGAAAATCAAGAAACCTCTCACTGTGAACCCTTGGAGCAGTGTTTCTCAAGCTTGAGAAGTTTAAGATGTGAGGACTGCAACTCCCAGAATTCCCCAGCTAGCATGCCAGCTGGGGAATTCTGGGAGTTGAAGTCCACACAATGTAAAGTTGCCAAGGTTGAGAAACATTGCCTCGGATGACCTCTGCATTGGCCTGACTCCAGAAATGCTCATTCAGACGTGAATGATGGTCTTTTCTTTCAACAAATGCCCCTGCAGGATGTGGGAATATGTCTTCTAATACAGAAGTGGACAACATGGGCCTCCTGAGATTCCTGGGTTATAGCTGCCATCATCCCTCACTTTAGATTTGTTGATGACAGCAGAAGAATTGGAGTGCAGACACTTTTGGAGGGCCATACTTTGTCTATCCCTGTTTTAATAGGACATTGGTATTTTAAAAGGATTAATACTCAACTGGTATTTTTAAGGTCAAAAAAGTAAAAGAATACATTCTCTAGCTCTGCAAAATTTATCCCCCTCACATGCCCATGTTAGCTTTTGACCTATACATTATACAGCTATACAGCTATTGATGTGAGGGAGGGTGAGAATATGACAGAAAGCTTAATTTTTTTCATGTTCTGCTTTGTCAGCCTTTTCATGAAAAAGCTGTATATTATGATATACAAAGCTGTATATTATGATATACAAAGCTGTATATTATGATATACAAAGCTGTATATTATGATATCAGTTATAAGAGGCTATTGTCTTGGGTGGAATGCTATCAGGCTAGCAAACATGTTTATTAATCCTTTGGCTATCTATCTATCTATCTATCTATCTATCTATCTATCTTTTTTTTTTCTCAAAACCATCATCTTTTTTAAAAAAATGTTAAGGAAAAATATCAGTACCGGAGCATATTGTGTGACATCAAAATTCTGCTTATTCCTAGATTCAAGATAATTATAGTCTGAAGCTGCCCTTATGAAAAGGTTGTCCTCCCTTCAGAGCATTGACCTAGAACAGGGGTAGGTAAAGTTGGCTCTTCTATGACTTGTGGACTTCAATTCCCAGAATTCCTGAGCTAGCATGATTGGCTCAGGAATTCTGGGAGTTGAAGTCCACAAGTGATAGAAGAGCCAACTTTGCCTATCCCTGACCTAGAACAAGTAGTGGTTACGCTGGAATTGAGAAAATGAATGACACAATGCTCCCTCTTTCCTGAATATCAGTCCCATTTACAGAGGTCTGAGTGCAGAACAATAACAAGACGATGTTTCTATAAAATACTCCCAATTGTTGTGATTTGCACTCAAGTCCTTTATCAGGATGCAAGCAAAAGATGTGCAGGTACTGTATACCGTTTTTAGAAAAGACAGAAAGAGTTGCCTTGCAGTGAGATGGACAATAAACAAATTCAATAAATAAAAATAAAATAATTTATCCTGAAAGGTAGTTTCAGCATAGGGCAGATATCAGCATATTGCCGCTTCCCATTTTCCAAAATGAAAAGTTTTATCACTATCTTAAAAAGGCAATGAGTTTTGCCATTGGTCAATCAGAGAAGAGGATTCAGAAAGGAAGAAAAAAGGCCAAGACTGAAACTAGATGTAGAGAATCCATAAGGAAAGGCAATCCTTTTTTCTTTGAAAAAAATCAATAGCAGCCACTATGTGATTATATGGGAGTTGGGAGAAGTGTTTTTCTGTGTGAAAGTATTCCCACAAAGCTATACAGCTATTGATGTGAGGGAGGGTGAGAATATGACAGAAAGCTTAATTTTTTTCATGTTCTGCTTTGTCAGCCTTTTCATGAAAAAAGATTCCTCGAGAATTATTGGAACTTTATTAATATAGATTATAGTAAGGGAGTCTTGAAAATCGGATTAGTATTTTATATCCTTCCCTCTTTATACCCAAGAGAGTTAAATTTAAGCTGGTTTCTAATGTAGTGTTCTTGCTCTGGATTTAAATCATTTTTTGTAATTGCTGTTGCATAATTTCTCCGGAGTCATCTTCATGGTTCTTTGCCTGCTTGTGCCCTTCCCAGAACCAGATAGCTAGTAGCTGGGAGAAGGACACAAGTTAAATCTTTGTTGGATCTATCTTATCTAGTTTGATCTAAAATTAGAATAAGTTCATACTTGACATTTTCATAATTGGTAGAATTCACTCTTGTATTAATTGACACCCACAAACAGTATGTTTATTTTGGAGGGAGACTTTACTTAAGTTCCATCTGACTGTGAATCTGTCTATGATTAAATTTTGAGAGGAAAAGTTCATGTAATAGAATCCTAGCTACAAATCTGATAGATCTTTTCTTAGAATCTTGAATTCAATTACGTCTCACTTGTAAATATTCTCAGAGAATATTTGGATAAGCCTGATGGATAAGCCTGATTGCAGACACTGAGGAGGGAGATCAAAATAGTTTTGCAAGTCGCCATCCATTTTTTTAACCAGAAGATGGCCTCATTGCATTCCTAATTTTATTGTATTGTCTCAGAAAGTCTAGACTTCCCTTGGAGAAGGCAATAAAGCTGTCACATATCTTTCCTTCATTCAAACCACTTTGGAATTCAGAAACAAGAACAAAACATAATTGACTTTTCCACTTATTTAAAAGGCCTTTTCTTCTTTCCATCTGGCTGGAAGAAGAGATAAGTAAGGTGTTCCCATGAATGTAACAAACAGTTTCCAAAAAGCACCTGGTTCTCAATTGATAATTTTAAAGGAAAAAAGAGACAGGCCAAATTCGCATCTTCCTAGTAATGCCTTAACCCCAGTGCATATGTCACAGGAGGTGACCTTGGCAGTCACAACTCAGCAATAGGGTAAGATAGTTAAAAGTGAATCAGGTGTGGGAAGGGGAGAGAAACCCTTAGATTTTATAAAAGGTGCCAATTTATATATTCTCTGTGTAGATGGGAAAGTAATACCCAGATTTAGTTTTCACAAATTGTGATTCTCAAGCTACAGAGATGCAGAAACTGTGCAGAGAATATCTCACACAGGTCCCCTTTCCTTTTGTTTTGCAGAAAAGGGAAGTGGATATTATTATCAAAAAAACAAGGAAATTCTTACAGAGAAGCAAACAGCCCTGAGGGCAACTGTGTTTGTTAGTACAAAATAATGATTTTGGATGAACACATATACATCACATTCACAATCAAGTTTACTTGCACAAATACGGTGGAGAGAATAAGCTACAAACACCCCAGAGAGATGTAAAAAATTCACACAGTAATAATGTACGGAAAATAATCATTTTACAATGTCAATAATATCAATAATAAAAACTTGCAAATATTGTATTTTGTTTTCTTTTTCCGATCAAGGGTTTTGCTCTGACCACTGAATGACGGTCATGGAATGCTTAATTAGTCAAAAGACTGATATTGGTATAGCCAACCACAAAATCTTGGGAGAGACTTTTCTGTGGGTTTCTTCTCCTTCCCTCTCCCACCTCCTGAAAGAAAGAAGGAACACATGCAGAGTTAGAACAGAGAATGGTACAGCATTGCCAAAATATAATTACTGTATGTTGGCTGTGAAGCAGGCTTGGGGAGGAATCCCATCAACCAGCTTTGGAGGGAAAGCTTAGCATTACCTATCCACAACTGTCTTTTCCTGGCAAGATCTGTAAGGTAGGGGATCAGGCATCTTAACAGAGGGTGATGACTGCAGATACCAAAGGTAAAGTGGCTAAAGATGCATTTTTAGCCCATCTTTAAAAAAAAGAAAGCTTTAATCCCAAAAAAGATCTCTTTAGTAAAAAAAATTAAACAGGCTAGGTTGCAAACTTTAAAAACTGCTACAAAAATCTGTGTCACCAAATAAAGACTGAAAGTACCAATTATCACATCAATCAAGAAGTAAAACTTCTACGCACAAAGTCCACATGTGCCTTCTATAACTTTGTAAACAACCAACTCAAAGACTCAAGATCCATCCCACCCTTTAGAGGACCAAATGGTAAATAGTATAATGATGAAACAGTTAAAGTCAACCTCTTTAACATATTCTTCAGCTCAGTCTTTGTAAACAGCAATGGCTCATGCCAATATTTCCTAGTCGTATCACAATTAATTTCAACAATCTAACACAAATCAAATTTACAGAAGATAACATTAGAAAGGCATTAAACGACCTAAAACCATCTCTGTCTATTGGACCCGATGGACTATGTGCATACTTCTTTAAAAAGAAGTATCATGAAGTATCTCCAAAACCTTGGCTGAACCTTTAAGCATATTTTTTTTAAAAAAAAAATCCTTCAGGACTAGCTTCTTACCCAACCTATGGTCACTAGCCACTGTCATCCCTATCTTCAAAAAAGGAGATCCAAGTAATGTTGAAAATTACACACCAATCTCTTTGGGTTGAGTCACCTGCAAAATCATTGAATAAATCATAAACAAATCCATTGCACTCCAGTTAGAAACTAATAATTTGGTTTCAGGGAAGAATTATCTTGTAATCTGCAACTCCTACACTGCAAAATCATATGGTCCACTCAACTTGATCAAAGTAAAACAATAGATGCAATTTACATAGACTTTTGTAAAGCCTTTGATTCAGTAGTTCATGACAAACTACTTCTGAAACTAAAATCCTATGGCACCTCTGGACCCCTACATGATTGGATAACCGCATTTCTGTCTAACAGACAAGTGGTCAAAATAGGAAGTGCCATATCAATTACTGCTCCTGTCAACAGTGGTGTCCCTCAAGGCAGTGTTCTAGGACCAACACTCTTCATACTCTACATAAACAATCTTTGTGATCATATTATAGGCAACTGCATTCTCTTTGCTGATGATGTTATGCTGCTATCCTTCAAAAAGATGTTGATCATGTAGCAGAATGGTTAAACAACCTGCAATTTCAAATCTCAACCAACAAATGTTCTGTCTTACACATTGGCAAAAAGAATCAGAATACAAAATGCAAACTTGGAGGAAATGAACTTGTAGATGACTCTCACTCTGTCAAAGACCTTGGAGTACTCATATTCAACGACTTACGGGTAAGTGCTAGAGTCCACTGTAACAACATTGCCAAAAAGGTACTAAGAGTTATTAATCTAATCTTACGTAGCTTCTTCTCTGGCAATATTACACTGCTAACCAGAGCTTACAAAACATTTGTTAGACCAATTCTGGAATACACATCACCTGTCTAGAACCTGCACTGCATATCAGACATTAATACAATTGAGAGACTCCAGAAATATTTCACAAGAATCCTCCACTTCTCTACTTGCAACAAAATACCTCATTCCACCAGACTTGAAATACTGATATTAGGCCATTTACAACTACGTTGACTCCGATCTGATCTAAATGTAGTTCATAAAATCATACACCAAATGTCCTTCCTGTTAAGGACTACTTCACCTTCAAATGCAGCAATACACGAGCACGTAATAGATTCAAACTAAATGTAAACCTCTCCAAACTCGACTGCAGAAAATATGACTTCAGCAATAGAGTGATCAATGCCTGGAATGCGCTACCTGACTCTGTGGTTTCTTCCACAAACACTTTAACCTTAGACTGTTTACAGTCGACTTCTCCCTGTTTCTAAGAGGTCTGTAAGGGGCATGCATAAGCGCACCACTGTGCCTACCATCCCTGTCCTATTGCACTATTATCCTCTTTTATCATTACTTTTTTACTTATGTTTATACAAACTGCTACTATCCTATAGATGTTTGACAAATAAATAAAATAAATATTTTTTATTAGTTTCCAACATTGTAGAGTTAGCAAAATCTATTATTTAGGCTGAATCACTTCTTCCATTCCCACTCCTTAAAATCAGAAAAACATATCCTCTTTTCCCATTTATTCTGTAAAAGTATTTACCTCCCAATAGATTTCTGGAAGTCTAATTTCGCCTTGGTCTCATCATTTTTGGGACTGCGTGGCAATGAGACTAGCTGCAGATTCATCTATTAGGTCATTTGTTTCTCAGGTAGACAGTGCCCCTTTATGCTGCGGAGACAGTGAAAATTTAGGACCAGCTACCAGCCATAGAATTATAATAGCATCCATTAAGGTGGTTCAGTGAAATCTGTCAGAGGTTCTGCTCGTAATTTAAAAGTAATAACTCAGCCCTGCAAATAAGATTCAGGAAGCAGGATGTATGCTTTAACAACAATGAGTGGCAGAAGCATTGTCTAACAGGAATTAGGTTTGACAGGCCCCCATGGAAATGTATAAAAGCCGCAAACTAGAGTAAAATGGTTCTGTGGTTAACATAACCAGAGATAGAAGAATGACTCAAAAAGAGGATAAATCAGCACCTAAAAAACAATAACTTATTGGACCCAAATCAGCATGGCTTTACCAAGGCAAATCATGTCAGATTAATCTAATTGATTTCTTTGACTATGTCACAAAGGTGTTAGATGAAGGTGGTGCCATGGATATTGCCTATCTGGACTTCAGCAAAGCCTTTGATATGGTTCCACATAAAGAGCTGATAGATAAATTAGTGAAGATTGGACTTAATCCCTGGATAGTTCAGTGGATTTGCAGCTGGCTGAAGAGCAGACCACAGAGAGTTCTTGTGAATGGCGAGTATTCTGAGCAGAGACAGGTTACAAGCGGTGTGCCACAAGGGTCTGTTCTGGGTCCTATTCTTTTTAATATGTTTGTGAGTGACATAGGGGAAGGTTTGGTAGGGAAGGTTTGCCTATTTGCCGATGACTCTAAAGTGTGCAATAGGATTGATATTCCTGGAGGCATCTGTAATATGGTAAATGATTTAGCTTTACTAGATAAATGGTCAAAGCAATGGAAACCGCAGTTTAATGTTTCCAAATGTAAAATAATGCACTTGGGGAAAAGGAATCCTCAATCTGAGTTTTGTATTGGCAGTTCTGTGTTAGCAAAAACTTCAGAAGAGAAGGATTTAGGGGTAGCGATTTCTGACAGTCTCAAAATGGGTGAGCAGTGTAGTTGGGTGGTAGGAAAAGCAAGTAGGATGCTTGGCTGCATAGCTAGAGGTATAACAAGCAGGAAGAGGGAGATTGTGATCCCGTTATATAGAGCGCTGGTGAGACCACATTTGGAATACTGTGTTCAGTTCTAGAGACCTCACCTACAAAAAGATATTGACAAAATTGAACGGGTCCAAAGACGGGCTACAAGAATGGTGGAAGGTCTTAAGCATAAAACGTATCAGGAAAGACTTAATGAACTCAATCTGTATAGTCTGGAGGACAGAAGGAAAAGGGAGGACATGATCGAAACATTTAAATATGTTAAAGGGTTAAATAAGGTTCAGGAGGGAAGTGTTTTTAATAGGAAAGTGAACATAAGAACAAGGGGACACAATCTGAAGTTAGTTGGGGAAAGATCAAAAGCAACATGAGAAAATATTATTTTACTGAAAGAGTAGTAGATCCTTGGAACAAACTTCCAGCAGACGTGGTTTGTAAATCCATAGTAACTGAATTTAAACATGCCTGGGATAAACATATATCCATCCTAAGATAAAAATACAGGAAATAGTATAAGGGCAGACTAGATGGACCATGAGGTCTTTTTCTGCCATCAGTCTTCTATGTTTCTATTTGACAAGCTAACTGGAAGACAAGAGTTCCCCAAGTTTTCTTTTTCTGTGAAATTTAAGCTTTGCTGGATGATATCAAATGCATTTATTCTCTCTGATATTCAGAGACATGCTGCTTCCAATATGTAGCTGATATGCAACGATCATTATATAGCATTATCATTTCTATGCCATTTTATTTTCTACAATTGATGTAGTTTAAACTAAGGGGAAGTGACAAGTTCAAGGTCACCATAATAAAAATGGGAATTTGGATCTAGTCTGTTGGGTTAATCCGATATTTTTCAAACTTGGCAATTTTCAGGTGAGTAGACATCAACTCCCAGAATTCCCTAGCTACCATACAAAGATTTTTGTAGAGACAACACCACTTTACACAATACTGTTGAAACTAAGCCTCTAAACTGGATTGCCCATTTGTAAAGTAGAGAAAGAGATGACATCATCCGATAGTATATTTATGGAAATGTCTAGAGTGGATTGGTAGAGCTGAGATATTCATATCTGAAATTCCCCTAGAATAACAGAATGTGAAATGTTTTGAATAATAGCATATAATGCTATTGTTATGACAACTAGAAATAAAATCAGCTGCTTTGTTTAGAGTAGCAATAAGAGAAAAATAATGTATAAAATTACCTTCCAAGGAGACTCTTGTTTGACTGAGACCGACAAAGATAAAACAAGATTGCTATTCAGATTTTTCCAAAGTTCCTGCTTCAAATACTGCTTGGATTTCAAACCAGATATATAGAACAAACGCACCCTGAGCTGGGAATCGTTCATTTCTTTCCCATTTTTGTATTCAGCGTTTTGAAGTGTTTTGTCTACTTTTTCCTTCTCTGTGCCACAGAGATCTGGTGGAGAAGAGAAAAATATGAATTCAGAAAATGTTTCTATGGTGTTGTATATAGTCAGCCAGCCTCTGCTACTTATTCATGATATTAAAGTTAGTTACCTTTGATTTTATTTTTCTAAAATTATTTCTTGACCCTTCCAACCGTCCTGTTTTCCTCCCTTTGTATGCTACTCTGCTACCCCATCATATCAGAGGTGGATTCCTACTGGTTCAGACTGGTTCTGTAGAACCATTAGTAACTTGGCAGCCTGGGTTTATTTATTTATTTATTCAATTTTTTTATGCCGCCCTTCTCCTTAGACTCAGGGTGGCTTACAACATGTTAGCAACAGCACTTTTTAACAGAGCCAGCATATTGCCCCCACAATCTGGAAATGGCAGCAATCCAGGCCTGTCATGCCCCCAAGCTGCTTCTTATAGTGGTGCCATAGGCAGTGGAAGTGATGTGTCGGTGCCTGGAGGCTGTTGGGGCCTGGATGGGTGTCAACAGACTCAAACTCAACCCGGATAAGACGGAGTTGCTGTGGGTTTTGCCTCCCAAGGACAATTCTATCTGTCCGTCCATTACCCTGGGAGGGGGGAATTATTGACGTCCTCCTCGATCCACAGCTCATATTAGAGAAACATCTTTCAGCTGTGGAGAGGGGGGCATTTGCCCAGGTTCACCTGGTGCACCAGTTGCAACCCTATTTGGATCGGGAGTCATTGCTCACAGTCACTCATGCCCTCATCACCTTGAGGTTCGACTACTGTAATGCTCTCTACATGGGGCTACCTTTGAAAAGTGTTCGGAAACTTCAGATCGTGCAGAATGCAGCTGCGAGAGCAATCATGGGCTTCTCTAAGAATGCCCATGTTACTCCAACACTCTGCAGTCTGCATTGGTTGCCGATCTGTTTCCTGTCCCAATTCAAAGTGTTGGTTATGACCTATAAAGCCCTACATGGCATCGAACCAGGATATCTGCGAGACCACCTTCTGCCTCACGAATCCCAGTGACTGGTTAGGTCCCACAGAGTTGGCCTTCTCCGGGTCCCATCGACTAAAAAATGTCGTCTGGCGGGACCCAGGGGAAGAGCCTTCTCTGTGGTGGATCTGACCCTCTGGAACCAGCTCCCCCCCAGAGATTAGGATTGCCCCCATCCTCCTTGCCTTTCGTAAACTCCTTAAAACCCACTTCTGCTATCAGGCATGGGGTAATTGAAACATCTCCCCCTTGCCCATGTAGTTTTGGTGTATGATTGATTGTGTGCTTGTTTTTTATATACTGGGGTTTCTTTTTTGGACTTTTTAACCTAAAACTGTAATTTAGATTGCTAAATATTAGATTTGTTATTATGTACTGTTTTTACCATTGTTGTGAGCCATCCCGAGTCTGCGGAGAAGGGCGGCATATAAATCCAATAAATCTAATCTAATCTAATCATCTTGTTTTTTGCTTCTGCGCATGAGCAACTATTTTTTAATACCGCGCGGGCCCGTGTGGTACATCACTGAGCAAACTGGCAGTATCAGAATCCGGAACCCACTCCTGCATCATATTCATTGGGTGCCAGCTACCAATGATTTTTGCTAATGTTTTAATTCATTTATTTGCCTGACATAGACCAGCAAATACAGCAATGACTTTGCCAGCCCCTAGGATCAAAATAGTTTCAAATACCGATGCCCTGCCAGAGCAGCAATCAGTGAGCTGGTTCTAGAATCTGCAGTGTTAAGGATGTTAACATTGATAAATGAACTTTAAATCAAAATAAATCTCATTTGTTGCAGCTGGAGGAAGGAGTTGAGATGCATGCAGCCATCTGCTTCTTAAGCGACGGATTTCCCCTCCCCCGTCACCTAAGCACAGATGGCCATGTTCCCATGTAAAACAACAGCAGTATGAAAATCTCTAGGCACAGGTTTCCACCCATTGATTTCCTATGAACTTATTTACCAAGCCATTTTGGCCTTAGAATGAATTTAATAAAAGAGCATGCAGGCTTTCTCTGGAGGCCAAAGGAAGAAAATGTTGTTTCTAATCAAACAAATAAGATACTGGAAGAATATTATAGACTGGATACAGGTTATAGAAATCCAGGGTATTAATTGGAAATAGGGATATTGAAGGAATAAGACTTTCTCTTGGAGGGAATTATAAATTGGAAACTGCCTTCTGCCATTCGATTTACAGTTGTATTGAGCATGCTGACTAGGTTTTATCAGCGAGTTTCCTTTAAGTGGACATGCTACGGAGTTTCTGCATACAAAGCATTGTTCTACTACTGAATGTCAGCCTTCATCCGTAACAGGAGTGGTGGAAAGAATTATAATCAAGAGGCTCCTTTGTATTTAATATGTGGACCTGGAGAGAGGAAAAAAATTAAACTTATCCATTTGTGACGTTTCGCTAAACCAGATAATGAATAGCTTCAGGCCACATTAATGCAAAGTACTGTGGAGAATACGATCTTGTCTTAGTGATATGGGTTGATGCTTATCCTTTAAGTGAAAGCACAACCCTCTGAATTTCCTTCTGATTGAATGGAATTTATTCTCTAGGACTATAATTGCAGTCTAAGGGTTCTATTAGCATATTACCCATGTGTTCACAATGCTCAAATATGGTAGAGGCACATGGAGCTGTAATCTCTTTCAGTCCAAAGGCTGGAATTGGCTTTTAGGCAGTACTGTTCCAAAAATATAGGCAAGCAAATACATCATCAATGTGAGCTACCACAAATTAGGGGGGGAAAGGATTTAATTTGATTTTCTCAATAGTGAAATCAGTCAAATAGGAACAATGATTGCTTGACCGTATTTAATAATCCATTCTCCTCCGTCCCTCCCTCCCTCCTTCCCTCCCTCCCTCTCTCTCTCCGTCCCCCTCCCTTGGATATTGTTCTGTCAGGCTCTCTGGTAGAATCATCCTGAAAATTCACAGATACAAATTTCAGACACACACACGTTTGAAAATTCAAAACAATGTTCTTTATACCGAAAATCCAAATAAACTAAACACTCTTTTTGTATAGCAAAGAGCACTCGTCTCCAAACAAACTGGTAATTTGTACAAGTCCCTTATCAGTTCTGAGATACTTAGCTGGCAGCTGTGAGGCAATTCACAGTCCTTCTTTCACAAAGTGAAACACACTTTGCTCTGGTTTAGTTTCAAAGCGGGGAAAAATCAGTACACAAAGGTCGAAGTCAGCAAGGCAGGCACCAAACACAACAATCAGATAATCCTCCACAATGGCCAAACCCACAGGCTGCTATTTATAGCAGCCTCACTAATTACCACAGCCCCACCCAACCACAGGTGGCCTCATTTTCTTTGATAATAATCTCTCAGTTGTTGTTGCCTATGCATCGCTCTCCGCATGCGTGGCTGTATCATTAACTCTTGTTCTGAATCCAAGGAGGAGCTAGATAATTGATCTCCTTCTGAGCTGTCTGCCACACTCTCCTCCTCCCTGTCACTCATGTCTTCTTGGTCAGAGGAGCCTTCATCATCAGATTCCACCGGGGGGGGGGGGCACAAACCAGGCCTGCAGCATGTGGATGTCTCCCCCACATCCACAATCCTTGGGGCAGGAGCTGGGCCAGAGCTAACCACAACAGATATATAAAACTGGATCTGAACATTGTCTGGCTTTGGTTTCCAAGCTCACTCTTTAATTTCTTGATCTTAGAAAAGATTAGGAAAATGTTTGAAAGATCACATTTCTGCTACCCCTACTATCACTCTGTTCAGAGATGGAGTCAGAATTCCTATCTTAAGCCTTGAGATTTGAGGAGACAATTGGAAATGCAGATCAACTTAAAAGTCATACAACATACTTAGCTCTCATATTTGGCTTAGAGCAGGCTCACATTTTGTTTGCAATTAGTTCCTGCTTTATTATTTCATTACTATCAAAGGACATCTTAATTAATTTATTTTTCTATGGAGACTAAAGATCTAGCCATTCTGAATAGCAAATGTAGGAACAATTTGATAAGCTCATTATGCCTCTCTCTGTTGATTGGGTCCTGGGAGACCCAAAGTTTATCAATGCCTGAAAAACTATTTGACTTTCAGATAAACAAAAACCGATCAGTCACGGTTCTTGAGTAAAACAGACAAGGCAGTGTGGAAGAAAAACCTAAATTTCAAGCTGTGTCTGCTGAAAGGATGGGCATGATGCTGGATTGAAGGGTTTAAGTGGCTACAGTCACAGGTGCTCTGCTATCCAGCTGCACAACAACCTCAATGGATTCTCCAATTTCATTCCCTGCTATGGGATCAACCTAAGCAACCATCAGCCTCCCATTTCATCTGATTAATGCAACAGTGAGCTTCTGCACTTCCCAGAGGAACTCGGGCACGTTGTGTTTTGTACTTCTGTAAACATTTTCGTAAAGCAGCTCAGAGCTTGGCAAAATCATTTGCCTGTAGCTGAGGGAAAAGACAATGGTGCTATATGTAAAAAATAATAATAGAGGATCTTATTACACGTGCGAGATTGCTATTTAACAAGAGAGCTGCCACACTGGTATATTTCTCTTTAACATGCTTTACATTTACTGTTACCAGAACTATTTTGGATGCATTTTGTGAATTCTGTGGGTAAGCAAGCTAATATGGTATTGGTATTCTGTGGGTGAAGCAAGCTAATGTGTTCCAGTATTTCCAGTATAGGACTGGTTCCCTATACATGGCAATGCTTCCACAGTTTCACAGACGAATTATTTATACTTTCCTGGCAGCAATCATCTCATAATTCTTAAGCAGTGGTAGCACATATGTTGTTACTTTTAAAAATAGGATAATGTTCAGAATAAATGTGTTTTAAATTTTCAAACCTAAGAGACTCTTTCACACCTCTTAATATGGCATATAGCTTAGAGAATTACATAAGAGGTCTATTTTAGGTAACACTGGGATGAAATGCTACCGGTTCAGCCCAGTTTGGGGGTAACAGCGGCCACTGGTGGTTTGAAGAACCAGCAGCGGCAGCAGCGTGAGGCTTCACCCGCCCTCCTGGATGTCACCATTTTCATTTTTTTTAACCCTCTACGCATGGGAACAGCCTTCTGCGCATGAACAGAGGGCGAAAAAGCACACATTTCTGAACCAGTAGTGAAGGTAAGTAGATTTCACCACTGGGTAACACACATACTGTTTCAAGAAGATGCTTGGCTGCATAGCTAGAGGTATAACAAGCAGGAAGTGGGAGATTATGATCCCACTATATAGAGCGCTGGTGAGACCACATTTGGAATACTGTGTTCAGTTCTGGAGACCTCGCCTACAAAAAGATATTGACAAAATTGAACGGGTCCAAAGACGGGCTACAAGAATGGTGGAAGGTTTTAAGCATAAAACCTATCAGGAAAGACTTAATTACCCCAATCTGTATAGTCTGGAGGACAGAAGGAAAAGGGGGGACATGATCGAAACATTTAAATATGTTAAAAGGTTAAATAAGGTCCAGGAGGGAAGTGTTTTTAATAGGAAAGTGAACACAAGAACAAGGGGACACAATCTGAAGTTAGTTGGGGGAAAGATCAAAAGCAACATGAGAAAATATTATTTTACTGAAAGAGTAGTAGATCCTTGGAACAAACTTCCAGCAGACGTGGTTGGTAAATCCACAGTAACTGAATTTAAACATGCCTGGGATAAACATAGATCCATCCTGTTCTGTCGGGCTCTCTGGTACACTCCTCCCAAAAAATCACAGGTACAAATTTCAGACACACACGTTTAAAAATTCAAAACAATGTTCTTTATAATGAAAATTCACTTAAAATAAGTCCTGTTTTGGTATAGCAAAGAGCACTGGTCTCCAAACAAACTGGTAATTTGTACAAGTCCCTTATCAGTTCTGTGATACTTAGCTTGCAGCTGTGAGGCAATTCCCAGTCATTCTTCTTTCACAAAGTGAAACACACTTTGCTCTGGTTTAGTTTCAAAGCGGAGAAAAATCAGCACACAAAGGTCAAAGTCAGCAAAGCAGTCATGAAACACAAGGATCAGATAATCCTCCACAATGGCCAAACCCACAGGCTGCTATTTATAGCAGCCTCACTAATTACCACAGCCCCACCCAACCACAGGTGGCCTCATTTTCTTTGATAATAATCTCTCAGTTGTTGTTGCCTATGCATCGCTCTCCCCATGCGTGGCTGTATCATTAACTCTTGTTCTGAATCCAAGGAGGAGCTAGATAATTGATCTCCTTCTGAGCTGTCTGCCACACTCTCCTCCTCCCTGTCACTCATGTCTTCTTGGTCAGAGGAGCCTTCATCAGCAGATTCCACCGGGAGGGGGGGCAAAATAGGCCTGCAGCATGTGGATGTCTCACCCACATCCACAGTCCTTGGGGCAGGAGCTCGGCCAGAGCTAACCACAACACATCCTAAGATAAAATACAGAAAAGAGTATAAGGGCAGACTAGATGGATCATAAGGTCTTTTTCTGCCGTCAGTCTTCTATGTTTCTATGTTTCTATAAGAGTAAGGGAGAGGAAAAACTTTGTAGACTACAAGCCTGGGGTCCTTCAGAAAGCTCCTGATGTCCATAGGCTATTTGAAAGCTCTCTTGGGGGAGCTGAGAATGCTGCTTGGGAGGGAGAGATGATGAGATCCATTTTCAGAAACTCTCAATTTATGGAAACTTCACAGCCTTTGCTTTGTCGACAACAGAACTCAAAGGAGAGAAAAGTTTTGAGTGTGATAATCAGAAGCAGTTTGGAAGCATTATTTCTGAAGACTCCTCATTCTCCCTGCATGCTTCAAAACAGCAAATCTGCATCAGCCTAAGAGCTTAATTTCTTCCCATGTCAATTAGTGAGGGGGGTTTTGAAAGAGAAAAGAAAGACCACCAGGAAGAGGGGGGAACTGCCTTAGTAAAATAAGGCTCCTTTCTTTTCCACCTAGTATGAGGCTGGTAGAGTTTTGGATCTGGCGTATCAACTGTATTCAGGTCTGTCAAACCATCCCTGGTGAGATTGCATATTGCAAAGTTTCTCCTCGATTGCTAAAGAATGTTTCCATATATCCATTTGCTGTGATATAGAAGGAAAAGCTGAAAAACCCAATCTAAAGTCCAACAATGCAGTACTGTAATGCATTAAAAAGAAATGAAGCCATCAAGAATCTGAATAATTTGCAAACCAATCTGTCCCTTATGAAGTTCCTCTGAAAGTCTGAGTTGAAGCTGCTGAATATTTCCAATTTATAGTAACAGGATGGTGGTTACTTGGCAGGGAAAGCTATAGTATCAATTTTAGAAATGATTTTTACTTCTAGGCAAAATTCCACATTTTCTTTTTGCTTGACTCTTAGCCCCTAATGGTTTGAGTCCAACTTGCCTAAAGGGCTTCTCATCTCATGCTAAGAGAACTACATAGCTTTCTATTCTATGTGTTTAAAGTTTCTGGGACAGGGGTCTCCAACCTTGGCAACTTTAAGTCTGGCGGACTTCAACTCCCAGAAATCTGGGAGTTGAAGTCCACCAGGCTTAAAGTTGTCAAGGTTGGAGACCCATGTTCTAAGATATTTAAGGGCTCATCATTGTTCCAAGAGAGTTTTTCATTTGTAAAATAGTCAAATTAGTAGTAAAACCCCCATAAAACCCCCAAACCCTATAAAAGGCAGAACAAGCTTCCAATGACAATATCCTAGTTCCAAATGTTTCCTGAGGCATCCAGGTACATAATGCATTTAAGGCAGAGAATTGCATTTGGTTTTTGAATGACCGGTCAGAAACTCTATTCCAATAAGAAGACAGAATCAGAAAACAGAATAAGCTAAACCAGGGGTGTCAAACTGATGGCCATGCCCACGTCAGTTCTGTGAAGAGGGGGGGGGGAATCACAAAACATGATGTGTTTGCAACTTGATGCAATGAATTTGATACCCGTGAGCTAAACCACCACTCCTCCCCAAATATATTTGGTTTACATTAAACTTAAATTGAATAAAGACAGTTAATATAATGATGAAACTTCAGTTGAATAAGCTAAAGCAGGGGAGAAAAGGATGTCTATTCTTTCCAACTGTCTGTAAAACTAAGAAGTATGTCATTATTATTATTATTATTGTTGTTGTTGTTGTTGTTGTTGTTGTTGTTGTTGTTGTTTAGAGTTGGAAGGGACCTTGTAGGTCATCTAGTCCAATCCACTGCTCAGGCAGGAGTCCCTATACCATTTCAGACAAATGGCAGTCCAGTCTCCCCTTGAAAGACCCAAGTGTTGGAGCGCTCACAACCTCCCCAAGCTGTTTCACTGGTTGATTGCTCTCACCATCAGAAAATTCCTCCTTATTTCCAGGTTGAATCTCTCTTTGGTCAGCTTCCATCTGATATTTCTAGTCTAGCCTTCTGGTGCTTTGGAAAACAGCCTGACCCCCTCCTCTCTGTGGCAGCCCCTCAGGTAATGGAACACTGCCATCCTATCTTCCCTGGTCCTTCTCTTTGCTAGACTAGCCATACCCAGTTCTTGCAACCTCTCTTCATATATTTTACTTTCCAGTCCCTTTATCATCTTGGTTGCTCTCTTTTGCACTTTTTCTAGAGTTTCAATGTCTTTTTTATAGTGTGATGACCAAAACTGGATGCAGTATTCTAGGTGTAGTCTAACTAAGGCTTTACAGAGTGGTATTAGTACCTCCCTAGTTCTAGATTGTATCTCTCTGTTAATGCAACTCAGATTTGTATTGGTCATAGCGAGCAAACATCAGTAAGGTCCTGCTATACGCAGGGGTTTGAATAGAGAGCCCTTTAATAGAGAGCCCTTTACCTGCTTGAGTCCCTGTTTGGACTGGAGTGAAAACTTCCCAGCTTCTACAGGACATAACATGACTAGTTTAAAATCATTCACTGAATGTTCAGTTCTGAGTGTTGATTTGAACCTGGCTCTACCTAGTCTTTTCTGAAGACCCACAAAGCCATACTGGTTCTCAGTGAGTCAGAGGAATGTCTAAAGTTCTATAACAGCATTCATAGATGAGGCTATTTTTCTTGTTTTGTTCAGCTTGGCAGCCCTCAAAAGGAGTGGAGAGAAAAAAATCTGACAACCTGTGGAGCAAGCAAGTTAGTCATGGTAGAAGCAGTTTCTTCAAAAATAACAAGCTCTTCTTGCAATTGAACTGGGAGATGCACCGGTAATCATCTTGAGTGCAGCTGTGTTTGCAGTCTGGATAGGCAATTTCATCAAGGGAAAGAACTTATCTGATATTGTGTTTTGAAAATTGATTCTAACTGAACCAGGGCATGTGGCTGCATAGTGTTAAATTATTTGTCATGGTGTAGTAGAAAACCTGATCCAGTAATAGGAATGCCTTGATAAACATTGTTCAAATGAATGGCAGCAGATTCTTCATCTGATTAAAAAAAACAAAGGAAAGCAAGGAAACTGATTAGACTGCTACTCCTAAAATAAATTTTTAAAAAATATTTTATTTTTTAAAAAAAGATCAGTTTACTTCCATATGTGAATTTACACTGAGACTTCTAAATATTGGGGATTAGGGTTAGAGTTCATTCCCCATTCTTGCCTTCAGATGCCTTCTAAAGCAG
This sequence comes from Erythrolamprus reginae, assembly GCF_031021105.1. Lineage (NCBI taxonomy): Eukaryota > Metazoa > Chordata > Lepidosauria > Squamata > Dipsadidae > Erythrolamprus > Erythrolamprus reginae. The sequence continues at coordinate 769,571 of NW_027248463.1, forward strand.
TGTTTCCCAACCTTGGCAACTTGAAGATATTTGGACTTCAACTCCCAGAATTCCCCAGCCAGCGAATGCTGGCTGGGGAATTCTGGGAGTTGAAGTCCAAATATCTTCAAGTTGCCAAGGTTGGGAAACACTGTCTAAAGGACCTAATCTTAGTCCAATAATTTTTTAAAAGATTTTTAGAGGCTGTGTGGAAAGTCAAGCTGCAGGAATTACACATAAATTATCGATAATACTTGGAAGATTTTGCTTTTCAAACTTATTACTAGGTAGGACATTTTAAAAAATGCAGAACCAATTTAGAGATTGAAGCCCTTTTTTTCTGTGTGCATCATAGAGGAAATCAGTCAGTGAAGGGCTGCAAACGTTTTTACTACCACACTGGGTGTGGTATATTTTGTGGGTGTGGCTTGCCAGCCATGTGATCAGGTGGAAGTAGCTTGACGATTATGTGACCGGGTGGCTTAAAGGTCATGTGACTGGCTTAAAGGTGGCCAACTCGACGTCACTCAGATCAAGGGTTTGGGTTAGGGTTACAGTACCTGGCCTCTCCTCACCTCAAAGAAATACAATTTCCCTATCTATTTACTATTACCGAACATCCAAAATATAGTATTTAATTCTATGTATATGTGTACATACATTTTACACACAGGCACACAAAAATATAACTGTATATAGCACAGCTCTTATAAATTTATGGAGATTCAACCTCATTTACTGCATACCTGACCAATATTTTTCTACCGGTTCTCCATACCTGACCAATATTTTTCTACTGGTTCTGCGTACCTGACCATACCCGTAGGAGCCCATCACTGCAATCATTTTGTGAAGGAAAATGGACCTTATTAATATGCTTTCATGATTATGACTTCATTCACATGTGTGAAAGCATTCTCAGGCAAATACAACTGAACATGCATTGTTACGTTACATATTTTCAGAAGGACACAAAATGAATGTTTTTGCATCATTGTCAATGATGCCCTATAAATATTCTGCTGTAGTTCTAGACAACTTTTTGAATTACCTACATGGGAATGTTTAGTGACCCCATCAATTCACAGAACCTAATTTCTTACTCTTACCTGTAAAAGAAAAAAAATGGCATAGCTATATAGAATAGAATAGAATAGAATTTTATTGGCCAAGTGTGATTGGACACACAAGGAATTTGTCTTGGTGCATATGCTCTCAGCGTACATAAAATAAAATATACATTTGTCAAGAATCATGTGGTACAACACTTAATGATTGTCATAGGGGTCAAATAAGCAATGAAGAAGCAATATTAATAAAAATCTTAGGATATAAGCAACAGGTTACAGTCATACAGTCAACATGGGAGGAAATGGGTGATAGGAATGATGAGAAAAACTAGTAGAATAGAAGTGCAGATTTAGTAGAAAATCTGACAGTGTTGAGGGAATTATTTGTTTAATAGAGTGATATCTCCATAACCATCTCCCTGCTTGATAGAAAGGAATTTTGAGATAAATTAAATTGATCAAACCTGGAGATGAATTAACTACCGCCGTTTTGTTTTCACAACTCGTCTACCCTACATTCCAGATTGCCTATTTTGTTATAGGGTTTTTGTTGTTTTTGACAGAAACCTATCAATACCCATAGGTAATGCTGTGTCTCTGTGCCTTTAAAAATACAATATATAGTTTAAGGGTTTTCTCCAGACCCACGGGCTTCAGGCTTCAGTGGAATTGTAGCTATAGCTTTAGCATCATGTGAGGGGAAATTTCTCAGGCTTGAATCATGATCTTGTTGGGAATAAACAGGATGCCTGCAGCCGGATCTCTGTGAAAAAGCAATTTGTCAGGGCTCATCAAAGTGAGGGTGCTGAGCTGAAAGGCCTCATAAATCGGAAGCTGAGATATTGAGCCAATGACCAGTCAAAAGGCATGAGACCAGACTTTAAAGTCAAAGTCAAAGAGTCAACTAAGAAATGCCAAGTAATTGGTGTGAGGTTGAACACTTGGAGGTTAAAGGATGTGGAATAGAAAGATAAATGAAACTTCTCCTTGAATATAAGTTGAGGGTCAGAGAGGAATTTCAAAGTGAAAAGGCACTATACTGTATTTCACCCAGACATGATAGTTTACTATTCCATAGACTTCAGTGAATAAAACTTGACATTGTATAGCATAGCCTTCCGTCCCCTGTCCTATTGCTCTCCTATATCTCCTATACCTTTCTTCTATTCCTATATCTCTTCTTCAGTTCTTTCATTGATATGTTCTATTACTATGCCTTCTTTTCTATTCTTTCATAGATATATTTTACTATGAGTATTTATTTATTTATTTATTATTTAGATTTGTATGTCGCCCCTCTCCGCAGACTCGGGGCGGCTCACAACAGAATACAGTGGTCCCTCGACTTGCGCGTTCTCGATTAGCGCGAAACGCTGCAACGCGGTTTTTCAAAAAATATTATTTAAAAAATAAAATATTAAAATATTATTTTAAAAAAAAAATTTTTTTTTTAAATTTTTTTTTAAAAAAAAAAAATTTTTTTTTATTCTGTTCCCTGAATGGAGACCGCTGGCCGCTCAATCGGGCCGGCAGGGAACAGAATGGAGCCTTCCGCGGCGGGGCTGGGGGAGCCGAGCCCAGCCCCGTGACATTCGCTTTCCTGCCACCCGCAGCCGAGTGATCGTGGGCTCCTTCGCAACCTCAGAGAGCTTCCTGGTTTTCGTGAGCTTTCATGCCCAGGAAGCTCTCCGAGGTTGCGAAGGAGCCCAGGATCACTCGGCTGCAGGAAAGCGAATGTCACGGGGCTGGGCTCGGCTCCCCCAGCCCCGCCGCGGAAGGCTCCATTCTGTTCCCTGAATGGAGACCGCCGGCCGCTCAATCGGGCCGGCAGGGAACAGAATGGAGCGTTCCGCGGCGGGGCTGCTATGGGGGGGGAGACGAGCCCAGCCCCGTGACATTCATTTTCCTGCCGCCGGCAGCCGAGTGATCCTGGGCTCCTTCGCAACCTCGGAGAGCTTCCTGGGCATGAAAGCTCACGAAAACCAGGAAGCTCTCTGAGGTTGCGAAGGAGCCCACGATCACTCGGCTGCAAGCGGGAGGAAGGCGAATCCCACGGGGCTGGGCTCGGTTATCCCCCCGGCTCCCCTCCTACCAGCCCCGCCGCGGAAGGCTCCATTCTGTTCCCTGAATGGAGACCGCGGGCCGCTCAATCGGGCCAGCAGGGAACAGAATGGAGCGTTCCGCGGCGGGGCTGGTAGGAGGGGAGCCGGGGGGATAACCGAGCCCAGCCCCGTGGGATTCGCCTTCCTCCCGCTTGCAGCCGAGTGATCGTGGGCTCCTTCGCAACCTCAGAGAGCTTCCTGGTTTTCGTGAGCTTTCATGCCCAGGAAGCTCTCCGAGGTTGCGAAGGTTACATCTTCCGCTGCCAGCCAGGCCATGCTGGCGGCAGCGGAACAATCGCTGGCTGTCAACTTTTCTTTTTAAAACTGGGCAGGAGCTGACTTGCCTCCCCAGTGCTAAAAAGAAAAGTTGACAGCCAGCGCTGCGAAACCTTCTTGCGACACCTCTCTTCTTTCCCCCCCTCCCTCTCAGGCAACCCATTCACATGCCATTAACTTGCACTGAGCAAGAGACGCACCCTTCTCGCCATCTCGTCGCGCGCGGGTGGGCGTGGCAGACAAAAGACTGCCGCTATTCCAGAGGGGGCATTCCGATTTTCGAAAGAGATGGGAAAGGGGCGGGGCGGCTCGAGTCACGTGACCCGGAGCGCTCCCGGCGAAATGAATGACTTTTTTAAAAAGGGGGTTCAGGCTCAGGAGGACCACGGAAAGCTGCGAAGATGGCGTCGTCGGCGTTTGGTGGCAGGGGGATTCTGGCGGCTGGTCTCCTTCGCAGTCACGTGGCCATCGTGACGGGCGGAGGCACGGGCATCGGCAAGGCTATCGCTGCTGAGTTGCTGCATCTCGGTGGGCAACGGAGCTCCCAAAGGAGAGAGCCGAGTAGCCTCTCTGGCAGCGGGCTGATTTCTCCTCCCTTGAGGGAATGGGAGACTCCCTGTTATGGATGGTAGCTTTAGGACTTGGACAAGAGTGACAGGATGTCTCTGGAGATTCTCAGTCTTCCATGGTTGTCCCAAAAGTGCTTTCTTTCAAAAGGCAACTGGACTTTCTTGATTACAGTGATCTCTCGAGGGGCGAGGTGGGGGAGAACGGGAGGCTCAGCATTCCGTCAGCCGCAGCGCTGGCTGTCAACTTTTCTTTTTAAAACTGGGCAGGAGCTGACTTGCCTCCCCAGTGCTAAAAAGAAAAGTTGACAGCCAGCGCTGCGACTGACGGAATGCTGAGCCTCCCGTTCTCCCCCACCTCGCCCCTTCCGGTTTCGGCGTTCGGCAACGGAGTCCGGCGCTGGGGCCATGCGGGGCCGCTCATCCAGGGGGGCGTGGACTGGCAAGCGGCAAGTGATCTGGCGGGAAGACCAAGGGAAGGTTCCTTCAGCCGCCCAACACCTGATCCGCTCCGCAGCGCGGCAGCAGCGAGGAGCCGAAGATGGGGTTTCCCCTTTGCCTTTACCCCATCTTCGGCTCCTCGCTGCTTCCGCGCTGCGGAGCAGATCAGCTGTTGGGCGGCTGAAGGAATCTTCCCTTGGTCTTCCCCGCCGCCCACACGCAAACTCCACCATCTGCGCATGTGCGGCCATGAAAAAAATGGCGCACATGCGCAGATGGTGGTTTTACTTCCGCATCCAGTATAACGCGGAAATCGGTTAGCGCGGGAGGTCTTGGAACGTAACCCCCGCGCTAATCGAGAGATCACTGTACAACAATTCATGACAAATCTAAATTATAGTTTAAAATATTTTTTAAAAAACATTTACTAAGCAAACATACACACAAACATACCATGCATAAATTGTATATGCCCGGGGGAGATGTCTCAGTTCCCCCATGCCTGACAACCAAGGTGGGTTTTAAGGAGCTTACGAAAGGCAAGGAGAGTAGGGGCAGTTCTAATCTCTGGGGGGAGTTGGTTCCAGAGAGTCGGGGCCGCCACAGAGAAGGCTCTTCCCCTGGGGCCCGCCAATCGACATTGTTTAGTTGACGGGACCCGGAGAAGGCCCACTCTGTGGGACCTAATCGGTCGCTGGGATTCGCGCGGCAGAAGGCGGTCTCGGAGATATTCTGGTCCAGTGCCATGAAGGGCTTTAAAGGTCATAACCAACACTTTGAATTATCTCCTCTATAACCTTCATCATGTATTTTACTATGTGTGTGTGTATATATATACCCACTAAAACTCTCATTGTGTATTGGACTAAATAAATAAATAGATAGATAGATAGATAGATAGATAGATAGATAGATAGATAGATAGATAGATAGATAGATAAATAAATACCTTTCCTCTGTATGAAATGGCAAAATGCTTGTTCAAATGTGTGTGAATGTTTAGCAGAGGTGTGTTCCTACTGATCTGATCCGGTGTGTGCACTCTGGTTGTAGTCCGCCGATTACGCAATTTTGACGAGATAGTTCCAGTGCTGTCTTTGCCACTCTGTGCACACTGCCATCTTTTGTGTGTGTGTATTTTTTTGCAATTTTTCAGCTTTCTGAAAATGTGCAGAATTAAATTCATCCCTCTGAGCATGTGCGGAAGTAAAATTGTGCAAGGGAATGCATGCGTGATGTGCACTGGTAGGAAAGGTAAGACATTCCTGCTCCTGACATTTAGGTATATTTGCATACATTAACAAGTAATCACCATCATTAGCTATTGTCTATCTACTGCAGGATGAAGGCCTTTTTCGCATATTTACAACCAATATAGCCCTGAGTTTTCTTTTAACAAATTGGCCCACAATACTTGCTGATGTCATCAATCCATCCGTTTGGATCTTTTTCATAGATGCTTTGTATCAAATGGGATCTATTCTGTGACTGCCTGGGTCCACCTACCATCAGTTCTTCCTGCTATGTGACCAGTCAATTTCCATTCAATTATTTTACTCTCGTGATGATATCATATACTTTTGTTTGTTCTCTAATCCAGTGATTTTCAACCTTTTTTGAGCCGCGGCACATTTTTTACATTTACGAAACCCTGGGGCACATTGAGGGGGGGGGGGCTAAAAAAAGTTTGGACAAAAAAATTCTCTCTCTTCCTCCCCTTCGCTCTATTTCTTTCTCCCTCCCTCTTTCTCTCCCTTCCTTCCTCCTTCTTTCTCTCTCTCTCCATCCCTTTCTTTCTCTTCCTTCCTTCCTCTCTTTTTTGCTCTCTTTCTCTCTCCCTCCCTACGTCCCTCTATGTCTTTCTCTCTCTCTCCTTCCCTCCCTCTCTTTCTTCGCGGCACACCTGACCATGTCTCGCAGCACACTAGTGTGCCACGGCACACTGGTTGAAAAACACTGCTCTAATCCATGTGTGGCTCTTTCCATCTTATCTTGTAATGCTAATCATGTATCTTTCCATGGCTCTTTGAGCCACTCATAGTTTCTGAATTGATTGTGACGTTAGTGTCAATGTTTCACTGCTATATGTTAGAGCAGGTAGCACACACTGATTGAAAACTTTTCTCTTCAAGCATAGAGGGAAGTTGTTCTTGAAAATTATGCTTAGTTCTCCAAATGCCTGCCAACCACATTTAACATGCCATTCAATTTCCTTTATTGTACCCATTGAGATCCATTGCCCAAGATATAATCCATTGTCCAGATATAATTTTTTCTTTCTTTGGTTAATTCATTAAACAATAGCTGTGCCCGGCCACGCATTGCTGTGGCTCAATCTGGTTTGTCTGGTTTGCCAGACAAACATGCAACATATAATTGTCCATGTGAGAAGCAATCCATGCATAGATCTAAACCGCACAATTCTAAAGATTGGCCTTGAGCTTTGTTGATGGTGATTGCAAATGCAAATTGAATTGGGAATTGCAATCTCTTAAATTGAAATGGCATATATGTTAGAATCATAGGAATGCAAGGAATGGGGACATCTTCACCTTTGAAAGGTCCTGTGCATGTTGAATGGCAATTTGAATTTCGAATGACAATTTCAATGGCAACCTTTGCATTTTGAATGGCAATTTCAAAGTGGAATGAGCAGTTCTCCCACTTGGTAGCAACGCCACAGCTATTCCGGATGATGCAAGAGCTAAGGCTATGTCATTTTGGGATCAAATTGCTGCTAGAATCAATCTAATTAGGACAAGAGGTCCTTCATTCATGTATAGGAAATGAAACAATTCACCATACAGCTTCATTGTTGCTGTGTTTACCTGACACAGGTGTGACATCTACATAATAGTAGGTATATAAAAATATGTACTGTACATATTCAAATCTAATGTTGTGTCAAAATTTCAAAGTAATCAGTAAAGAAAGTCCTATTTTAAGCACCTGCATGTTTTTATCTGTCACAGGTGTGATATCTATATAATATAGGTATATAAAAGCATGAGCATATTCGAATGCAATGTTGTGTCAAAATTTCAAAGCAATCTATGAAGAACTTTCAGAGATTTAAGATTTTGAACAAAAGAACATTTACATTTTTATTTATATTGATAACCTGGTTCTTTTTCAGATTTATTTTTAAGCCAGATGGTTCTCCTGCTTTGTTCAGCTCTTTTATGTCTTTGTGGCTTTTCTGGAACTTGTGAGAGGAGAACAACATCATCTGCAAATTTTAAGTGATTTAAATAATAATTGATTTTTATTCCATCTTTTGCCCAGTCTACTTTGCAAAATACTTCTTCAAGGCAGGATGAGAAAAGAATAGGTGATTGTCATATGCCTTGTTCTATGCTGATTTCCACTTCAAGACATTAAGGCAAATTATTGCCATTGTTTTTCATATATTGATTGTAGTAAGTTTAATGCAAGCAGTGCCTATGCCTTGGTTGAGCAATGCATTAATTATTGCTTGCTAGAATATTGAGTCAAACACCTTTTTGTAGTCCTTGAAAGCCATGCATAGAGGCATGGTGTATTCATTGTGCCTTTCAATGACTTGCTGAACAACCAAGATGTGATCATTGTATTGTAGCCACTTCTGAATCATGCCTGTTCCTTTGGCTGTGCATCATTTAATGTTCTCAATATTCTTTTTGCTATTACCTTATTGAAAACCTTGTACATGACTGAAAGAAGGCTTATTGAGCAGTAGTTCTTTAAATCATCTTGGGACATTAAATATATGTAAAGTCAAAATAAATAATTAGATGAATTAAGCATACAGGTTTTGTTCAAGCTATGTTTGTCAATGACAAACTACACAGTCTGGATCCTCAATAACACCCAAAACAAATTCTGTTTTCCCCAGACCAGGGTTTTTCTACCAAGCTTTAATTTCTCTGAAGCAAATATTGTATATCCCCAAATTCCAACAAGCCTTGAAAATTCATCCCTGGCATATGTACCATTTTTTATATCCCGAATGATGTGATTAAAGTATCATGTTGTAAGTGGCTTACTAGACTTTTATTTCCCAATTTCAAATCTTTCAAACGAATTCCACTTTCAATTCATCTAAATCAGTGTGGGCAATAATGTCAAGATTCTGTATTTACTCTGGATTAGTATCAAAATCATCCATCCATCCAATCATCCTCCATCCATCCATCCAACCAACCAACCAACCAACCAACCAACCAACCAACCAACCAACCAACCAACCAACCAACCAACCAACCAACCAAAAAATTTACACAGCCACTCATCTATCAGTGGAACTCTTACAGTAATTATGTAATTCTCATTTCTCTGATCTTACCCAAGTGGATGGAGCTTATAAGATCTACTGGATGAGTCTGTTGATAATGATTATATTTTTGTCCGACATTTATATATTTATTGGTCAATTAAAGTTGGAAAACATGCCAAATATTTCTCTCCAATTTTCTCCATGCCTTCAACCTGCTGAAGAGGATTGGGCCAAAAGTCACCTGGCAGATTTATGACTAAAGGAGCTCTAGAATTCTAGGTTTTCAAGTCAACACCTTAATCACTACACCAAACAGCTGAAAGATTAGCTGATCCCTAAAGCAACCCTTTATCTATGTGGGAAAGCTTGTAGGAGTTTAGTTGGTACAACAAAAGCTATGCTTTGGTATTTATTTAGTTACATTAATGGGTCTTATTTATAGCAATAAAGGAAATGTCAGAACTTTATTGAAAAATGCACTGGTTCTCTCTTGAGCTTGTAATGCTGCTGATCTGTAATTTGTAGAATCAAAGTGTGTATTAATATTTTCTTTTAAAGCCACTGACCTTTTAAAACGTATGCTTTGAATAAATAGAGGTTTTTGATCTAAGTGTTGTTTTTTTCTGAATTTGGCTTCCTGTGCTGCAAACTGGAACAATAAATAGGAGTATAATAGCATTCTCCCATTCTTTCTGCTTCAATATTATGGCTCAGAAAATCAACTCAAGGGAGTGAGATGCAAGACTTTCCCCACTTCTAGAATCTGGGTCTCCTTCTCCCAGAGTGGTGAGTTACATAGGCTTCCCTTTCTGAGTAATCGTATAAGAAAATAATGCAAAGCAGCTTTTTCCCCATTGCAAGCCCTTCCGTAAATCCGTTCACAAATGTGAGCCAGTGTGGAGTGAAGAGTAAGAAAAGCTCATTACACATGCTTCAAAGCATTTCCTCCACATGTGTGACATTAGCCTTGAATGACATTCTTTCATTGTGTAAATATGCATACATTTATTGTCAACGTTTACCATATTTTTCGGAGTATAAAGAGCAACTTTTTACTTCCCAAAAGAGGGTGAAAACTTGGCTGCATCTTATACACTGAATGTAGGCCCACCCAGCCACCCTCAGAGAGTAATTTACCTCCTTGCAGCGAATAGTAGCAGAGCCTGATTAGCACAAGCTACTGATTATCTGCCTCCCTACACTCAGCTGATTGATTGAAGTTGCTGGCAAACTGGTGCTAAAATGCAAGTGAAACTAAAACTGCAGAGGCAAATTGCTGCAGGGAGAGGCAATTGCTAAAACTGGCTGTTTGTTGCTTACTGCAAGGAGGTAAGTCAATAACTATAAATGCCTATAAAATGTTCAAATTATTAGACTCATTTCTAAAGACTGATTTATTATTGTTCTGACAACTTAACAAAATGAAGCTTTTTAAAACAAATGCTTGATCTGAAGAGGCCTAGTGCTGTTGTATCATCTTTTAAATAGCAGAGAATATTTCCAGGAAGCCACATCAATTTTAAAGATCTATAATAGTATAATATGAAACGTTCTGTTTTAGTATTAAGTGTTGGTATTAAGATAAGGCATATGAGTTAAACCCCGACTTAGTCATGTTTGGAGTAGTTCTGTTTAAATAATTGGGAAGAGTACGTGTGATTACATTTAAGAAAACTTTATGGGATTAATTAACTTCAAATGTTTTAACTATAGAGATTTTGATGTGCAAAAGGAAAAATAGCCGCTTTTGCTCTTTGAGTCCTCTCCTCCTTCAGAACAAGTGCTCATATCTTAGAAACATAGAAACAGAAGTCTGACGACAGAAAAAGACCTCATGGTCCATCTAGTCTGCCCTTATACTATTTTCTGTATTTTATCTTAGGATGGATATATGTTTATCCCAGGCATGTTTAAATTCAGTTACTGTGGATTTATCTACCACGTCTGTTGGAAGTTTGTTCCAAGGATCTATTATTTCAGTAAAATAATATTTTCTCATGTTGCTTCTGATCTTTCCCCCAACTAACTTCAGATTGTGTCCCCTTGTTCTTGTGTTCACTTTCCTATTAAAAACACTTCCCTCCTGGACCTTATTTAACCCTTTAACATATTTAAATGTTTCGATCATGTCCCCCCTTTTCCTTCTGTCCTCCTATCTTATACCTGCACCATAGCTATTCAGTTGTTCTCTCCCACAAACATCACACACCACAGGTGCCATAGTAGATAATTCTCAGAACCTCATACATACATGGTCTTTGGCTACAAGAAGTTAATGTTCCCTACCAAATGTGATCCGGATGCTAACTAATCTGGTTAAAATGCCTTAGGTCAGTGAGGGCAAACCTTTTTTTGCTTGGGTGCCAAAAAAGCATGCGTGTTTCCCCCCACACATACGCATGAACCCAGACCTCAGCGAAATCTTCAGAGTCTATGGGTGGCGAAAAATGGGCCCAATAGGCCGACCGGAAGTTCATTTCTGAACTTTGAATAGGCCCACTGTGCCATTTTTCACCTTCCCCAGGCTTTAGGAAGCATTTTTTGGCCTTCCAGAAGGTGGGGGAAAGTCATTTTCACCTTCTAAAGCTTTCTGAAGTCTTTAGAAGGCAAAAATGACTCCTCCCCGCCCTCTGGAAGGCCAAATATCAGCACAAACATATGTGCTGAAGCTGACATAGAGAACATCTCATGTGTCCTCAGATATTTATTTTTATTTATTATTTATTTATTATTTAGATTTGTATGCCGCCCCTCTCCGCACACGTGCCATAGGTTCGCCATAATGGCCCTAGGTTTTTCAGTAGAAAACCTTTCATAGAATGCTGTAGAAGACTGATCCCATCTCAATGATTAAAGGAATTGCACCATACATAACAAAAAAGTCAGCATTTACCAGGTCACTGCAGGGGAAAATTGCTTCTTTTTCTGTGTATCCTGGGACAATGTGTTGCTTCCTGAGTCAACCATGTCCACACCTTGAGTTCATTGGCCTCTATTCTATTCAGTGCTGGGTGGGTTTAGAAATAAAAATCTGACAAGTTCACAGCCTGAGGAGGAATTGCTGTTTTATCACTCAGTCCTCAGTATCAGAGCACCAGCCTTTGAAAATAATCCGGTTCATCTTCCCAGCTTGCTCTCTTCTTTTTGTCTCAATGGGTTCTTTTTCATGCCTTGTTAGCACAATTTCAGCTGGTTTGAAGAATGCTTTGAAGGGCAGGCCCGCCACCGGAACCTACATGGCTATCCTTTGATGTTAATCCCAGCTTTATGTTTCTACATGACATTATTGTGGACAGGCTGGTGATCTCTCATCACCTGGCAGCATCATTGCTGAACAAGCAACTCCATCAATAATGATGAGATTCCTGCAGTTTCCCGTCAGTTCATGGTTGAGAAGTTTAAGCGGATAGATGGGATAAGAAGTTACTTGTTTGTTACTTTTCCAATGCTATGCTGGCTGGGAGATTATGGGATCTGATGAGGTCTTAATATATTTAGCATTCGCTGGAGGAGGCAAATTCACACATCCTGACTTTAAGTTCTTGTATTTGATATTTTGAATTTTATATCATATAATAATGCCTTATTTTAATCATGATGCTTCTGACACAAATAAACAAACAGACTTCCAGTAAATTGAAAAGAAAGATTCTTTTGTTCTTGGAGCTGGAGTGGGAAAAAGACTATTTTTTGTGAAAACTTATTTATACAAGATGAATCAACATGAACATTTGCAATTCTCTCTCTCTCTCTCTCTCTCTCTCTCTCTCTCTCCCCTCCCTCCCTCTCTCTTTTCCCCCTTTAGGGCAACACATCAGTATGTCATACCTATCTTTTAGCCCATTTTCCTAGCACTTAGCCATAGCACTTAGACTTATATACCATCTCATTATGCTTCACAGCACTCTCTGAGTGATTTACAAATTCAGCATATTGTGCTCAACAATCTGAGTCCTCATTTTACCTTCCTTGATGGAAGGCTGAGTCAACCTTGAGCTGGAGAATCAAACTCCAGACTATGGGTAGAGTTAGCCTGCAATACTGCATTCTAATCACCTTATTCTACTTCAAGGTTGGTTCCACTATCCTGAACAACTACACAAGGGGAAAACATGATAGGTGATATTTCTCTATCACCGTGTCTAAATATCAGAAAGCCATAGTTCCTGTTGTATTTTTACCTCTCAAGGCCTCATTGACTTATTGACAATGATTATAAAAGAAACAGCAATTTTAATTAAATATAGGGAACTAGGAGAATTTAAGGAAATTAAAACTGCAGCATTGGAAAGTGCTCAAGCGGTGATAGTTTTAGGATGGAAAGATTCTACAAAATGGACAGTACAAAATTGGTATTGGTATATGGTGGATCACATATATTTTGAAATTATGGAAATAAGATTAAATAATTTTGATGAGAATAAATTAGAGAAGCTGATGGTGCGATGGAACAAGGTAAAATATTATATGTTAAGTAAAATCTGTGATGTAAATACGAAAAATAAACTACAATCACTCTTTTAGTAAAATTTGCTCAAAATAGAGCCAAGGATTAATAGATAGATAAACAAGTGAAACCTCTTTGAATCCTCCTGTAGGGGTGGTGGGGGTGACGGGGTGTGTGTGTTGTTTGGTGATGGGCACAAGCACTGTGCACTGTTATATGTTTGTTTTTTTGTAAACTTATAAAAATCAATAAAAATTATATTTAAAAAAAAAGAAGACTTATTGACAATGAAATCTCACATTTAAAATAAATCATGCAACAGGCAAATAGAAATTAAACTGGGTTTAAAGCTGGAGAGCAACATATTTATCAATCTGTACCAGAATTCCTAAGAGGTCAGTAAGGGGCGTACGTAAGTGCACCAGTGTGCCTTTCGTCCCCTGTCCAATTGGCTCTCCTTTATCTCATATATCTTTTCTTCCTTTCATATATCTTCTCCTCTATTTTTATATCTTTTCTTCTATCTTTTTCTTTATATATATTACTACATGTCTATTCTCTTCAATATGTATTGTGTATTGGATAAACAAACAAACAAACAAACAAACAATGTTGTTTTTAAAAGATAAAATTGTAGCTACAATAGTGCAATCAAAGTTATGTTTTTATATCATTTGGACAAAACTTTGCATTGTTATGATCACCTCTAGTTTAACACTTTTATATTCACATCCCATGGATACCCCTAACGTATTTTTCATATTTCCAATTTTAAATTCAAATACCTTCCATTTACCATTTTCAGAAATGCCTCCCAGTTTTTATGGGTGCATTTATTTTTCCCGAGATTACTCATTTTTCCATGAACTATTTCTTATGTGATTATTTTTCATTTCCTGTGAGTGCTCAATTTTTAATTTAAACTTTCTTAACATATGCATTTTTAAAAGTTTTTAAAAGAGATACTTGTATCATAAAACTAATTTTAAAACTGCTATTTTGAATTTCCTACACTGATTTAGAAGTGTAAACCTGACCAGACCAAAGAGCAGTCATATACTGTATATAATATTATTGATGTAATAACAACCTTGCTAACAAATTTTAATTTTTTAAAATAGAAACAAATGTTCTTGTTAGAAGTCATAATTCAAGGAAATAGGGCATCAAATCTCATCTAGATTTTGATGGATCTTTAAAAATTGATTCTTTAAAACTCTTTATATAAACTGGAATACCCAAAGAAGCTGAATTAAAAATTAAAAATATATCTGAAAGAAATATTGGATACAAAATCTAAATAGTACAGTCATACCTCGTCTTACGAACCTAATTGGTCCCAGGGGGAGGTTCGTAAGACGAAAGGTTCGTAAGACAAAACATTGTTTCCCATAGGAAACAATGTAAAGTCAATTAATCCGTGCAACCAAAAAAACCCCCCCGCAAAAAAATGCTGCCACCCGGCTGTCACCTTTTAAAACAGCCTGGGGGCTTCTCAGCGACCTCCCGAACGCCGAACGCCAAACCCGAACTTCTGGGTTCGGCATTCGGGAGGCCGCCGAGAAGCCCCCAGGCTGTTTTAAAAGGTGACAGCCGGGGGGCGGGGCTTCCCAGCAGCCTCCGAACGCCGAACGCGGAAGTTCGGGTTTGGCGTTCGGCTTCGGGAGACGGCTGGGAAGCCGCCCGGCTGTTTTAAAAGGTCACAGCCGGGCTGGGGGGCTCCCCAGCAACCTCCCGAACCCCGAACTTTTGCCGAACTTCCGGGTTCGGGGTTCAGGAGGTTGCTGGGAAGCCTTAAGTAGCCTCCATTTATAGTTATTCCTGTCCTCCGTGTCTTGTCAGCTAGTTTCCTACCCATGGAAAAACTTCTTCTCTGACTCACAGGTGTTATGTCCAGAAAATTCTACAATATTCTGTTACTGGGGAAAGCTAAAGAAACTTAGAGTTGTTAAGCAGAAAAAGATGTATGCAGTCAAAGATGTTTACCTGGTTCTAATTGGCTGCCGCGGTTTGGCGCCAAGATTGTATCGCTGTCAAGCGTAGTTTGTTGCCGGGGTAGAAAGTATATAAGGAAGACTGCCACCGGTGTTACGCGCTCTCTTCACTAGCTCGCGTCTGAGTGAAAGTGTATCCGCGTCTAGTTAGAAACCTGTAGAAATAAAGAGTTGAAGTTAACTATCGTGTCCAGGTCTTTTTCAACAACTGTCTTAATTAGTGACTGCATCAGCAGCTTTTTGAAAACACAAAGACACTTTCACCTGGCTAATTGCTATCTTTTTGCCTGCTCATACACTGAAGTAATGTTTGCAGTTCCCTGGATTACTCTCTCCAGGCTTGCAGTTGGCAAATGGTGAGAACAATATCTACAGCAATGTTTCCCAAACTGGGCAGCATTAAGTTTTATGGAATTCAGCTTCCAGAATGCCATAGCCAGCATGCTGATGGAGGAATTCTGGGACTCCACATGTTTTAATATGGTTAAGGTTGAGAAACATTGGTCTGCCAGATTCGCTAAGAGAAAGAATTCCTTCTTGATCCTGGACAATGTCATTGAAGGCAGAGTGGCAAGGCAATACAGTATAACTCAATTTAGGAAGTGGACTGTGGTGGTAAGGCCAAAAATGCATTGAGAATCCATGCTGATAGCCCAGGTCCTTGGTTACAAAGCCCTGTGTGTTGTGGTGGGCTTAATGCTGCCCAGTTTGGGAAACAGTCCAGCAGGAATCGGATCAGCAGAAGCTATTTGTCGTTCCTCAGTGATAGCTGCTGGACTAGAACTCCTTTTCTGTTGCAATCTTGAATCTGCATAACTTTTTCCACCCTTGCTTGCAATCCCCCCTCCCCACAGGCAAGCTTTAGCCAATAGTTTGCTGTGCACACCATTAAATGTACAATCTATTTCTTCTTTGGTCAAAAAAAGATCCAACTAATTTTTGCCTTTTAACCTTCCCTGCACTAGATGTTTTGTGACACTTCTGTGATTTTGGAAGATTCCTTTTAAATGAATGTTTCATTTCTTCTAATTCTGATAGGTTCATTGGTTTTTGTAGTTACCTGCTGTGGGCTCTCTTTGCTGGGAGTTATGTGGTATACATGCACAATTGTGAAATCAATCAATGTCATTTCCTATCCTTTCACCGTTGCTCTATGGCCCTCTGCATTCAGACTGCGCATGGAATGACACAAGAGCTTTTGCTGTTGGCACAATCAGGAATGATGCAGGTAGGCAGAGTTGGCAGTAACAGCAGATATGGGATAATTGTGGTCATCAGAGATTAGAGGAGGGATGTTTGTGGAGGCCCCTGAATGTGGGGGGGGAGGTTTACTTTTCGAACCAATGTATAGCCCCTTACACTGATTCAGCTTGTTAGGAAGTACCTTGAATTCTAAGCATGAAAGTCCTTGGGATCTCGAAAGATGCCTGTAGTGTAAATGAAACATTCTGCAGTTCTTCAGGTCCTATTTCTCAACTCTACCCTCTCCATCCCATTCACATATACCCTTATAACCAAACATTGGTTTTCAAACTACCTAAAAGCCATTGCTAGGGAAGTAAATTCCAAGGGTGTAAGTGAGATGATTGCTTTAAGTCCTAATTTGGCAATGAAAACTGGTTCCCTCCATCTTTTTTCTTTTGAGGTCTTTCCCCTCCCTGCTTTTTAAAATATTCTTTGTATGCAGCTCCTTTGAATCAAAGCTCCTTCTAAGCAAAGTTAGTATGTTTAATAAGCAATTCCAGTGATTATAGTTTTAAATTGCAGGATATTATGACAAAAGAGTAGAAAGAAACAAAATTTGGACAGCTGGTCCAAGAAGCCATGTGACCTGTTCTTAATAACCACATGTGTGCTGCTGATTTGGTACCAAATTATCTCCTTTGTTTTTAATTTGCTCATTAACTCAAAAACTGGCACAGCAATAGCATAAGCTTCATCAACTGGACTGTACTCCGTACTTGCTTCCAAGTCTGGATCTATGCAGGTTTTGTTGCTTAGGAAACATAGTAGAAAGACCAGAGAATGTCGATTCTGTCAAGAGAAAAGCACAATAACATCTCATGTAACTTCTACTGACAGCGGCAGCCTCAAACCTGATGGGGATTGAGGGCAAAGAACTAATATTGCAATGGGATGATATCCAGTTTTTTTCTATTATTATGCTGGGTCAGAAGATCTCTCTTTGTCAAAAGTAGCTTTGGTCCTGGGGAAAAGAGCTGGATAAAAATGTGCAGACAGAAACAGTGATGATTTTTACAAACAGAGAAAGAATGAGAGAAAGGCAAGTAGGGGTGATGTAAAAATGAAAAGGCATGTCATTATTTCTACAATCCACAAGACAACTCGCCAACTCAGGCAAGGTTGCTTTATTGTCATTTTTAAGAGATTGTTAAATAAAAATCCAACTCAGATATGTTATTACTACATTCACATGTGTGTATGTGTCTGGTATCTATATCATTTATATCTATTCTATTTCATCACAATCATCTATCTATCCTATCGATCCTCTTTCTATCTGTCTGTCTGTCTGTCTGTCTATATCATCTATCATCTACCCAATCAACCTACCATTATATAACTCATTTCTTTAAAGTGGTGTATTTCATGAACTGGCCATTTTATGTTTTTTCAATGTTGAATTCTCAAGACAACTTTCATGCTGGTCGGATAATGATGACCAAAATATTAGCATTCTTTTAAAATGGCATTCTTGCTCAGACCAGTTCTGAGCTAAGATCAAATTTCTCCAACATGATGTCTTTCCAGATTGGTTGAGTTATATTGCTCTAAATGTATTGTAAATATTGTACTCAGACTATGATTAAGTGTTGAATCTTATGATGCAATGATTTTATGATCTTTAATTTTATGTAAACTGAGAGCATATACACCTATACAAATTCCTTGTGTGTTCAATCACACATGGCCAATAAATATCTACCCTACCCTACCCTATCCATCCTAAATTCTTAGCCAACGAAACAGTTGAAATTTTAGAGAACATCAGTTTAGAGAAGACTTACCTAAACTGCTAACTTCGGTTTGTCCCAATTCTCTCTAAAACAAAATATTGAGCTCTATTTACTTAATCTGTATTAGGCTGATTAAAAATTCTAGCAGACAACTGAAGCACAGGTCACCAACTTGTGGTCCATGGATCACTGGTGGTCTGCGAGAAAATTTTGGTGCTCCATGGAGAAATCTTGGCCACTGGGCCAGATATGGCCAAGAACAATTAATGCAGTCCAGGAAGAAGAAAGGAAAGGAAAGGGGAGGGGAGGGGAGGAACTACAGCTATAGTTCTGGAATATGAGACTGACTTTCCCAACAACATCAGCAAGCCACCATCAAATAAGCTTCAATTATTTTGTAATTACACTGCCTTTAATAATTTTGTTAGAACAAAAACAACCTTTAAAGATGTTGTTATGATTAAATAAGCATTTATGACTTTGTTATAATTAAATAAGAATTTATAATGTTGTCATTTTAAATAGATGCATTTCTTATTAATAAAACGGAATTTCTCTGATCATTATTTTACAAATGTATGTGTCTTTTAAAAAAATCATATTAGTGGTCTGCAGGACTTAAAATTATGAATTTTCTGGTCCACGGGATTTAAAAGTATGACTTTAATGGTCCCTGAGGTCCAAAAGGTTGGGGACCCCAGACTCCTTTCTCCTTTCAAAAGTCCTCTGGAACAGGTTGGTTTAAAATATCTCTTCCTTTCCCCAACATTATCCATTATATGAAATAGCATTTGGAAGCAACAATCCTGTATTCCAAAATAACATAGTTATTGAACTATAATCAGGAAGAGATATATTGTCAGTATGATTCATTACATGGAGAAGCAGTCTTGCTTGGTTTTCTTGGATGCAGAATCTGTTCAGCCTTTGAAACCTTATGGAAGACAAGCAACAGCTTTATACCTCTGGGCTCTTGGCCTAAGATAAAGGAGAAAAACTCACAGGATAATTTTCGTTCTCAAATCAACCTGTTCCAGAGGACTTTTTAAATGAGAAAGGAGTGCTATGGACACAACCTTAAGCTGCTTGAGAAAAGATGGTGAAGAAAATAATCTAACAAGTAAATACATTTCAAAACTATGGAGGCCACAAAAAATGTAATTTAGGTTATGTTGGTTTTGACAGCCAATTTACCAAATTTTTTCAAGCAAGTCATCTATTTGCCATCAGAATAAATCAAGGAAAGAGTAGTCTATCAATCATTTTCACAGAATTTGTATTTCAGAGAAAGAGATCAATGTATTGAGAAGGATTGGACAGCAAGAATAGAAGTATATTGAGACCATCACAAAGAAGTACACAAGACCTGAGAAATTTCTATCTAAATTTTAAGAGCATACAGACCAGATGTTCTTCACATCAATATCAGAAATTTCTTTTCCTTTTTTAAAAAAAACAGCAGTCTTATCTCTAAAAGCTAATATTTGGTGATGGAGTTTGGCTGTTCAGTAATAAAGGTCAAGCATTTTTCTTTGCTAAAAAAACCACTAACTTTTTTTCCCCTGAGAGAAGTGTTAAAAAAGGAAGAATTAAGATGATGTTCCATTGGAATGATAGAACAATTATTTTGATTGTGTTCAAGACGTGGCCTTATTTCCTAGTTCCCAGGTATTATTCTCTGTCCCCCAGCTTTCTTTGCAGCTAAAACTCCAGCAATATAGGTAGTCCTCATTTAGTGATGACAATTAGGATCTGAAACTAGGTTATTAAAAAAAGATTAATGATTGCTAAGTGAAACAGCAAATCTTGTACTTACATTTTGTATTTTGACTTTCTTTAACTGAGAGGACTGATTACAAAATTACATTTTTCATCACCTTTTAACTGGACATCTCTCTCTCTCTCTCTCTTTCTCTGTGTGTGAAGGTTCCAGGTAGCATCCAAACTAAATCAGAATCCAAGTCAAAGTATTCCTCAAAGTTTCAATTTATTACTGGAGCCATACTGGCAACTACATGGGGAAACCTGAATCTGAGCTTCCCACCCAGTTGAAAGTTCAACCTCTTGCCCCTCACCCACAAACCTATCCTACTGCCCATTCAGGTTATGCCAGCATGGCAACTTCTCCTCCTCCTTCCACTTGGGTGGTGGACATTGGATGGCCTTGAACTTCTTGAAATAATGCTTTGTGGCTGCCTCTGTTCCCTCATGAAAATCACCCCTCCCAAGCTCCCATAAACATCAGGCCTTCTACAGATAGTGTGGTGAGCCATTGATTTATCCCCAACTTCTGCACTGGGTTGACAATATATATGTAACATTTTTTTTGCTGATAATGAAAGATAGACCTCACAATATCCAATTGTCAAGAAATGCGTTTGTCCTTTCCTTTCTAACAGAAATGGAAGCCCTTTCTCCATCAGATGAACCATATAAGGTTTTGTTTTGTTTGGTGTTTCTAATAGATCATTTCTGCCAAGGAACGTTCAATGAAACAGAAGCACCTTAAAACAAATTAAGGACAAACAAAACATTGGTTCTCCTTAGATATATAGTGTAGTGCTTCCTCCTATAGAACAAAACTTTCACAATTATTTTGTCTTCTCCAAAATTGCTCTATCTAGCCATGACCATGAACTAAGTCAATTATAACTAGGGGTGAGTTACACAAGCACTATATATTATCTTAAGTGGCAGAGTCAAACATCTCTGAAATAAAGATGGTTGACTTTGCCACTTAGAGTAAAACAAACTAAGAATAGAATTAAGGCTCTGAATATTCTTCTGAAATAACAAGCCCCAATTATTTCTTAAATGTTTGCTTAATACTGGGTTCCCTAGTGGTAGGCACAGTAAGCTGCTATGGGGGCAGAATGAGGCAAGAGAAACTGTCCTCTATTACTAATTTATTAGCAATGGAAAAACCAAGATTCTATGCTAATTGTTAAATGGCAATGGTCTAGTGCTCTCTTTGATCACTTCCTTAATCCAAAATCAACACAATCCCCATGTGCTGGTAGAATAGAGGGATATGTAGCTTGTATTAAGAGATGTTTCTTTGATTGCATTAGGGGGAATGCAGTTGGAAATTGCACTCTGGGTAATGTAATCAATGACATATGACCACATTTGTTTGTTCTTACTGGCCATCGAGCTATTCCTCTGTTGGTAGCGGGCATTTTAAGTCTTAACAAAGGATCATGTAGCAGCGGGAAGATAGGGAGGAATGAATCTTTTTTCACCTACATGTAGTGGGACAGATTATGAACAGACAGCCTGAAGAATTTCATCTCAAACATAAATCTTGATATGAAGATACCAGACAATAAACATAATCTGTATGATTTTCCCATTTGTGTGAAGTTTTATCTGACTGAGAAAAGCATAAGCTTGTACCAGAACATTCCATTCTGGAAATCCAAAACAACCAAACTTCTTAATTGAGTGAATTTCTAACTGCAATTTTATTTTATTTTTCCGATTTGACTGATGGTCTGAATGAGTCCATATTCAAACACATTCAAAATAGACAGAGATATGCTTGGGATTAATATATACAATTGGGTCCCTTCCAATGAAGGGCTACCCAAAATTTTACTACCACACGGTGGCCGTGGCTTCTGTAGGATGCCTGCATTTTGTTTCAACATCTTTCAGTGCAAATTGGGTGCTCTGGGGTGGAGCTCCATTTTCACTACCTCACCATGTTCCCCCCTGTCTGGGCAGTAGCCCACCCCTGGTCCCTTCTTGCAATTTTCTCAATCTCCCATACTTTCCTTCTGTTTTAATTTGCAAAACACTGATTTTCTTGGAAAAACAAAGCAGCTGGCCCTTCAAGCATTTCAAAGAGCTGTTGTCAAAGTAGTTGTGCTGAAATCTAAGTGGGTTTATTTATTCTGCATTCTCCACTTGAAAAGCTACATTGGAAAGGATTTTCAGGCTATTTCACGTTATTCCTCTTCTTGCTGCTACTATATCAATTGCACTCTCTCCCGCCTCTTGGTGAGGCCCCAATGTTGAGAAGCCTGGTGGTAGGCCTGCTTTTGGCCTTTTTAGCAGCCCATGGTGTCTATGATTAATGAACAGCTTCTGGCAGACACAGCTTATCTTGAGAAGACACAAAGGCAGTTGGTAAGCAGGATTGAAGTGCAAGTTTTTTTTCACTCACAGCCCCTCTGCTGAGCAGAGAACTGGAAGGCAGACATTTTTCATGCCTCTGCCACAGGAAACAACATAGCATCACAATCTGAAAAAAGGCCTTTTTTCCCAGTGAGTTCCAGGAAGAGAACTTTCAAATGCTGGAGGAGATGTAGCAGTTACCTTAGGAATGCAAATAAAAGAACTAAAGAGCAAACTTGCCCTGTGCAATTTCAGATCCAGAGTCTGTAAAGAAGAAAAAAACACCATGGAAGAATCAAAAATTTATTGGTTTCTAAATAAAATTGCATGTGGGAGATGTGTGGTTGAAACAGAATAGTTAGGAATTGGGTCTAACTTTGTCTAAATTAGTTCTGTATGAAAATGAACGCCACGTTTATTTTCATTGTTACTGAAAGCTACTTTTACACAAAGGCATAATTAATTCTCAACGGCTACTGGTATAATGGAAAGCTACTACCAAAAAGAAACCATTGTCATACTGACTAGAACATTCTGTCTCTTCCTTTGAAATATAAAATCCTTATTCTGTTCAATCAGTAACCAAAAGAATCTGAAATTGTCAAACTAATAGATTGGGATAGGATTCCAAAATAGGCTTTGATCTTGACATTGACTTTTCCCTGAATATCCATGGGTATTACAGCAATCAAAATGTTAGAAAACCTGTTGCTACTTATTAGAAAGATTCATGGACACATCTTATCTTCAGATGACACATGTTTTAATGTGGGACAACATGTACATATCACCATGGCATCATTGTGCTCTACAATATTCGTAAAGTCTGGAACAAGGTTACAGATATTCAACATTTTTGTTTGTTTGTTTGTTTGTTTGTTTGTTTCCTTTGGTAGGTGAACTTTGTGCCTTAGGTCTGCTGTAAGCTTGAAAGAACCACTGAAGTGTTTTAATTTTAAAACTATGTAAAATCGTGCAACCGAAAATAATTTTTTTCCCCATTGCATATCAACAATGCTGCCTAATTATTATCAGACATGAGGGGTGATGGAGAGGTCAAGCATAATGAACAGCTTGAGGCAAACTATTACGCAGTAGTCTGAACTGACCGCAATCTGTTTCAATGCAAAACAACAAGAGATTAAAGTGATATTTTTACAAATCTCTGAAACAAAACTTCATTAATTTGTTAATTTTCCAGCATTGGAATTATACTTTCTTCACAGGAAAACCAGAAGGACACAAAAGAAGAGCAGGGCAAGCAATGCTGATCAAGGAAGTAAAAGTATCAACGGCAACCTGCATACACATGCATGCACATATAAAAATATAACAGCTCCAACACTGTAAGTTTTTAAGAAGATGTTGGATAATCATTTGTCTGAAGTAGTGCAGGGTCTCCCGCCCAAACAGGAAGTTGGACTAGAAGACCTCCAAGGTCCCTTCCAACTCTGTTGTTGTTGTTGTTCTTGCTGTGTCCAGAGGACAGTTGAGAAATGTGGCCCGCCCTTTATCCCTGGGCGGGAAAATACAGAGCCTGGATTGGCTGGCTCAGCCTGGCAGCAGCAGATATAAATAGCTGCTAGGCACGGCCATCTTGTTCATTGTTGTGCCAACTAGTTCATTGAAGTTGTTGTTACTGTTTTTTTCTCTTCTTCCTTTTTGTTCCTTCGCCTCCCACTTGCCTCTGACACTGCCACCTCTGCTTCTGTCATGTCCGGGAAGAACCCTCATCACAGTAACCTCGTCCCAAAAGGATTCCACCTCCGCCGGCCATGCTCCCTGCTCACCACCGCCGCTGAGCCTCCCAGCGGCTCGGCGGCCCACAAGGCTCTTCCCCAGCCACCACTGGGGCAGATATAATAATAATAATAATAATAATAATAATAATAATAATAATAATAACAACAACAACAACAACAACAAACAACAATATTGTTATTGTTATTGTTGTTATTGTTGTTATTGTTATTGTTGTTGTTGTTGTTATTATTATTATTATTATTATTATTATTATTATTATTATTATAGGTCAATGTAACACCACACAACCTAGGGCTATCAAAATACATACATCCTCTCCCCAAAGTTTACAAATTATAACAAAACCTCCAACTCTTCACTGTTTAGACTTGGCTTATATTTTAATGTCTATCAGATTATAAGTAAGCTGTTTTTAATAAAGATAAATGACTTGTATTTTGATTGATGAACACTATGGTTAATGTAGCTTCTTGACCAACTGATGTTGTCAAACAACATTAAGGGATACACCCATCACATCCTATGTCCTTGTCAGAGTTAACTTCTTAAGCAAAAGATGTTTTGGATGCTAATAAAAAAAATAATTGAACTAATTAATATTTTACTCTTTTGTTAAGGGTGTATCCTATTTTTTTCTCCTGGTCATCTACAGAACGGGTCATTAATTCCTCAACTGTCATTAATTTGTTGCTTGAAGTCACAAAGGTCTTCAATTTTCATGCACAAAAAAGGCTTTAATTAGTGCTGAGAAGTGGTAAATTGAAGTGAAACATTACCCCTCTTCTTCTTCGAATCCCATTTCTTTTTCTTCATATAAAAATGAAAAAGAAAAGCATTTATTTTTAAGGCTTAGATAGAAGCTGCTATTATTCTGCTTAATACATTTCATTTGAATTTTTAAAGAAACAGAAAGCCCCCAAAACTATTTCCCTCTAATTTCTTCACTTTCCCTTTTATTCATCTTGCTTTTTCAATGTACTGTACAAGACAAAGAAGACATGCTGATGTTCTACACCACAAATATATTACTAAAAAACCATTAATGAACTAACTTTCAGTAACACGTATTCAATAGATCATTGAATTTGCCTATAAGCAGTCATGGGCTCCCCCCTCCCCCCACGCAGAGGGAACACCATCCGGCTAGTAAAAATGGCCTGGGAATGGCATGCCAATAGATTTCAGCCCAGGAATAGCATGATTGAAAGATTCCTGGGACAAAATTCATCTGTCAAAAATACCGGTGAAAATAACCCAAATCTCACTTGCACTTGTGAGATTTTGGCTATTTTTGCAATTTTTTGCTTCTGCACATGCAGGGAAGCAAAAATATAGGCAAAAATAGTGGAAATCTCACGAGATGTGGCTTGCTGCACATGTGTCGAGAGAGCCTGTGCCAAGGACTATCCGGTTAGCGCAGTAAGTGCCTGCCCAATACTGCCTACAAGTGTTGTATCAATATGTGGCCAATCATGTCTACCTATACATAAGACTTTAGGGAATCTCATGTCTGCCTGAGTTCATATGGCAGAAATATAAAAACACTACCACATTTTTAAGCTCAGAAAAATAGGATAATATTCTATTTCAAGATTTAGCAAAATAAAACATGAAAAGAGAAAAAAGTGTTAAAGAAAAAAAACAGAGTGCAAAAAAGAAAAAGACTAAAAAAGGAATAACTTCCAACTTGCTTTGGTACAGATATAAATAGAAAATATTTTATTTAATATTTTTATTCTTAGATTTTTACTCTAAGATTAACGATCACACGTGCTTTTTCTATAATCATGAAATGTTCTACTCATCCAATCCCAGAATTAAAGTTTAACTGGTTTGGTTTTAAGAAAAACATCCAAAAGTGGTTTCCAAGTAGAAAGAAAGTTAGATAAAGTCTTTTCTTTAACCAATCAATCAATTTTGCCATTTCCACTATTGCCGTTAAAGTCACTATAAGTTCTCCTGTATAGATGTGTTCTTTCCTATAGAAATTTCCTGTAGAAATCTGTTAGTGCTTCCCTTTTATGCATACAGAAGTCCTGCTGCGGTTGTCATCTATCAAACCTAAATGATAAATCTCTTGTGGATAGAGGTTGAAATCTTTTCTCTATCACACAATACTAGGATGAGGGGGCACTCCCTAAAGAAAGTGAGAACAAATAAAGGGAAATATTTCTTCACCCAGAGGATCATTGGTTTATGGAATTCACTTCCAGAAGAGGTTGTGACAGCTGTCAGCCTGGATAGCTTCAAGGTAGGATTAGACAAATTCATGGATGCCAAGTGTTTTGGTGATTATTGAAACGGATGTCCAAGTGCTGCCTCTATGTTGGTTGAGTCAGGCAGGATTCCCTTGGGTATCATTCATTGGTGGTCAAGGGAAAGGGATGGTTTTGCCTTTTCTTTCTGCTCAAGATCCCCATGGACAATTGGTGGGCCACTGTGTGACACAGAAGGCTGGACTTGATGGGCTTTGGCCTGATTCAGCATGGCTCTTCTTATGTTCTTATGGTTTTAATTGTTCATTGTACATTTATTCCCTTTATTATCTGAATTTAAGTATATATTTTATATTTCTTGGCTGTCTCACATGTCTGCCAAAAATGATAAAAAGTACTTTAATATTGATGACATTTCCAGAGGTGCATCTTATACTCTGGAAAATTCGGTAATAGGAGACCTAAGTGGAATACCTGATTCTGCATTAGTGTGGGCAGCTATTTGCAACCTATACAGTCTCTAAATGTTGCTAAGCTGCATTTTTCAGCTGCCTGAGAGGCATGGTTATTGAACAAGAATATTGCAGTTGGTAGTTCAGCATTTATGATATTTATTTCCAAGCAACTACAGTATAGTCTTTCTGCAGGGGAATCACCAAATGTAAAATTACTCACACTAGAACTTGCATAGAATTATAAATTTATGCACAGCTCGATTAAATGTTGCAATAGGTCAGAGTGGCATTGGTTGTTTTGCTGTTCGCAAAGGTTTTTTTTTACCCTTACAAGAGCTGGATTCATGAGATTTGCTTCTGTACATTCATCATTTATATGAGAAAGCCTTTCCTCTAGGCATTTCTAATTATATAGCCATTTTAAAAGTTCAGATCGAATGCAACAATGAAAAAAAAAAAAATCAACCGCTAAGCAAGCTGAAGACTTCTTGTTCTCCAAGTTCTGAGAATGATGACCTCTCAGTCACAAAACAACTGTAAAACTTAAATATTACTCATTTATATTACAAGTTTTTTAAAAAAAATTGCCAGTTTGGTGTAGTGCAGGGTATCAAACTCAATTTAATTGAGCTCCGTATCAGGGTTATGTTTGACCTTGAGTTGGATGGGTGGGGTGGGCATGGCCAGCTTGACCTGTGAGGGCCCGAGTGCTCTGCCAGCAAAAACGGAGCTCCATTTTTGTTGTCTCACCTGAAAATGGAAATTGGAAGCCCATTTTCAGTGGCAAAGGCACCATGAGCCAGTCCTTTGTTGTTTCCAGGCTAGCCTCGTGGGCCAGATTTGGCCTGCAGGCCTTGAGTTTGACACCTCTGGTGTAATGGGTAAGACATCTATCTACAAACTAGGAGAGTGTGAGTTCTAGTCTTGCTCTGAAAAACTGCAAGAATTTGTCCAGACAGCTTCCAAGAATTGGTCACACAAAATTCAACAGAAGTGGGGGCCGGGGGAATAATACAAGTAGATTACAATTTTCAAGAAGTAAGTTTCCTTTGAAAAATAGCTTTAGATTACAATTTCTACACTACACTTAATTTTCGAGTTATGGAGCCATTCCATCATGACCATAAGACGTGATGATCATAAAATGGGTCATTGTGTAACTTGATCTGCAGTTTTATGCAACAATTATAATGCAACCGCCACAATTGTTAAGAGAATGCCATCATTCTTAACCAATGTGAACCACAGTTGTTAAGGGAGTGCCATTGCTATTAAGAGCCATCATGTCATAGTGGTTAGAATGCAATATTGCAGGCTATTTTTTCCCCAGCAGTTCGATCCTAACTGCCTCAAGGTCCCTATAATGAGGACTAAATTGTTGGGGGCAATAAAGTGACTCTGTAAACCTCTTAGAGAGGACTGCAAAGCACCATGAAGCAGTATATACTGTAAGTCTAAGTGCTATGGCTAAGTGAAGTAATGGGGTGTTTTTGCCAAAAATCAGAATTGCTGGGGTATATTTTTGCAAGAACCAAAACATTATGGTTTTAAAGTGGTGTGGTGGCCTAGAGGTAGAGCTCTCACCTCACAATCAGGAGGCTGTGAGATCAATTCTAGGTAGAGACAGATATTGGGCATAGTGAGAATAGATCTAGTGAGCAAAGCTCCACATTGGCAACAGGAAGGTTAGCTGTTAGCTCCATTTAGTTGTCCAGACTCTACTCTGCAAAGGATTATGGAGTGATTAAATGATGATTTTGCAAAAACCTCTTTAAAACAGTCTTGCAACTGCAGGATGCTGCAAACAGTTGTAAATGGTTTTCCATCAGTACTTCGGAAGTGGATCATAAGTACCTGGTAGATATCTGCTAAGTGACTGATTGTACACTGAGGATCACTATCTTAGTACTCCTAATGTCATTGCTGCTCAAATGTCAGAATGGAAGTTATATTCAATTCCACCCAGCTACTACAAGAGATGTTACAGGACATCAGATGCCAGGTCTCATGGCCATCCCAAATTGCTATTGGGAACGTGACCCCTTCCCAGGGCACAGATTTAGTGGATTCTGGGATTTGGGGTGAGAGAGAGAAATTAAGCAGACTGGAAAGTAGGCAGAAGTTGACTCATAAGTCATTGCCTATAATCCCTGGTTTTGTATAACAAGAAAATAAAATTCCTCTGATATTTTTTAATTCAGCAACTTACTCATGGACATGAGTCAGATTTATGTGCTGAAAAACAATCTTCTTCCAGACAGCCCTTTCAGATATTTTGAATCACCAAGGACTCAATCACAATACAATTTCTGTGCCAAAAGACTGGCAGGTGAAGTTAGCAAAAGATGAATCATTCAGATCATAAATGGTTGTAGAAGTTGACCTTTGTAAGAAAGAGCACATAAAAACATGAGGAAGCCATGGCCCTTCGGTTGTCCTTTCTGACAAAAAGGCAGCTGTTTATTAAAGGGTAATATTAAAACATATTTTTCTGTGAATTTAGTTTTTGCTCCTTTCCTCCTCCCCATTACACATTCTTGCATGGAATTATTGCCCTAGCTGAGACAGATCACTACTAGCAAAATTTTTGGCTGGAAATTCCATTCAGAGGTTGTTGTTTTTTAATGGGGCTATTTTGGGAATTCTATAAAGGAAATGACCTACAAATCAAATGGAATGGAATGCTCTTGAAAATGGTATGTTTCCCATTTTGTTCAGCTTTCTAAATAATATTTTGATTCCGTATGACCTGTCTTTATGCACCTGATGAATTATTCACCGGTGGAATTTATGGCTTTAGTGAACTCTAAGACAAAACTCTGCATGCCTTGACTAATCTAAGCCACTCCTCTTCACATCCCCCAATACTAACATGGCTTAGTTGAAATATTAATGCAACCTATCTTAGTACCAGAGTATCCTCTGGGAGGCCCCAGATTCAGGAATGACTCCCATTTCTGACTTCTCAGTCTATTTAATATTATAATCAAAACAAAATTTAACTAAAGAGCATCACGATGTAACGTGCCTGTAATATCAGCAACTTTATTTTTAAAAGTTTAATTACTGTTTGTTTCAGTATTTTTTAAATAAAAAACTCAAGGTGACTACCATACCTAATATTCCTTCTTCTTATTTTCCACACAGCAACAATCCTGTGAGGTAAATTGAACTGAGAGTGACTGGGCCAAGGTTACCCTGCTGTCTTTCATGCTTGAAGCAGGACTAGAGCTCACAATCTCCTGGATTAAAATCTGCATCCTAAGTAAGAAATATCAGTAGCACTGATCCTTATTCTAGCCATAACCACTGTTTCCAGAACTTGGTTTACCATTTAGTTAGGTTAAAATTGATATCCATGATTGCTGATCACTAAACATTTTATCAATCTCAGGAAATTAGGATACATAATTGTGGCGGCCTGTCCATGTCCTGCGCAGCCGGTCACAGATCCTGAATATCGAGAGGTGGTTATGGATGATACCATTGGCCTGTGCACTTGGCACCCGAGTCTGATAGTGAGGAGGTCGGAGAGGATTTGGTGTCAGAGGCTGAAAGCCAACCAGTCACATCCCGAGGTGCACATGAGCGAGTCAGGAGAAGAGGAGGAGCCTCTTCTTGATGCCAGGGTACACAGAGCTCTCGGAATGCAGGAATGGCTAAGCAAGAGGAGGTCTCTGTGTAAATAGTTCTGTAGAACAATTGGCCACTCCCTTAGACTATTTATGGCTTAGTCACAGCTCAATTCAGTGCGGAAGTCAATTTTTGTTTTGTTTGAGTTCTTCACTCAGACTTCTCTCTTGGACATTATTATTTCAATGATGATTTACAAACTGGCAATTTGGACTAATTATATCCGGACATCCTGCCAACTCATAGTAAGTCCGTGAAGGAGATCTGTATGATCAAAGAAATGATCTGTTTGCTTTGGTTTATGCTTGGACTCTGGCCAGTTGTTGAAATGCTAACTAGCAGCTGGCACCGAACAGACTTATTTTTCTGATTTCCTGAACTTTTAAAAAACCAAACCTCACTACTCAGAAAATGTTAGGAGTAAATGCTTAAAAGTTGTAAAATCAGTGTGTGTATGCCTATTTCCAGGAGTGGAGGTGGGGTGGGGGTGACATCACTGGGGCAAAACACATAATAACATTTATTTATAATTACTAAAATTAATATCCACATAAGTTTAAAACTGCCACTTTTTTTTTTGCAATGTGGCAGATGTTGTTTAAAAAGGCAGGCTTTCCAATAGCAAACCCTTCCTTTCATTTTAATAATCAGTACTGTAAGTGTGCAGTCCTAACCTCACTTACTTGGAATAAACTTTTTTGAATTCAGTACCAGTAAATGAGAATATTTGTAGGATTGAAATGAGGGGTCCTTGGGAGTCTCTGAGTTTGATTGTTTTCTTGCCAACATTTCATTACCCAAATTAGGTAACATCATCAGTGCTAGTCTAGCACAGTGCTAGTTCACTAACACTGATGATGTTACCTAGTTTGTATAATGAAATGTCTGCAAGAAAACAACCAAGCTTTGAGAGCACCAAGGACCCCTCCCTGAATTCAGTAGGTATTCAGGTACATGGGATCTTGTTGAAAAGAAAAGAGATTTGTCAAATAAGCTTATTTTCTACACAATACCTTCTAAGATGGTGCAGTTGTCCTTTCCTTTGATAGCATGTTTCCTTGGCCACCATTAACCAGTTTCCACTTAATCATATCAAACTAATGAATGAAATTTCTATGGGCTGCTATTGAAATTTGTTGTAATAGCAATAGCACTTAGACTTATATACCCCTTTACAGTGCAGTTTAGAGAGTCAGCATATTTTCCCCAACAATCCTCCTTTACCAACCTTGGAAGGATGGAAGGCTTGGATGAAACTTGAGCCTGATGAGATTTGAACTCCAAATTGCACTCAGTTGGCAGTCAGCAGAAGGAGCTTGCAGTACTACACTCTAACCTCTGAACCACCACAGGTCTTGCAATAGTAGAATCAATGTTCACCAGTCATAGGCTTGCGCAAAACTTGGTACGGCATATCAAGAACCACATTTCAAAGATGAACAGAGTTTGGACTAAGTTGGGGGACGATAGTGGAAAGTTGAAAGGACAAAATTCATCTCTAACTCTTAACTTGTGCCTCTTAACTCTCCAGAATATAAAATAAAGTCTTAATTTTTTGGTCCCTTCTATTCTACGGGCTATAAAGTGACAGCCAAGAGGGCCCATGTTTGCATACTTATTTAGGATAATTTATTACAACAGGAGACGGCCTAGGCCAGTGATGGTGAACCTATAGCATGCATGGCACAGATGGCACATGGAGCCATATTTGCCGACACACAAGCCAGCCGGCACACAAGCCTCTAGCTCAGCTACAGCATGCATGTGTGTGCCAGCAGCTGATTTTTTGCTCATGTAGAGGCTCTGGGGGGGCATTTTCTGCCTCCGGAGGAGCTCCAGGGTGTTTGGGGAGGGCTTTTTTGCCCTCTTCAGGCTCCAAGAAAGCCTTTGGAGCCTAGGGAGGGCAAGAAACAGGCCTACTGTGCCCACCAGAAGTCGAGAAATGGGGGACCAGAGGAGTGGGAGGAGTCATACACACATGCATGGGGTGGGGCAGCACAGGGTTGTGCATCCAGGGGTAATTGAATTATGGATGTGGGCACTCAAGCGTACACAATAACACATGTGCACGCTTTCATCACCCGAGGAAGAAAATGTTCGCCATCACTGGCATAGGCCTTAGGAATAATTTTTGTCTATTGTCTATTGACAAAGTTATTTGATTACTTTATTTTTTCCCTTTTTATTATAAGCAAATACTAATGATTACTTAATTAGCTATTGCTAGAAACATTCAGACAATGGTAAGCTACAAGGAGTATAAACTGCTTGCAGTGAGATGGGATGACACGGTAGGTGCTGACATAATAAATTTAGAATTGCAGGCCATAAATTAGTCAATTGCTGAATAATTTCTTATGCACTCTTGACTCTGTTCTGTCTGGGTGCCCCCAGACTTCAAAACCAACTGGAAAAAGCAGCCAGACACGCTGGTAAAAGCAAAAGCACTTTATAGTTTGAAAAATAAACACAGAGAAAAACCTGTTCTTCCCAACAGGCAGACTATGAGACTTCACAGCAGAGTCCTGATGGCCAGACAATACAGCAGACTTCTTGCTGGCACACCCACCACTGTAGAGAATAAGACCCACACCTTTTCCCCCCAAGGTTTCAGTATTCAAAGTCACAAACCAGAATTCCAAGACGCCAAAGATCACAGCCAGGTCCCAGGACTCCCAAAGATAATACTCCACAAGCCAGGAAGGGTGGGTCTGCCTTTTCAGCCTTTCCAGAGAGCACCACACCCAAACCCAGCTGTTGCCTCTTTAGTGCTGAAAGTACCTGGCTAATTGTCCCCTTCGTTGTGTTGCTCTTCTCTGCCGGAGATCGATTATTGCTTGTGCATTTTCATCTAAGGAATCCAGGCTGCTTGCTGGGGAGAGCTCCCTCTCGGGGGACTCTGGCTGTCCTCCCTCTCCCTCAGCCTGAGATTCCTCCTCCCCGTCTGCCTGAACCTCCTGTTCCTCATCCTCCTCCTCTGAGCAGGAAGCCGGCAGAGGATCAGCCGTTCCCTGAGGGGCCTCAGACGGAATCACAACAGACTCTGCTTCAGTTTAGGGTTGCTCTGTACAAATGGGATACAAGCACCAATAATAATATAAATTTAATAGTAATAATCATGGTTAATCATTGGACTAGCTCAATAGACACCAGAATAAAAGCCCATTTCCTCAAAAATATACAAATTAGGACATTTACCATCAACAACTCAGCACCAACAGGAGGTAAATAATTAGCTACAGTGTGTAAAAATCTCAGCAATTCCTATAAGCATTTTCATGCAGTTAAGTCCAACACCACTGAGAAAGTTATATTAATATCAATTAAGCAGCATTAACAGCATTCTAGTTCATTTGCAGCAACACTAGTTTGGCATGGTCCCTTGTGCGGGAAAATATTCATCAGAACTGATGAAATAACCCTCACTTCTGTACCAATCAGCTCTGTATGTAATGAAATGGTAGAAATAACACAACCCACATTCTGCCCTCTACTTTAGTAGATTTCCTGTAACCTTCAATTGGGTGGAACTGGAAAGTAATGGGTGACAATTATTATTTATTTTATTTTTATTTATTTATTTTGTCCAATGCACAATACATATTGAAGAGGATAGACATGAAGTATTATATATAAAGAAAAGATATAAAAGTAGAGGAGAAGATATATGAAAGGAAGAAAAGATATATGATATATGAGATAAGGAGAGACAATTGGACAGGGGACGAAAGGCAGGCTAGTGCACTTATGTACGCCCCTTACTGACCTCTTAGGAACCTGGAGAGGTCAATCGTGGATAGTCTAAGGGAGAAATGTTGGGGGTTAGGGGTTGACACTACTGAGTCCGGTAATGAGTTCCACGCTTCGACAACTCGATTGCTAAAGTCATATTTTTTACGGTCAAGCTTGGAGCGATTAATATTAAGTTTGAATTTGTTGCGTGCTCTTGTGTTATTGCGGTTGAAGCTGAAGTAGTCATTGACAGGCAGGACATTGCAGCATATGATTTTGTGGGCAATACTTAGATCGTGTTTTAGGCGTCGTAGTTCTAAGCTTTCTAGACGTAGGATTGATAGTCTGCTTTCATAGGGCATTCTGTTTCGAGTGGAGGAGTGAAGGGCTCTTCTGATGAAGTATCTTTGGACATTTTCTAGGGTGTTGATGTCCGAGATGTGGTATGGCTTCTAGACAGATGAACTGTATTCAAGGATTGGTCTGGCAAAAGTTTTGTAGGCTCTGGTGAGTAGTGTGAGATTGCCGGAGCAGAAGCTGCGTAAGATCAGGTTAACAACTCTAGAAGCCTTTTTGGCGATATTATTGCAGTGGGCTTTAGCACTTAGGTCATTTGATATTAGTATTCCAAGGTCTTTTACTGAGTGGGAGTTGGCTGTGAGAATTTGTTTATTCAGTTTATATATGAGGTTTGGATTCTTTTTGCCGATGTGGAGGGTAGAGCATTTGTTGGTTGATATTTGAAATTGCCAGGTGTATTAAACCCCACTAATTCCAATGGATTAATTTACAGAATGCCAGATTCATTATTCCCATGGGGATGAAATTTTGGAAAGTTGTAGAAGCTTCAGCACCACCGCACTTTCTGACTACACTTGCTAGAAACCCATCAATTGTATGTTGCAATGGAGATAGAATGTGGTACCCTTACCCTATTATTTACCTCTCTGGTCCCATCTGGCAGAAAAGCCTGATGGACAAGCAATGATTGGATACTTTAGAACAAAAGTTCTGAAACCTTTTAACAGTGGTGTTTGATGAGTGGTGAAGAAGTAAATCTGAGGCCTGTTGATGAGGTAGAGCTGGCAGAGGGTGATAGCAGTTGATGGATGAGCCCTCTTACTCTCTGGAAGGAGGGACCCTTAGGGATACTTTAGATATGGAGTGGGGGGTGTAGTTTTCCTCATGATCCACAACTCCCTTTGTTCCCCATCTTTTCAGCAGCAGCAGCAGCAACATTATTATCTCTTTTATTCATTAAACATGAAACTCAGTCAATTGAACATTTGAAAAGTGTCACAAATACCAGTGACTGATGCTAAAGGTTGATACGGGTTGCTGCCATTGTCCTAGGTATCAACCAAGTATATTCTTAAAATATATGATGTTCCGAGTAGCACAGTTTTTTGCAGTTCTGCTGGTGTTATTGCAGGAAGCTGCAATTTCTTGATGTGTCTTGTGAAATTCTTGGACATGGTACCAAGTGCCCCAATGACACTGTTTCATGTTTCATCCATAATAACCATGTAGTTTCAATGGCCAGATCACAATATTTTGTAATTTTTCATATTATTATTATTTTATTCACAAGAACCAATAATACACAGCAAGCGAGATTTGTATGCTGGATTTTCTATCACAATATCACAAGTTGAGCACTTCCCAAGCATCTAGGACTGTGTGATGTATTTTTGTATGATGCGCGCAGATGCAAGTACAATGGCCTTTTGCAACTGAGAGATCATGATTTTGTCAATGTTTATTGTATTATTATTATTATTATTATTATTGTTGTTGTTGTTGTTGTCATCATCTATATTAATTAAACATGAAACTCAGTCAACTGAACATTCAAAAATGCATCACAAATAGCATTGGCTGGTGTTAATGGTTGCTGCCGGTTGCTGCCAGCATCCTAGGTATCAACCAAGAACCTTAAGATATACAAAGTGCCAAGTAGTGCAGGTTTTTTTGCAGTTCCACTGGTGTTATTGCAAGAAGCTGCAATTCGTTGATATACAGTATTTTATAAAATTCTTGGACATAGTACCAAATACTCCAATGACAATACGTATCACTGTAACATGTTTCATTCATAATCACATAGTTTTGACGGCCAGGTCATTGTTGTTGTTGTTGTTGTTGTGGTGGTGGTGGTGGTGGTGGTAGTAGTAGTAGTAGTAGTAATAATAATAATAATAATTATTATTATTATTATTATTATTACAACAACAATGACCTGGCCATCAAAACTATTATTATTATTGTTGTTGTTGTTGTTGTTGTTATTGTTATTATTATTATTATTATTATTATAATATCTTTTATTCGTTAAACATGAAACTTAGTCAACTGAACATTTTAAAAAGTGTCACAAATACCATTGACTGTGCTAATGGTTGATGCGGGTTGCTACCAGTAGCCTAGGTATCAACCAAGTACAGTATCTTCTTAAAATATATAATGTTCCAAGTAGCACAGTTTTTGCAGTGTCACTGGTGTTATTGCAGGAAGCTGCAATTTCTTGATGTGCTTTGTAAAATTCTAAAATTTAGATAAGTAAATAGCTTTGAATAACCAATAACCAATGGTTATCTAATTCATTCTAATGTTTAAGCCAAATATTGATCTTAGGTTGACCAATCTTGTAGTCACCCATGTCCTGCCAGCCCCATATTTAAAGATAGAAAGAATATTTTTGCAAACCACTAATACTAAGCCCTCTATGTTTTCTGAAAGATTCCAGGAATAACCTCTAGGATAATAGTCCTCCTCCCAACTTCCATCCTTCTTTCTTTTCTTAAATAAATAAATAAATACTAACATTACCTCCAAGAAAAGTTATAAGTCATTTTGGTGCTTTTAGCTTCCCTTAAGAGCCTAGATTTCTTTTATGCTTCAGCCTTTGATTTCCTTTTTCAGACATTAGAGTGACTTGCTGCTATCCCTCTTTGGTAATTACACCCATCTCCCATTTGCTATATATGTTGCAAAGTCCATATGCATCTACAATCATCTCCCTAGCTGACCCCCATTCTTCCTCTTTTGAAATGGTAGAAGATTGTATTTCTAGTGTCTTATATTTGTGAAGTTCTTAACCCCTCCTGAGCTACTTTGTCCTGTGGATTTTGATCTGTGCTTTTCAGCCTAGTACTCCTCTGAAGTTTGTTGAAATAAGGTCTCTTGAAATCTAGTACAGATATATATATATATATTTATATGCAATATTTTTCAACTCTATATGGTGCCCTGACTTTTCTTAAGGTTCCATTCCTTTGATTGCTTCAGCCGGTTCTTTGCTGTTACTCCGCTGGATACACGGAGTGTTATCAAATAGCATGCAATTTTCTGCAATTTTGCTTCATCTCCTGGTATTGTATGTAATATTTTTTGCATTGGTAAGTTTGTACTAACAACCTGAAGCCTCAGCATGTAGCACTCAGTTTATCATTAATTATACTTTTAGAGAAGTGGATAGGGTGAAACAGAGAAAATCATGTTGGACTGATCTAATGACTCCCACTAACTGGGAATAATTACATTAACACTGCTATGTAACTTTCTTGACTTTTTGATACTTGACTATTCTTACATGCAGTGGCTAAAGAAACCAGATTATACAGACTAGTTTTTTTGCTGGTTACATCTAAACTCTCAGCTAATTCCTCTCCTAGCAAGCAAGGGATGGTGTGGCTTGGTGGGCATGGTTTTATTGGTGTGGCAGGAGAAGAATAGTGTAAAATCTCCATAACCACCCCACTCCAGGGGAAGGTTACTGCAAAATCTCCATTTCCTCCTGACCAGCTGGGACTTGGGAGGCAGAGAATAGATGTGGGCAGGGCCAGTCAGAGGTGATATTTATCGGCTCTCTGAACTACTCAAAATTTGCACTACTGGTTCTCCAGAACTGGACAGAACCTGCTGAATTCCACTTCTACTCCGAACTGAGTTCACAGTTTGATTTATTGATTCTAAAACCCTAATTCCATGCCCATTTCTCTCAGTTATGTATCAGAAGATACATATTTTGCTTCTCCACCTCCATGCCAATATTTTTAAAACCAAAGCTTTAGCTTAAAAATATTCTAATTCAGTCCTCCCCCCCCAAAAAACAATAATGTTTAGAGACCATAACAAACAGGAAATCTGTTTGTAGCTTCTGCCAATAGAAAGATGGCATGTTTCAGTATTTTATGAAGAGAAAGAGAGAGAATAATGAGAAGGCTGAGTAGAATGACATTTCAAAAGTGAACTTCTCTTTTGAAAGAGAACCAATGCCTAAACCATAGAAAATACAAACAAGAAAGAACTGAACATTCAGTCTGCTGGCATCAAAACTAAAGTGTACAACTGAAAACCCAAATACTTTGTTAGACTCTCCCCACCCACCCCCGCCACCAGTCAGGTAATTAAGGGATGACCCAAAACACAATGGCGTCACACAACAGGCCCAAACATTCTGTTTTCTTTCTTTCCTTTTTCAAAAGTGGTCCAGTCAACCTTGCTTAGGACATTTTGATAAGACTCTATAATTGCGTCCTCGGATTTTTCACTGTAATTAAATAGATTATTTCTTTTCCCCAGTATTGAAACATCACCTCGTGCAATTTTAAAGAACCCTAGCCTTTGAAGAGATACTCAATTGAAGGAGCTGTAAATGTTCCTTATGAAAGCTCTCATTTGATTTACTAACAATCAATAACCCCATCTTTCCAGAACATCCAACACATCAAAGCCTGTGGAGTGTTTAGCCCCTTTGACTGATAGGTAATCTAGCCTGAAAGATTATATCGATCGTTAGCAGCTCTCCAGACAGAGATTGCACCAGTCATTGATATGCAATGACCAGCTTCTTGTTGCGGATGTGAATTGTTACAGATGTCTAGTATACAAGTGAGATAGTGGGTTTTTTAAAATGAAACACTATTGGAATACTAGGCGTCTCCGAGTGAATATGGATCCTGAAGATTTTGGCCACAGACACTCATCAAAGAAAGTCATTTATTTTATTTTATTTTTATTTTATTGTTTATTTTTTTATTTGTCAAGCATGTATTTGTAATATACATAGATATGACATTGTTTATATACATAAAATGGGAACTGATAAGAGGGAACATTAGGACAGGGACAGTAGGCATACCGGTGCGCTTATGTACGTCCCTTAGTGACCTTATAGGAATCGGGTGAAGTCAACAGTGGACAGTCTAAAGGTAACATTTTGAGAGTTAGTTGAAGAAATCACAGAGTCAGGTAGTGAGTTCAAACCATTAAATACTTTGTTGTTAAAATCATATTTTCTACAGTCTAGTCTGGAGCAGTTCACTTTGGGTTTGTATCTGTTGTGTGCTCGTGTATTGTTGTGGTTGAAGCTGAAAAAGTCCTTGACAGGAAGGACATTATAGCAGATAATTTTATGAGGTATGCTTAGGTTGTGCTGAAGGTGATGTAGTTCTAAGCTTTCTAAACCCACGATTTCAAGTCTGGTTGTGTAAGGCAGAGGTCCCCAACCTTTTTTGCACCAGGGACCGGCTTTCAACTAGACCAGTTTTCCATGGCCCGGTGGGGGGGGGGAGCTAGCTGTCAGCGGCGCCGTAAAAGGGGCGATCAAGAGAGGAATGGGTGAATGAATGGACGGAGGGTGGGAAGGAAGGAAGGAAAGAGGGAAGGTACAGGAACAGAAGAAGGGTGCAAAGAAGCAAAGAAAGGTGTGAAAGGGGAGAGTAAGAGAGGAAGGAGTGAAAGAAGGGAATGAGGGAGGAAAGAAGGGAGGAAGGAAAAGGAAAGCAAGAAATGGAGGGAGGAAAGGAAGGGAGGAAAGGAAGGAAGGAAGGAAGAAAGAAGGAAAGAGGGAAGGGACAGGAACAGAGGAAGGAAGGAAGGAAACTTATGAAAGGGGAGAGTAAGAGAGGAAGGACTGGAGGGAGGGAGGGAAGAAGGTAGGAAGGAGAAAGAAAAGAAATAGAGGAAGGAAAGGTAAAAGAGAGAAAGAAAAAGAGCAAGAAAGAAAGAAAGAAAGAAAGAAAGAAAGAAAGGCAACTTCAAAGAAAGGCTCACTGAGCATCTCTCACTCTCTCTCTCTTTCTATCCCTCTTTCTTTCTTTCTCTTCCTTTCTCTCTCTCCTCTTCCTTTATCTCCTCTTTCTCTCCCCCCTCTCTCCCCCTTTCCCTCTCTCTTTCTCTCTCCCTCTCTTGCTATCTCTCCCCCCTTTCCCTCTCTTTCTCTCTCTCCCCCCTCTCTCTTTCTCTCTCTCTCCCCCTCTTTCTCTCTCTTCTTCTCACTTTCTCTCTCTTGTTTTCTTTCTGTCTCTTTTGCTTTCTCTCTCTCTCTCTTTCTCTCTTGTTTTGTTTCTCACGCTCTTTCTCTCTCTTGTTCTCTCTCTCTTGCTATCTCTTTCTCTCCCCCCCTTTCTCTCACTCTCTCTTTCTCACTTTCTCTCTATCTTGCTGTCTGTTGCTTTCACTCACTCTCGTTCTCTCTCCGTTCTTCTCAGCGGTGACGCGCGCACGCCCTGCCCGCCTCACATTTGCCGAGAGGACTTTCGCCCCGGGCTCTCAGCAAGGGGGTTTGCATGAGAGGCGGGGCCGGCGGAAGGTGATATTCAATGTCGGGGGCGCACGGGCGGTCTTGCGCGCGCTCCCTATCTCCCTGCTAGCCCACTCGGAATACGTATTCAAAATAAGAAAAGCCTTTGCCGGCGAAGGCTTTTCTTATTTTGAATACAGTATTCCGAGTGGGCTAGCAGGGAGATAGGGAGCGCGCGCAAGACCGCCCGTGCGCCCCCGACATTGAATATCACCTTCCGCCGGCCCCGCCTCTCATGCAGCCCCCTTGCTGAGAGCCCGGGGCGAAAGTCCTCTCGGCAAATGTGAGGCGGGCAGGGCGTGCGTTCCGGGTGCGGGAGGAGCTGCGGTGAAAGGCAGGAGGTGGCAGAGGAGCAGAGGGGGCAAATCGGGCGGGCGGTGGGCAGCGCGGAAAGGCCGAGGGGGCCCTGGCGCCGCGGACCGGCTGAAAACCCCCAGCGGCCCGGTGCCGGTCCGCGGACCGGCGGTTGGAGACCCCTGGTGTAAGGT
This sequence comes from Erythrolamprus reginae, assembly GCF_031021105.1. NCBI lineage: Eukaryota > Metazoa > Chordata > Lepidosauria > Squamata > Dipsadidae > Erythrolamprus > Erythrolamprus reginae. The sequence continues at coordinate 810,672 of NW_027248463.1, forward strand.
ATACAGTTGTGGGTAGAGGAGTGGAGGGCTCTTCTCATAAAGTATCTCTGGATACTTTCTGATGTATTTATGTCCGATATGCAGTGTGGGTTCCAGACAGATGAGCTGTATTCAAAGATTGGTCTGGTGAATGTTTTGCATGCTCTGGTTAGTAGTGTGATATTACTGGAGAAGAAGCTACATAAGATTAGGTTAACAACTCTTGAAGCCTTTTTGGTGATGTTGTTCAGTGGACTTTTGCACTTAGGTCATTTGATATAAGTATTCCAAGGTTTTTGACAGAGTGAGAGTCAATTCCACAATTTTATTGTGGAATTACAGAATGAAAGCATATCAATGGCAAATGGCAAAGAGGGGAAAGGGACAATCTTTGGGGAAATAGCCTTTAAGGAGAAGAAAAAGAAGTCTGTCTATATACTGTATAATAGAGGAGGAAGGAGAGAATCTTGTGTTTGTTTTGCGATCCCACAGGCAGTGTTCCCGCTAATTTTTTGGGGGGGTGGGCGGAAAAGGATAGTGTCTGAGCGGCAGTTCCTTCGGGACTGGGCGGCACAGAAATAATAAACAAACAAACAAACAAACAAACAGACAGACAAAAAAACAAACAGACAAACAAATAAAAAACCCACCCTGTTTTGCCTCAGAGAATTTCAAAATAAAATACTGTACTGTGTGTCTATAACAGTGAGCTCATAATAGGGCAACTCTATCAATATCAAAATGCCACTTAAATAGTTGAGCTAGTTTCAAACTAGATTTTGATTTTCTTTCTCTCTTCCTTACTCCCATTCTTTTTCTTTCTCTTTTCCTTCCTCTCTTTTTTCTATCTGTTTCTCTCTCTTCCTCTCTTCCTCTCTCTCTCCTTCCCTCTCACTCTTTCCCTCTCGGCTTCTGGGCAGGTTTGGAAAACTCTGAGTTGATGATGATTTTTAAGTGAGCGATTGCTCACTGCTCAGCTTAAAGGGAACTATGCCCACAGGGCTAAATTCCAATCTGTTCAGGAAACCACGCTTGCCAGGAGAGATAAAGCTCAGAGTTGCTGCGGAACCCTTTGGGTGACATGAACTAAAGATGGAAAGAAGATCTCAAAATAAAGTGGTTGTCCTTGGTTGGGTATTTCCCTTTCTGATTGGCTGCTGGAAAAGTCAGGATTTGGATATTATATTGGTCTAATGACTATTATCATTTAAAGCACAGGTGTCAAATTTGCGGCATCATATTGTCATTATGTGATGTTTCACAACATTTTTTCTCTTCCCAAAACTGGAATGGATGTTGCCTGTGTGTGATGCATCTGGCCCATTGGCTGCCAGTTTAACAGCTGAGGGACAGTTGAGATCTTTCTCTCAATCCAAGTAGCTAAAATTTCCAAATCTTTGAGTTGTACTTGGGACTCCTTGTAATATTTTTATTTTCAAGATGATCAGCCTGGTAATCCAGTCAACCTTCCAACAAAGTCCCTGCATGCTTGCTGTATCTGCCTAAATGGAGATTTTATCTGATCAACAACCCTGAGCAAAATGCTATATCTATTTAGGGGAGAATTGGAGAAAGAGAAGGGGTGTCATGAAGAAATACTCTTTTCAATGCTATTGTGCTAGAAATGCTTTCTTCCTGTTTGGTGCAGAATGGGAAGTTAAGGGAGGAAAATCTCTTGGGACCAGCTGAAGGGCAGGTTTCTGATGTATTTGGGAATTTCCTATATTCAATGGGAATATAAAAAAGGAATCATTGTTGACTTTGGTGTTTTGAAAACTCTTGTATATTACTACCTTCTAATTCAACATACTACCTTGATGGAGCTGCTCAGCTATGTAGCATTAGCAGGTCCCTCTAATCAAGTTTATATTGCAGTTGTATTCCATCAAGCAAGCAAAATCTGCTGTTTAGAGAGGATGGGGAAAATCAACCTCCTAACTCATTTCTAACCATATAATTAGTCTTCAGGAACAGTTGCCTTGCAGAGGCCGCTTAGAGTTCTCAGGGGGACAACCAAGCCTGAAAGGAAATAATGAGACTAAAATGGTCCTCGTGCTAGAATACTTATTTTCCCCTACCCAGGTCTTAATAATAGCCTGCATCCATTTGTTTTATCTCTAGCTGTGTGATGAGGCTGCAAATCAGCAACAGCCACTTGCATTTGAATGGAGAGACAGCTGGGATCAGCTTCTGAAGCAGCTGCAGAAGCCTCTTACAAACAGTAAGAGCCATCCACCAAGGGGCAAGGGCATTGTGAATGCAATGTTAGAAGGGGAGGGGCTTGGATTTTTATAGCCATCATCAGTGCACCCCAGTTGTAGATTGCTAATATAGCAGCCAAAGGTGTGGCAGCTGTAATAATTTGAAAGCAGGCACTTCCAATTCTGTTATTCTATCAGTCCTTTCCTTTCATGCTGTCACATGACGTATTTCAACCCCCCCCATTTCACTAAAATGGGCTGGTAGCAGATAATGCATCTGACCTACGAGCTGTGAATTTGACAACCCTGGTCTACTACATCTCTAAAGTCCACACAATTTGCAGTAGACCTCTTCTGTAAACTATCCATTGCCTAAGAGACCACAAAGCCTCCGCCTTATGAAGGAATAGGATTTCCAAAGTATTGAGCAAGGGGTAAAAATTAAAATCCCAATTACAAATTATTACAAGAGATATCAGTTTAATTGAATATATGTACAATATGCTTAACCTACTTTCCACCTGGCTAGACTATAAGCCAGTTTAAGAAAACTGTCTAGATTGATATGTTTCAGCAGTTACTTGCCAAATGTACAGTCTGGACTACCATAATCTCCCCCTAAGAACTTCCTCTGCTGTTGTGCCTTCTCAATTTCCTATACAAAGAAACCAATCATTTTCCTTTCAGCGTGCAAATCTTACTGTCAACTCTGAAGCTGGCCCGACCAAGGCCATCTTGGAGGCTTCAGCATTGCCACAATGGCTATGAAGGATGAAAGGGGTGGGCAGTAGAGATAGTTGGAATTCTGTAGCCAAAAAATAGATAGTTTCCCCTGAGAACTAAGGACATTCCCACAGGTAGCTGAAGAGGGGAGGAGTGAAGTTTCCAAGCAAACTGACAGCACTTTGATTGGACCATATGACTGATTGTTTGGGAAAAAGGGAAAAAACTTTTACTTTAATTAGGTGAAAAGCATAGGAACCTTTAGAGTCAGTTTTCCCCAGTTTGTGCTGATATATGAAATAAATCTGTTCTTTAAGAAACCTGCTTGCCTTGGAGTTCTTTTTGCTATTGGTGTATAACTTGGATCCTTGCCACTTAGTAGACATATGAAAAATTTATATGCACAAAGCTAAATCATCATAATGCACATATATACAGTCAGTAATGGGTTGCAGCTGGTATGGCTTGGATCGGGGTTCCGGTGGTGGAAATTGAGATGCGCACGCATCTCTGCGCCCCAATGCATGCAGGAAGTGAAATCTTGCACGGGGATGCTTTTGCACGTGCAATTTTGCGGATTTTTGCCATTTTTTTGTTTCTGTGCATGCGCAGAAGCCAAATCTCACACCGACAGGCGCATGCACCTAACAATCCCAGAGGGCGGACCAGTAGAGGCTGGTAAGTGGAACTCCTTCCTGTGTATACAGTCAAGGCAATCTACTTAAAACAAAACTGCTTTCTGGCATTTCCTCATTTTTGACTCCATAAGATCTGTCCTAAAAACGTCTTAGAAGTAGTAGTAGTAGTGTTGACTCCTGAAGACTAGTCCCTGAGTTTTGTTGGGAATGTAGTGGTCATGCTATTTGTATGATATGCAGAGCATTAGCAGTGGAAAACCAGCAGAAATACTTTTTAATAACCATTCCCCCTCCTGAGCTACTTTAGTTTTTACCCAAGCCACTTTATCAATGGATTTACAATTTTTATAAAAACTTAGTGGAAAGGTAGTACTTCTACAATGTCCTATGAGAGTAATATTCTGCATGACAGTTAAATACAGTGTTCCCTCAGTTTTTGCGGGTTCAAACTTCGCGAATAGCCTATACCACGGTTTTTCAAAAAATATTAACTAAATAATACTTTGCGGGGGTTTTTCTATACCACGGTTTTTCCCGCCCGATGACATCATACGTCATCGCCAAACTAATAATTTTTGCAAATAAATAACAAAAAAAAATATTGTTAATAAATAATTATGTTTATAAATATCAGGATCACTAAGTGTCTTATTCAATGGTGAGTACCAATAATAATGGTGAGTAAATGGTTGTTAAGGGAATGGGAAATGGTAATTTAGGGGTTTAAAGTGTTAAGGGAAGGCTTGTGATACTCTCCATAGCCAAAAATTGTGTATTTACTTCCGCATCTCTACTTTGCGGAAATTCAACTTTCGTGGGCGGTCTCGGAACACATCCCCCGCGAAAATCGAGGGAACACTGTATAACGACTGTGCTCTTCTAACACTAGTAACAACGGTAGCTATAGCAGACACTACAGGGCCACAGGATGTGATCAGTGACTAAGCTGAAGGAATGTTTCTGCCTCTGTACATTAGCTGATGAAGGAGCAGGAGCTTGTGCCACAAGCAAACCACACATTAGCATTTGAATCCAGATTAGCTGAACTATTCATATTTTAGTATAGAATGAGAAAAAAAACAGGCAGAGATTTCATTAATGATGGGTTGGGGTAGTCATTGGAAGAGTTGTCTGAAACCAGATGGATGGCATATAAAATTTAATAAATAAATAATGAACATAATATCTTTCTATCCTGTAGAAACTGTGAGTATCTTATACTCACAATGTGTCAACCTTAAGAGAGAGGGGAAAAACCCCAACAAGTTCAAATCTATTATTAGGTTCACTGGAGCAATATTTGGTTAGACTTTTAGTCTAACCAAACTCATAGGAGGTGTTGTACATACTCCTGGTCAGTTGGAGGATCATGAAGAAATTGAGGACTCTGATATAGATAGTGTTTATGAATTAGTGGTGGATCCAGGGTTACAGGTAGTAGAACAGGTAGGAGGCCAGCCACAGGATGGAGCTATGAGTCCAGGATCTAGTGAGGGAGAATCAGAAGTTCTCTGTGCCGCTTCCAAGTAAGCAAAAGTATTCTGTGTTGATTAACAGTCAGTTCTGCTGTTTTGGAATCATGCTGTTAGTAAATAAATCTTGTTGAGTGGAGAAGGTTAGAGGGAATGCGAAGAATGCAATCAAGGAAGATAACGGGCCAAGAGATAGGTGCCAGTATGAAATGTGTTTGAATCCGGAAGAGAAGAGAATAAAATGAAGTTTCTTTGTTTATGAAATAATGCATTTAATAATAGTTATTTGTAATTGCTGAAGTTCTACCAGAAACCAGAACAGGAGGAATGCTTCTTCTGTGTGGAACATAAGAAGCATGTATCCTAGACATTCTAAAGAAAAGGCAAGATATACATGTATAAAGTGAACTAAGTCACTGAAACATTCTTCTTCACTTCTGTTTCTGCAAATGGAAAACTACAAACAGCATATTAGTTTGGCTTTAAAGAATTCAAATTCACAGTGACTAAATGATAATTCAATTAGGGAAAAAAGTGTTTACTGTGCAATCAAGTAAAGCTACAAAAAATCCTCCTTATTTCCTAACTCCCTGTTTATTGCAACGTTTCCCACAAATCATTTAACTTTAAAGTCAAGAGTAAAAACATTTCTTGCCCTGAAGTAGGGCAAATGCTAAAAAAGGCAAGAATGGAAAATGTCTCTATTCCTAATAAAAGCTTGATTCTTGATTTGGTATTATTAGCAGTGCTGAAATGTTAATAATGGAAAACGGTCCAAGTAGCGTCATATAATCTAAGATAAAATACTGCACATGGAAAGTCAGAACTGAGAAAATAGATATTTCTTCAATTGTTTTGCGTTAATATTTGTTTGCATATTTGATTGCATAGTCCTTGGAGAGGGGCAGCATACATATCTAATAAATTTTTATTTTTATTTTTATTATTTTTATTTTTATTTTTATTTATTTATTTGGAAGTTGATCCTGAATATAGTGGTGTAAAACAAAAACAAAACAAAATGAAACATTCTCCAGTGAATCCAGTGAACTGTGACAACATCTTTGCTGATCTTTCATTTGTATAGCACAGATCATAATGAAAAACTGCTGAAAATTGGCAAGCAATCAGAAAATATTTTACCTAGAATCATAAATGATAATAATTAAAAAGGTTTCTGTAGATTTTTTTTGTTGAATCTGCTGCTCAGTGCAAGAAACCATGACTAAAGTCTTGCATTGAGTTTTAACATTTCCAGCAAAGACAGTCTTCTAACTTCCTAGGATAGTCTATTCCATCTTTGAAGAGCTCATATACTTAGACATTCTTCTGAAAGACCTACCAAAATCAGCTTTTTTGTAATTTAAAGCCACAATTTCTTCATTTCTCGAGCAACAATATATCAATTATGAAATGCTTTTCAGTTACTTGAACAGAATTATCTCTATAGCTTTCATTCTCCAGGCTATACATATCTAATGATTCTAGCCATTTCTTGCACATTTTTTATTCAATAGCCTTCTTCTCACTTTGATTTCCCTCATTTAGAAATCTGTCAGTTTCTTAATGATCTAATGCAGTATTCTATATGTAGTTGGTCAAGTAAGAACAGAGAGGATCAATTATTTCTTCTGCTCCTGAAAGTACACTTCTAATAATGAGGTTATGATTGACTCTACTTCTTTTTGATGTTGCATCAACTGTGATCCATCAAGGCATCACTTTCTTCTCTCCACATACTGTATTTTTCATAATATAAGACACACCTTTTGGGGAAGGAAAACAAGGGGGGGAAATTCTGCCTTTGCCTACTAGCATCCTTAGCCTGGTCAGCTTCAGAACATTAATTTGTTGGTTGTGAGTGCTGATCACCGTCCAAAAAGACGACTTGGCAGAGTCCTAAAATGCAATACAAAAACACAATATATGGAGGTGGCGATCAGTCACGATGTGCTTTGGCAATCCCTGCAGCCTTGAACAGCTCTCAAATGTAGTGTTTGGAGGCTGAAAAAACGAGGCATGGAGCCAAAAAACGCAAGCCATTGTCTGTGGCAATCTCTATAATTAGGAAGTTGATGCATAGAGGCCAAAGAGTGAGGGCTGGAGGATGGATGGGGCTACATTCAGAGTGTAAGACACACCCACATTTTTCATCTCTTTTTGGGGGCAAAGTGCATCTTATACTCCCAAAAATAGGGTATATCTTGCCTGTGCATTCTCCACATATAGTTATATTTTTATTGTAGGTTTTTCCTACCTCCCAAAATTGTTTTGTCCCTATTGAAATTGATCTTTCAGACCAGTGGTCGATTTTGTCAAATTATTTCTGAATCTTGATATTGTCTTGCTATCTTCCCTATTTCTGTGACATCTGAAAATTTAATTAATTGCATTCTATGATTGCTCATCCAAACCATGTGCAAATAAATTGAATGATATAGAATCCAGTCATGCAGTAGTGAAGACTTCCAATCTGATACACTAATGTATACTTTCCCGAAATGATTGTTGAATCAGACATGTATTATTAACTGGTAGTAATATTTTATCTTTTATTTTAGAATACCATGGGAGACTCACTTGGCTGAATTGAAAAATATCATATGTTCATCCCATTCCCATAATAATTTTTACTTGTTGTGGGAGAGTGAGAAGAAAAGAATTGGCTTGCTTGGCTTGGTCTTTATAAATCAATGCTTAAATACAAGCTCAAGATTGCAATTCTTTCCTAAATATTCAGAACCTGACATTATTAATTTTGTATATACTGTATATTAATTGAGGAATCTGCAGTTACTTTTATTTATTCTGATATTTATAGGCCACCCAACTCCAGTAGGACTCTGGGCGGCTCTCAATAATCACAACTTTTCTCTTTTTAAAATATAGGAAGGACAGTTCCCCCCTTTTCAAAACTTCTAACAGTATACAGTACTTTCCTCTGAGATTTCATAAAGAATACAAAAGGGGATCTGAGATCAGGAGATTCTACAAGATTATTGGGTGTCATTGCTTTAATCCTGAAGACTTCAGTTTATAAAGGCGATCCCATACCTTAGGTTAGCCCTTCCTCCTTGTTTTAATTTTTATGTTTGGGTCCCTTTAAATGTAATTCTCCTCTGAAGCAAAGTAGGAGTTAGGAATTTTGCCCTTTATCCATAATCCGTTACCATCTTTCAATTGCCTTGAAGCAATAGACCCACCCTTTCTTTTATTTCCTCTTTTTAAATAATGACATAACCAAAAAAGCGCCTTTTGATGCTTCTAGATTCTCTGTGAGTTGCATTCTTTTGTGCCTTACCCCTTCTGACTTCCTTGCTGCAGATTCCAGCTAGTTGTTGGTATGCTTCTTTGCTGCTTATACTTCTCTTTCTTTTTTCGTTATATGCCTAACTATAACTATAACTCTTAGCTTCTTCACAAACTTCTAATGCATTCACAATAGTTCCTAAGCTGACCTCCATTTTTAATTATCACTAGAACAGTGCAGTTTTATTAGTAACTCTATTAACTTAGGTCTGATAAATTCCCAACTCCTTTATGTTCCTTTGCCCTGAAGTTTTCCATTGTATGATGCGGCTCGGGGTTTTCTAAGTTTGTTGAAATCTATTTTCCTAACTAGGAGTGTAAGCCTCTGCTCCATTTTTTCTTTAAGCCTCTGCTCCACTTTTTTTCCTGCAGTAGCTTGAAAACAAGGATGAAGTGATCACTTCCTCCCTAGATCTTCACTGTTTTTAATTCTATAACATATAGCAGTAGTTAGTACTCACAGGATCTAAAACCAGTCTGCAAGCAAATCTCATGATCGCTAACCATGATCTGGCTGTTTGAGCAGGGAGAAGGAAAAATATTAGAATTGGATGGGTTTCCCATTCTTAAATAATTGATTTTGTAATTGGGCACCTGAATTCATTGAATGTCTGAAACTATTTTAACAGCAGCCTTGTGACCTAGTTAGAATCAGACAGACCAGTTGGAATCCTTAAAACCCACCTCTGTCTCAGGCATGGGGGAATTGAGATATCCCCCTTCCCCCAGGCCTATACAATTTATGCATGGTATGTATGTGTGTATGTTTTGCTTTTTAATAAGGGGTTTTTAGTTACTTAAATATTAGATTTGTCATACATTGTTTTATTATTGTTGTGAGCCGCCCCGAGTCTACGGAGAGGGGTGACATTCAACTCAACTCAACTCAACTCAAATCAATAAATAGATAGATAGAATCGATCCAATGTATTGAATGCCAATTTTTTAAAATGCCAGATGGGAGTCAATTCTTATTATTGGGCTTTCATCATCCAAATGTGCATCATTTTATCATCATGGTGGAAAAGCTACAAGGGATAACACTAGGAAAAAGCAGCCCATCTTCCTGTCCTCATTAGAAGGACATACATTATAACTGCTGCTATGTCCTCATGAGCAATTTGCATTGGACCTGGAATGGATGCTGTTGGGTTACATTCTTTAATGGCAAAAGGCAGCTGCACAAGGATTAAGCCTACGAATTGTCATTACTGAATAAGGGATATTTTGAGCTGTCAAGGGACCACTAATCTAAACAATGGTTAGAATAAGTTTTCAAGGGAAGCTTACATGAGGATCAGCACATTCAGACATATGTAAATGATTTTTTAAAAAAGTAAAATATTTTTTATTCCACTGGCTGCTTTTCCCTACTTAAAAAAAATATCTCAAGAGATTCTTTTAAAAATGAGCTGCAATTTTCAACATGAACCTAACAAAATATGTCAACAAAAGAGAAGAGAGGGAGGATGAATGCATAGAGAAGAACTCTAAATACATTGTTGCTGGTAACTATTTCCTGGTGTAAACAGACCAGTTGGAATCCAGCCAATATCTACCTTGAACGACAATTACAAAGTGTGTAATTAGCAATGGAGTGTACATAATGGAGAAGATGCACTCTCAAAAAACTTGGAGGCATCAGACAGATGCACTGGTGAATAATGATGAGTCACTTCCCTCGAGGACATGTCTATTGTAGCAGCTTAGTTTTATTTACAACATCTCAGGGGTTTGAAATAACTGCTCCTCAATTGGTGTAGCAAACAGCTCTATAAAGTACCTTTAAATTGCATGTGATAATTCCTATAATTATTGCAATGAACAAAACATGGTTAAGCAATATTTAGAAATAATTTTCTCCTGCTGTTGGACAGAACAGATTGTTCTGGAAAGAGACAGACTAATAAATAGAAGCTGGAGGGCCATTTCTAAACAGGCTGGAGAGAGAAAAGGGAGTGGGTAAGAAGAAAAAGAGAAGGAAAAAACAACATTCACACATCTTTTAGTGCATGAACAATTGTCCAGTCACCCAAGTCTACCCCTGAATTAAGAGATTACAGGGCCGTAAAAAGGAAATTTTAAGTGACACAGACACAAGGAAACCTTGAAGGAGAATCACAAAATGGATAGGATTACTTTTTAGGCCATTGGCTCGTTGCCAGAAACTAAGCATCCCTGACAGAAGCTGTCTAGACTTTGCTTGAATACAAACAATTGAGAGCACCTCGCCACCTCTCATGGAATTGGTTCCACTGTCAATCTGCTCACTCCCCCCTCCTTCTAACAATTGGAATCTGCCTTCTTCTAACATGTCTTCATCCTTCTGTATCTTTCCCCATGAAGGATAGAGAGCACATCTTTATCTTGCAGGTATTTGAAGAATGCTATCATATCTCCTGTCAGCCTTCTCTTTTCTAGACTAAACATGCCCAGCTCCTTCAAACTCTAGGATTTAGTTTCTAGCCCTTGTTTAACTTTTTTGAAGCTGCTCCACTTTCTCTGAATACGTCAAGTATGAAGCCCAAAATTGGACTTAAAGTGGGATCTAACCGGTATAGAATAAAGTTTTCCTTCTCATTATTTGAAAACTATTTCTGAAAGTGCAGCTTTCCCCCCTTTTTCTTTCTCCAGCCTCTTCACAGTGCCGATTCATTTAGCTTGCATTCAATTACTATTTCAAGATTAGAGTACAATGAGTTGTTCTTTGTTTTATACCGGTGAGTTTGGTTTCTGTTTCATAAGTAGAAAGATTTGAATGTACTGTGTCTTCATTAAGTATTATTTTCAGCCCTTTTCTATTGTTGGACTTTCTGCCAGACATGGCAATAAATCTTGATTCTCTAGATACCTAATTCCATATTCAGAACCTTGCTTATAGCACAAGATTATAGATACTATATGGCTAAATAAATACTTTTATTTCAGATAAATTATACATAAGCAGTCCCGCCACTTGCAGAACACAAAATTAGTTTTTCTATGCATATGGCAAGATTTAAATCATAGATATTTTCAACTCAATAAAAATTTATCCTTTCTCTATCTGGCCTTGAAACTGGAAGCCAAACTAACCAGTATAGGTTCTGGTTAATTTGATAACCAGGTAATAAGGTTTCTGCCTTAATAGATTCAGCCCTTACTGCTATCAAGAGAGTTTTAACTTTATTTCAAAGTTTTTGGAGTATTAGCTATCTCATCTAGTTTATTGTATAATATTGTATAATCATTTTTAATATCTTCATTCAGTGAACAAAAATGGTCCCTGACTTTTATGATGAATGGTTTTCAAGATAATTAGGTATCCCACTTAATTGTTAATTGCTACTTGTGGACTGAATCTTTGACTAGAACTGCCTTCCAAAAGAAGCTAAAGACCGCTCTTCTGGAAAGTGATTGGGAGAATGTCAGGATTAGAGTTTATATGTTATATGTTTATATGTTTACATTTTTTTCATTCTGAACACAGATGTTTTAATTGTTACAGTACTCCTGTAATATGATAAGAATTTTGTAGGACTGTATCTGCATGTAAATATACAAATAAAATTAAATTAAGGAGATAACTTAATTGCCATGAAGCCTGACTAAACTACTTTGGTAATCAAAATGCCGTCTTGCCAAATCCTTTGCTGAAATCAAAAGAGATTATTAAAGCATGTTCATTTACATTAAATTATATTATATTATGAGCCGTGGTGGCGCAGGAAGTAGAGTGCTGTACGGCAGGCCACTGAAGCTGACTGTAGATCTGTAGGTCAGCGGTTCAAATCTCATCACCGGCTCAAGGTTGACTCAGCCTTCCATCCTTCCGAGATGGGTAAAATGAGGACCCGGATTGTGGGGCAATATGCTGGCTCTGTTAAAAAGTGCTATTGCTAACATGATGTAAGCAGCCCTGAGTCTAAGGAGGGGGCAGCATAAAAATCAAATAAATAAATAAATAAATAAATAAATAATTTCTATTTTCCACTCCTCTGATAATTCACAAGATTCTTCAAATGTCATAATAAAAACATTGGCTAAGGAATCTGGTAGTTATTTTTGTATCTTTATTTTATTTTATTTTATTTATTTATATTTTATGAAACATCTATAGGATGGTAATTTGTATAAACATAACATTAAAAAGTAATGATAAAAAGTAATGATAAAAGACAATAGGACAGTAGGACAGGGACGGTAGGCACAATGGTGCGCTTATGTACGGCCCTTACAGACCTCTTAGAAAGGGGGAAGAGGTCAATTGTAGATAATCTAAGGTCAAAGGTTTTGGGGATAGGAGTAGAAACCACAGAGTCAGGTAATACATTCCAGAATTGATCACTCTGTTGCTGAAGTCATATCTTATAAGTCATCTGGCCATAGAGCCTTGTTTTTATTTTGGTATTCGTACTGGGAGATCTTTACGAGGTCCAGTAGCTGGATTTTAGTCATGACAAAGTCATGTTGTCTAGGGTGCATCTTGAGGAGGCTAGTCTCCATTGCACCTAGGTTCCCTGGAAGAACTATATTATCTCAAGGGCACTATTATCCAATGGGTAAACAATATCTGGCTGTGTAGACTTCGATATCCTAGTAATTGTTGGCACGTAATTTAATTTTATTCATAATTTTAGTCATGATTTCTTTTGTACATTTTAAAAATAATTCACTATTCTGGTGTTTTATAGTTGGATATACATTTTACAAGCCGTTTTTGTGAATTGTACACATTAGTGCTGTATTCTGTTATACCGTATGAAATCAAATAAAATGAATCTGGCCATAGATATTTAACCTCATTCAAAATATTATAAAACATATCAGAAATATGTTTCTGTTGATCTCAATATCTAATTCAGTCACTTCATTCTTCACAGTGTTTTAACCAAATAATTATTTTCTTTTTTGGGGGGACGGACGGACGCTAAAGCTAAATGGGAACTGAACAGCTTTTCTTTTCTTATCTGTTAGGATTTACAGCTTCACTGAGCAATTGGGACACTGTTTTTTTCCGTTATTTTGAATTTGATTTAAGAAGCTCTTTATGTTCTTTCTATATTTGAGTTATAGTTTTCCTGAAGCTCTTTTCTTAGTTCAGGCTACATGTATCTTGGTGATTCGGTTCTTTTTCCATTTATATCTTTATATATTATGATGCAACAACAGGGGGATACATTCCAAAACTAGAGAGGTATTAATACCACTCTATAATGCCCTGGTCAGACCACACCTGGAGTATTGCATCCAGTTCTGGTCACCATACTTCAAAAGAGACATAGGGACTCTGGAAAGGGTACAAAAAAGAGCAACCAAAATTATAAGGGGACTAGAAACCAAGTCATACGAAGAGAGATTTCTGGAACTGGGCATGGATAGCCTAGTGAAAGGAAGGGCCATGGGGGACATGATAGCAATATACAGATACTTGAAGGGTTGCCACAGAAAGGAAGGTGTCATTCTATTCTCCAGGGCACCAGAGGGCCAGACGAGGAACAACGGTTGGAAGCTGACCAAGGAGAGATTCAACATGGAAATAAGGAAGACCTTCCTGACGGTCAGAGCGATCAACCAGTGGAACGGCCTGCCAGCGGAGGTTGTGAACGCCCCAACTCTGGACATTTTTAAGAGGAGATTGGACTGCCATCTGGCTGGGGAGGTGTAGGGTTTCCTGCTTGAGCAGGGGGGTTGGACTTGTTGACCTGCAAGGTCCCTTTCAACTCTAATAAAATAAATAAATAAAAATCTTCTCTACATCTCTTCCTCCCCTCCTCCCATATTTTTATTCTTACTAAACATTTTTGGAACTAAAGAAACAAGTTTGTAATGGCCCTTTAGATAATCATTGTAGGAATCCAAAATAAAGTATCATAGACAGATTGCTGACTAGACTATGCTTGAACACATTCTGAAGAAGTCCACTACCTTTTTGGCCAATTAGTTTGATTGTTTAAAATCTTACTGTTAGGATTTCCCCCCTGATATTCTTTCAGAGCATTGTTTCCGATAACTGCACTCTTGTTATAAAAGAGGGGAGATCTTGAACGTAAAACCTTTGTAGGTATTTGAAGATTGCTATGGTAAGATCCACAGTTGTCATTTCCCAAGGCTAAACATACCAAACTCTAAAATGCCTTGTTCCCAGCAACAAAAGTCATGCATTTCTGAGACAAAAGAGTTGATTTTCCAAGAGATGTTGGGATAAAGTCTCACATGACTGACAAGATTGGAAAATCTGCAATTTGAATTTAAAAGCACCATCTACATTTTATCCTTTGTTGGGCAAGTTATAGCAGGTGCTAGCAAAGTTATTGTCTTTATTCATGTCTCTATTTATTTTAACCAAGACGAATTTTATAGCAGTCAAATCCATACAGTTGAATTTGGGAACAGGAGTGCATAACAGGAGTTCTTTGACTATGTCACAAAGGTGTTGGATCAAGGTGGTGCCGTGGATATTGCCTATCTGGACTTCAGCAAAGCCTTTGATACGGTTCCACATAAAGAGCTGATAGATAAATTAGTGAAGATTGGACTTAATCCCTGGATAGTTCAGTGGATTTCAAGCTGGCTGAAGCATAGACATCAGAGAGTTATTGTTAATGGCGAGTATTCTGAGCAGAGTCAGGTTACAAGCGGTGTGCCACAAGGGTCTGTTCTGGGTCCTATTCTTTTTAATATGTTTGTGAGTGACATAGGGGAAGGTTTGGTAGGGAAGGTTTGCCTATTTGCCGATGACTCTAAAGTGTGCAATAGGGTTGATATTCCTGGAGGGGTCTGTAATATGGTAAATGATTTAGCGTTACTAGATAAATGGTCAAAGCAATGGAAACTGCAGTTTAATGTTTCCAAATGTAAAATAATGCACTTGGGGAAAAGGAATCCTAAATCTGAGTATTGCATTGGCAGTTCTGTGTTAGCAAAAACTTCAGAAGAGAAGGATTTAGGGGTAGTGATTTCTGACAGTCTCAAAATGGGTGAACAGTGTGGTCGGGCGGTAGGAAAGGCAAGTAGGATGCTTGGCTGCATAGCTAGGGGTATAACAAGCAGGAAGAGGGAGATTGTGATCCCCTTATATAGAGCACTGGTGAGACCACATTTGGAGTACTGTGTTCAGTTCTGGAGACCTCACCTACAAAAAGATATTGACAAAATTGAACGGGTCCAAAGACGGGCTACAAGAATGGTGGAAGGTCTTAAGTATAAAACGTATCAGGAAAGACTGAATGAACTCAATCTGTATAGTCTGGAAGACAGAAGGAAAAGGGGGGACATGATCGAAACATTTAAATATGTTAAAGGGTTAAATAGGGTTCAGGAGGGAAGTGTTTTTAACAGGAAAGTGAACACAAGAACAAGGGGACACAATCTGAAGTTAGTTGGGGGAAAGATCAAAGGCAACATGAGAAAATATTATTTTACTGAAAGAGTAGTAGATCCTTGGAACAAACTTCCAGCAGACGTGGTTGGGAAATCCACAGTAACTGAATTTAAACATGCCTGGGATAAACATATATCCATCCTAAGATAAAATACAGGAAATAGTAAAAGGGCAGACTAGATGGACCAAGAGGTCTTTTTCTGCCGTCAGTCTTCTATGTTTCTATGTTTCTATAATTTTAACCTATGGTGCTACTTTTCCACCCTTTCTTTTTACTCGGTTTTAAAAATAAATTGTATCCTTCATCTGCTATACATTATTCCAGTCATGGGATTCGCCTCACTAAGTGTGTTTCTGTTATACTAGTATATCATTTGCTTTCATACTTTTAGATCATATTGTTTATTTCCTTATTCTGGGAAAAAAGGCATAGAAAACAAAAACCATAACTTTAAGAGACATTTTCCCCTCTCATTTTTCACTGTTTTAATAAGGTGTCATTATGGAAACAGTCTGATTTCCTTCTAGGTACTTAATGTTTTATCTTCAGAGCATTTGTCTCCACTAACCACAGGAGTCAGTTTAAGCCCCTTAATCAGACTTGCCATCTTTTGGCTAATACATTTTTATCAATCCTCCTCAGATGCAGCATATTTTGTGCAATAAGTGGAAGATATTATGGGGAGAAGAAATTCTGGGAGGAAAAGATGTCTAGTTTTAAACTTAAATGAATATAAGGAGCTGAAGCTTCATACTCTCAGAGAAAAAACAATGATGTGTTTGTTCTCTTAGATATAGAAGGTCAACTGACTCTAAAATATCTCTGGGTGGATTATATAATTTAAAACAATATCAGAAGAAAAAGAGAAAAAGACATATACTTCCAGACAAAAGCATCAGTACATTACCACAGAAAATCTGCCAGGGGCAAAACAAACATCAACCTCAGACCTGGGAATAAAGCCAAGTTTTCAGGTTGGGAGTCATACAAATTTCTGAGAAGATGGTGTTTCAGAGGGTTGGCATTGCAGCCTAGAAGTCATACTTCTGTGGTCCTAACTATATGATACTGTTTAATAGAGGGAATTCAAGAGTGCCCTCTATGTCTCCTTGATGGGCAGAAACCACTAGAGACTGGTGGCCCTCAAATGACTAGGACCCGTGTCATTAAAAGTTTTCTAGGCGATGATCTGGATTTTGAATTGTACCCAGAAACCAACCAGAAGTCTCTTGAGGTACACATAACATCTGATAGCTAACTGCTTCCCTAATCAAGGCCAAAGATTAAAAACTCTGATATCTATGGAGTCTGAACAGCTATATCAATTTGTTCTTGGCAGGATAAAGCCTCCCCATCCAGACCTGAACAGCCTTAGGACATTGACAGTATCACTTGAATGGCTTGGGTCTGAGATATACAATCAGGTATCATCTGCATATTGATGATACTGCTCCACAAATTAATGACCTAAATGGTTTCAGTTAGGTATTAACCAGGAAAGTTGAAAGGGTTGAGTCCTGAAGCATTCCACAAGAGAGGGACAAGGAAAATAACCTCAGTATTCAACTAACCTCACAGAAGTATTCTTTTGGGAAATGTAGGAGACAAAAGTATTATCTATGCTTGCTGGTTTCAGTTGGCAATATAAACCAGGATTCCGCAACACCCAAGCCATGATCCAAAACTGGGCTGTGGCCCGCTCGGAACCATGCTGCAGAAATGGTGGGCTCTCTTAGTGCAGCTCCATTCTGCAAGTGACAAGCACTCATGTGCATGGTTGTCTCTCACATGGAACCATTCCTTCTCCCCCACCCCATCTGCCAGGCTGCCAAGATGGAAAGGTTGGAAACTGCTGATATACAGATACACACTTGGAAAGACACAGACATTCTCAAACACAGAAAACTATGGTAGATGGTATGGAAAGCACTAAGAGACTGCACTACCTCATCTCAGCTTCACCAAATCAATAAGGAGGGCCAGTGCTGTCCCAATAGACCATACCCTGATCAGAAATCTGAATAAAAAAGCTCTTCATCTTCAATAGTGCTTTAGATTTTTCATTTCTGGAATTCCTTAGAAAAGCAAGGTCACACAGGAGTAATGTGGTTTAAGACCACCAAGTCACACCAATTCTAGACTTATACAAGGCTTCAGCTGAAAGAAAGAAGATTCCCCACTCTGGCTTTCCTCAATAAGCCATTGTTAAGTCAACTCTTTTTTAAGTTAACATCCTATCTAATTTCAAAAGAGGCTACAATAATAAAGTTGCTAATCTAATTGTACAGTACCTCCTCTTGCTTTCTGTGAATTAGGGTGGGGTTTGTATTGCTTCTGCACATTTTGTCTGTTCTGGACTTAAGATATGTTTCACCTTTTGTTGCTTTACATATCTCCATCAAGGTTAATTTTCTTAATCTCTACACTAAATGGCAAATAGAAGTGCCCAAGACTAACAGTTTGGGACCTGCTAAACTATCCCAGGAATGGAATTCAACATGGATAATACCTTGGGGAAAACATGGTGTTATAGCAGCAAGAATCCCATCTGTTTCTTAAGGCTCAACTTCAACTGAAGTGTTTCATTTCTGGTTATCTGTAGAACATTCCTTCTGAGTGTTGCAATGACTAATAGAGAATAGTGGTTGTCCATCACCCATCCCTGAGAGTTACAACTGATACAAAATCTAAAAACAGAGTATAATATTTATGAAGGGAGAACCTATACAAGTCTACCCACTTTTCAGTTATATATGCCACATCCTTACTCTCATTTGCAATAAGATCATGAATGAGGATGGATTTATTACAAACTGATTGCATAAGCAACAATTGAAGCCTAGGGTTGCCACACTCTCCTTCCAGGAATGCTTACCAAGAATCATGTTTGAGGATCTTTACCTTGTCATCTTCTAGTACAGCTGGCCCTGACTTCCATCATACTTATCTCCTGGCTTTCAAAAAGAGGCTGGACAATCATTTGGCTGAAATGGTGTAGGGTCTTCTGCTCGAGCAGAGAGTTGGACAAGGAGACCTCCCCACATCCCTTGCAACACTATCATTCTATCTTCTATGCCCATCACATTCTCCATGGTATTGCCTGCTTCCTCTTCCTCCTATTCCCTAGCTCCCATATATTGGTTAATTCTGGATTTTGTCTGCTTCTGTATTTCTTAATCTATTTTACTTCACATATAACACATGCTTATTAGCATTCACTGACAATAGGTCAAACATCCAAGACAACTATATTATAAGCAACATTTATTTTCCTTTCACCTGCGATGATCTATAATTACTCGGTATTCTTTCAGTGCTCTGCTTATGTTCAGGATCATATACTCTAAGAAGGTCTCTTGATTAATTCAAACTTCTAACAGGAAATAAAAAGATACAATTAGAAAAAGAGATTTATTTTAAGAGTCCAAATCCAAGTATTTCAATAGAAATACTGTATACATATATTAAAGGCATTGTAGTGTATTGTAGAAAGGACAATGATTTGAATGAACACAAACTTAATGTAATAAAACAGTACCTCAGGGTCACACAAAACATTACTTTAAATATATAAGTAACTGCTATGCCTTTTACTGAAACACTATGTACCTCAGTTCAAATAAAACTCTTCAAAAAAAGAAAAGAAAAGAAATATATGTAATGTTTGTTGCTAATTCAATGTCAGTTTAGATCAGATGATTTAAAATGCCCATTCAATCTTCCCAATAATGACTACGAGTCCTACACTTATGTTTGGGTGAAAATAAACAAAGAATCAGAAACCATCTTTCTGTTATGCTTTTAAAACCATTGGATTCTTATTTCACTATTTTAGATTTATACGAATAATGCTCAAACCCTAATAATTCTAAAAGCTGATTCACCCCATTCCAAAATGCACCAATGTTAAATATAAAGCATAGTGTATGTAAGAGATGTGCATCTTTGCAAATGTATAGGAAGAAGTGTGGAATCGACCTCCACCTCATACTTAACGATGTAAATAATGGAGCTTAGCAAATAAAGATGCTATGTAAAGAAGGAATCAGTCGTATGATTCCTCCACAACAAAATACTACCATGAACTGACAGTATTTTTTAATAAAAAGTTTCAGTCTCATAGTAGAAAGATATTCCCCAGTAAGTCTAATAAGCTCTGCAAACTGATATATGAATTCCAAGGCACTCAGAATTCCTCTCAAAGGTACATACACGCAGAGAGAGGAAATGGAACATTTGTAATCTTCTTTTTACAATGAGAAACTTGAGCATACCCAGACTAAATATATTTTCCATACAACCAGAAAACTGCATTTTGACACGTAAACCATTTAAAGCTCCCCCCCTCTGTGTGTGTGTGTGAGAGAGAGATATGTCAGAATAGGTATCCAAATAAGCCACCAAACTGTTATATTACACTTATGCAAGATAGAATGCTAAAATCTGGTTCACACAACCCGTAAAATACACATACTAATTACAAAAGAATACAAGGTAGATTTTTTGATTCTTCACTATGAAGAAGAAAGCTGAAATCAGGCACATTGTGATAGACAGATGACTGCAAGAGCCTTGTTCAATCAGGCTGCAGGGTGATGTTGTCTCATATTCTGGATCACAGAACAGAATGATTTGGGAATCTCAAATCTTGACTGGAAGGAGATAGCCTCCAGTATATAAGGCACAGTTATGATTCAGGGAGAAAGCAAATGGCCATAAATAAGAGTAAACCTTGGTGGCTTGATCTTCCACGAACCTGTCCAGTCCTCTTTCAAGCCATTCAAATTGCTGCTGTTATTCACTGCTGGCAGTAAACTCCATAGATCAAATACCTGCTGTATAAGAGAGTAATTCATTCCGATGATCCCAAATTGCCCTACATTTTGGGTCAACGAATGATCTCAAGTTCTAACATGGAGAAAAGGATAACACTTATCTCCAATCACTATATGGTGAATGTGATTTTGTAGACTTCTATGTTGTTTCCTTTACCTTCCTTCATTTCAAGCTATAGTTTCTTCTTGCTGAGAAGCAATTCCAGTCCCCAAATCATTTCAATTGTTCCTTTTGTGCCTTTTATAGCTTTGTATAATTTTAAGATGTTGGGTGAGAAGAACCACAAACAACATTCCAAGTGTAATCACGACATGGATATACAGTACATAAGGACGTTAGGATATCAGTAATTCTATTTCAATTCCCTTTGTAATGATTCCAAAAATGGAATTTCTTTTCAATTAATTTTCTTTTGTAACAGCAGCTACATAAAGAGTTGATATCTTCACTGAAACACCTACCATAACTCTAAGATCTATCTCCTAGTCAATGACTTTCAGCTCAAATTCTATTACTGTTTAGGTGGCTTTGAATCCTTTTTACCCTATCCATTAAAATATATATATTAATTTTTCTCACTGATGTAATAAGATTATTATGTGATTTAAACAAAAATATAGCTTAAACCGTACAGATATTTCTGATGACCCTTCAGAATTTTATTTTTCTATTGAAAGAAGTGGACCTCCAGATGCCATCAGCAATATAGTTCAATACTTGCATTAATGCAAGTCTCATTTACTATTATTTTTATATACATTCTTACAATCATAAATAAGAAATTTTAAAAAAGCAATAAAGATCATTTGAAACACAGGCATGACATGAGATGCATGTGGATGTATATGTAGGTTTGATTTCAGTACATGAATTTGAGTAAATTCCTGATACGCTTTAACAGCATGTTATAACAGAGAGGATGTGAAAATGAACTGTTCTTAATCGTTTCAACCTTCATAATTCAGTAGTTAAATCTAGCACGACTGAGGCCACTGGCACCTTTTTTTGCTCATTCTCCCTTGAAATGATTGAGGGAAGTTGTTTAATGGCAATGCACATAGCTCTTCTTCCTTTCACAGAAACACTTGTGACCATCGCGTAGAAAAAGGCCAAATGATTTGGGACTTCTTAATTTCAGCACAAGTTCAAGCAGACATCCATAAAAATGTGCATAAATAATTGTTTACAGTTTTCAGACTGGAACTGAATTGAGCAGAGAGTCACTTGGCGCGGCTGCAATTTCATGCAGTGTAGTCTGGCGCTCCACACTAGTAAAAAGGTTTCTTGGAGGACTGCTGCCCAAAGTCTCTGGTCCTCTTGCCTCTGAAGCATCTGTGCTTACCACACTTCCAGTTCGAGAACTATATGGAGGAAGATCTAAGTGATTCCAGGATCCTGTTTCTGAGGAATATGGAGGCGGAGGAAGATCAAACCACGGGGGTCTGCTGCAAAGTATAAATTAGATATCAAGTTACCAGATGTATGAAATAAAGGCCATCTGATTTTTGCTTTAACAAGTTATAAAGACACAAATGGACCACTCAATCCACTAATATTCCCCACTGTCCTATTTGTGATATCCAGAAGGCCATTCTGGACTAATTTAAGAATGAAAATGGGATTAATTTACCCCTTAGATGTTTCAAACATTTAGAAACCCAGGGGACAAACTCTCAGTTTATCCTGTAATACCAATGTCTTCCAGTGACATTACTTGCAGCTTCCAACTGATCAGGGGAGAGCTTTCTATTCCTTGATCCTGGGAAAATGTCACAGTTCAAGTTACTATATTATAATACAGATGCACACCAAATGTTCACTACTTGCATGACCAAGTCACAATAGAACTGACTTGATGGGTTGACTTTTGACAAGTAACTTTTGTTCAGAAGCCAGAAACATCTATTCTGCCTGTATTCAGTATTGCTTGGCCCCAGTATTATCAGACTGCAATTTTTGATGTTACTGGAAGAGCAAAATAATGAGTTGGTTAAATTTTAGGAATTTTACTTTATGATGTGCCTTCCATAGTATACTACTCTAAGGCCAATTACAGCTGTCAGCTCAGGGAATTGCCCATAGGTGATGGTGGCCAAAGCTAAATCTCAGGAGTCATCAAGACTCAGGCTTCTAAATATATATTCTGCCATCTCACAAACATACTACTATTGTTTATAACTACCGGTATGTGTTATTGTAGGGTAAGTTGACCTTACTTTGCATTGGAAACAATAAGGAGGGGTGGAGCAATTCTGCTTAAAAGTCTTACGTCTCACAAAATATACTTAGAAAAGCTTCTCCCCACACGAAAACATAAAATGATACGTGTTTTTTGCAATAGATGGTGGGATCAAATTGAAGATATATTAGAAACGGATCAGCATTGCACAAGTCACAGGCATCCACTTGCATTATCACCACTGAAATCAATAAGAATCTTAGCAGCAAAACCAAGAAATTATGGACTGGCTTCATAAGTTAAAAACAACCCCACATACAATTTAGTCCGAGTCTGTGGAGAGGGGCGGCTTACAAATCTAATAAATAAATAAATAAATTTAGTTCCCATAAGTGACTGCAGATAAATATATTGAATTGGTATCTGTTGTTGAAAGGGACTTCTCATTGATTTTCAAGTGCTACATCTTAAAAGCTTGGGGAGTTAAGTTAAATTCTGTATAATGCATATATGCATCACTTAGTGATAAATTATTAGTTGCCATGGTTTCACATTAACTGCCTTCTTTCAGGGGAGGGGGGGAAGACACTATAAATGGATTTTTAATTTTCCTCAATGGATCCAGATCTTCTTCTCAATATATTATCCCCAATATATTGTTGCTAAGAATTATAACTGATTGTCTATTTAGTGGAAACTGTGATCAGTTTGTAAGAATGTTGTACACATCAAGTTATGCTATTAATACTTGAAATGCATTTTGTCCATTTATTCAAAGACAAGCTTTTAAAAATTATATTTGCTTTAAATTATTTATAGTGATTAAGCATCCCCTAGGCAATACCAATGAAATGCAGAAATTCCCACTATATGTCACATTGGAAGGTAAATTTTGGAAACAGATTTGTGTGTGTGTGTATGTACTATACTGGAGGAGGAAATTATGGTCAGTGGCGAAATTCAAACTGCAGCAATTGTGACTTGCCTTAATGGCAGTAAATAATCAGGCAGGAAATTTGGGTATAAATATTGAAGCAGTTTTTGAGGCATCAACCCAGTAAAATCAATGCTACTGAAGCAAGGGTGGTGCAGTTGTTATAGGAAGTTATAATGAAAGAGAAGCATCGGATATACAAAAAACCAAACAAACAAAAACCCAGAACAAAGGGTTTAAAGCACAGGAGAAACTCCACTGGTTACACTACTGCAATGTACCTTTGATCTAGCACAGCTTCTGAATAAGATGGTGGTGAATCTAAATCTGGAGGTCTATGATAGCCCTGGGTAGACATATACTGGACCCCATTGTTAACGTTATAGGTGACATTGCACTGATGTGGATGATCAAGGACGACGAGACGAGACAGGAGGACAGGATGCTGCAGTCGATGTACGGGAAGTGTCATGAGGTTGTTGCGTTTTCGCTGATGGTGCAAAATTAAGGCCAGGAGGGCCACCACCAACACAAAAATAGCAGAGCTGCCAATGATTGCATAGGTAACGCTGGGATAGAAGATCATCTGAGGCTCTGTTGTCACGTAATTCTGACTGCTGTCAGCCTCTGCAAGTAAGAAGAACAAGACAATAATACAATTAATTTCTGTGAATGAGATGCTGCTCTTTTCAATATATATCTTCTGTGTTAATTTAACACCACTTGCTAGTTTTTTCATCAAGGTTTGGCTTGGAATATTGGCAAAAACAAAATAAGCATCGACTAACTTCAATTGCATATTTCCTCCCATTTGCTTTCAAAGTTTCTCTTTGGAACTGACTATGGAGGAAAAGGAAGTTCAAGACAAAGACAAGCTCTCTTTCCTTTATGAACCTTTGTGATTTAGCTTTTAGTAAATAGTTGAATTTAGAGAGTCATATCTGTTTCCATGGCCTAAAATTTAGGCACAAATTCAATTCTCAGGCATCTCATTCCAACGTGGATTTAGAGAAATCTCAAGCCCATTTACCCATTACCTGTCTCAGTCGTGGTTTCTAAAACCCTCTGCTACCAGTTTATGCTCGTTTGCATGTGTGTGCGATGCTTCTGTGCATAAGCATTCTGGGTGGGTGGAGCCTCCTGCCGCCAGCGCTACCGGTTCTTAGAACTGGGCCAAACCGAGAGCAACCCATTGCTGACCTGCCTATTGTATAATTTCTGTATCCAGTTTCCTGAAAATGAATCTTCACAATGAAGTATGGGCAATCAAATGCACAACTATTCATATTTCAGCATTATATATTCATCCTGATTATGCAGTACCAAGCTGTTATTACTTTCCCCAAAAGAAATGATATGCTGCACCATAAAAACAAAACAAGATCTGAAAACTGCATCAAGTTATTAAAAAAATTGGCAGGTTGCTATTTTTAGCAAAACCAAGAGCCTGTAGAATAAAATAATTATGAAAAATTAAATTTACATTTTTTCCCACTGTAGCATATTGAAGCAAGCTACAAATTTCTTTTATTAAACCCCTCTTAATAAGCAACAGTTTATAATAGTATAGATCTTGGATGTTGATAACACACAATATTGAGAAATCTAGACACCCATGATAACGTAACAATTGAAAGTAGTATTCTAAGATTCAGCAAACATATACAGTGTTCCCTCGATTTTCGCGGGGGTTACGTTCCAAGACCTCCCGCGAAAATCGATTTTCCACGAAGTAGTGGTGTGGAAATAAAAACACCATTTTTGGCTATGGACAGCCAAAAACTACCCCTCTCACCGGCTTTCTTCGGACACGGGTCCTCCTGCAGCAGCGCTGGCGGCCACCGTTCCCCGTATGCACCCGCCCGCCCGCCGTTTGCTCACCCGCCCGCCGTTCGCCCGGCCACCCGCCGTTCGCCCGGCCGCTCGCTCGCCGCTCGCCCGCCCTGGCAGAGAAAGTGAGAAAGAGAGTGAGAGAGAAAGAGGGGGGAGAGCAAGAGATAGCAAAAGAGAGAGAGTGAGAGAAAGAAAACAAGAGAGGGAAAGTGAGAAAAAGAGAGAGAGCAAGAGGGGGAGAGATAGAGAAAGAGAGAGAAGGAAAGAAAGAAAGAGATGAGAGAGGGAGGAAGAGAGTGTGAGAGAGGAAGAAAGCAAGAGAGAGAAAGAGAGAGAGAAACAAAGAAAGATGAGAAAGGAAGGAAGAGAGTGAGAGAGAGGAAGAAAGAGAGAGAGAGAAGAGTGGAAGGAAGAGAGAGAGAAATGATAGAAAAAAGGGGAGAAAAAAAGAGAAATGAGAAAATGATTGAAGCAGAGAATGACAGGAAAGAAAGAGTAAGAGACAGAGAAGTGATTCTTGGTGATGACGTATGACGTCATCGGGTGGGAAAAACCGTGGTATAGAAAAAAAACCGTGGAGTATTTTTTAATTAATATTTTTTGAAAAACCGTGGTATAGCGTTTCGCGAACTTTGAAGCCGCGAAAATCGAGGGATCACTGTATGCTAAAATCAAAATCTATCTTCTTTCTCAGTTGGGACATTACAGTGCTACAATGCCTTACATATTAAAATGCAAGCTGCCCATTCTATGATACTTATAAAAGAGATCCAAGTCAGAGAAGATTATATATTTTAGATAATTAATTAATTTATACTTAATATTTCTATCTCTATGTTAATTATACCCAAAGACTTCTGTTTGATTAATATTTAGCTTGCCAGCTAAGAAAGAATGGAGAAAGAACACAATTATAGTCAGAGATTCCTCTACCGTACTTGAGGACATGCTAAACCACTGGTGTCAAATTAGATTGTGTCAATCACAGGTCAGATTGTAATGTAGGACATCATTTTTTATCTTTGCGGATGAGCATGGTTTGTATGCAGAGGTGGTCTACTGCCTGGACTGAGGGTGGAGCGCATTGGGGTAGCAAAAATGGAGCTCTACCCCAGAGCACCCAATTTGCACTGAAAGATGTTGAAAGAAAATGCAAGACGTCATGCATAAGCCACGCCCACAGTGTGGTAGTAAAAATTTTGGTAGCCCTTCATTGCCTACATGTGATGTATCTTGTCCACGAGTCGCCAGTTTGACAGTCCTGTGCTAAACCATAGCTCTAAAATAATTATTCTTGAAAAATATACTTCCTTCTACAGACCAGGTTGACGCCACTACAGGAAACCAACATCTCTTGATCTCAATATTCTCCTTTGTTATGAAATGATTTAAAGTAAAAAACACTTTTGTATGCAATTCATCTCAGCAACTCCATTGGGTTTACTGCCTGTAATCTCAGTAGCACATTACATCTGAAAATCAGGACAGGACAGGAGACTTGCAATGATGTTTACAATAAGAATCAGCTTAATGAACAAAGTTTAATTAACAAATAGGAACAGTATTTACAATGACTGAATGCATATGACTAGGAATTGAGTCTATAATTACTTAGACTATCACCAATACTATTGACAAAATTAATTTTTCTTGGAGGCTCAAATCATGACCAAAAATGTCATGTGAAGATTTGATTTGATAAACAATATACACGATAGACAAGTGTAAGCCAAGTTTAATCATAGGCTGAATGCAGTAATTATATATACTAAGGCCTATATTCAAATTCTTGCTTGGCCATGAAAGAACAATGGATGACCCTGAGACAGTCCTGACTGCCACACTGGATCATTCTGAAAATAAAGGGTGTGTTGGTGTAATGGGGAAGGGAAGGAGTTATAAATGCTGTTTAAACCTTAAAGCATGGGGTAGCTTTTCTTTCTTAAATTGACATAATCAAAGTAATTATGAACATCAGAGTTGCAAATATATATATATACTTGCAAATACCCCCAATCAATACAAAATTAGATTCTTGCAAACAAAATTAGAGACATGGTGGTACAGTGGTTAGAATGTAGCTAATTGGAATTGCAGCTAATTCTACCAACTGCCTGCAGTTCAACTCTCTCCAGCTCAAAGTTGACTCAGCCTTCCATGGTTGGTAAAATGAGTGCCCAGATTGTTGGACGCAATAATCTGACTCTTTAACCTGCTTAGAGAGGGCTGTAAAGCACTGTGAAGCGGTATATAAGTCTACGTGCTATTGCTTACAACCTAGAAAGCCATTAAATACACTCTGTATTATTAGCAAATTATGTTTCCTTTCCTAAGAATAAATTGTGCACATAGAAAATAAATGCAACTTTCTTTTTTTGGCATAACCCTTTTCAAGAAGAGAAAGAGAAGAACCCCCTGTGAGTTATTCATTACTAGTTGCTTGTAAGGGATAGTGGCAGTTATAACCCAGATGGATTTAAAGCACAGCTATTACAGGGGTCGACAAAGTTGTTCAGAATCTAGGAGCCAGCCAAAAAATTTAGGAGCCAGAATTTTTTTTAAGCAAACTTGGTTTTTTGCCGAGTCTCCACCTGACATCGCTTTCACCCCCTCCCCCCCGGCGCAGGCCTGGCTCCGCCGAGCCGGCTCTGCTGTACTCCCGTCGGGATCCGAGGGGAGACCGTTAGTCAGAAACCGAAACAGAGAAGAAGGAAAGGGAGACCGGGCCGGGGACGCGGGTGAGGGGGGGAGGGGGGAGGAGGGGTTACTGGTCGGAAGTCACCGCGCACGCGGCCAGAGGAGGAATGAACAAAACCTCACGCCGGGAGGGGAGGGGCTTCCGCTTCTCTCCGAAGGCGGGTGAGCGGCCAAGATCGGAGCGTCTGTGTGCGGTGGGGGGGAGTGAAGGGGTTCGAGTAGGAGGCGGAATGGAGGCAAGGGGGGGAGGGAGAGACGCACGCAAGCGCAGGGGACGCTGGGAAAGCAGCTCGCTCCGAGGTTGATGGGCGGAGCTACGGAAGCCAAGATGTACCATTTCTGGGCGTAAACACAAGGCGGGAAAAATATACTGTATACACATACAGCAGTGTTTCCCAACCTTTTTGGAGCCGCGGCACATTTTTCATATTTTCAAAATCCTGGGGAACATGGGGGGGGGGGGGGCGCTAAAAAAAGTTTGGACAAAAAAAATATCTCTTCCTCCCTTTCGCTCTATTTCTCTCTCCCTCCCTCTTTCTCTCTCTTCCTTCCTTTCTCTCTCCATCCCTCTTTCTTTCTCTCTTCCTTCCTTCCTCTCTTTCTGTCTCCTCCTTCCTCTCTCATCTCTTTCCTTCCTCTCCCTCCCTTTCTCTCTTTCCTTTCTCTCCCTTTCTGTCTATCCTTTCTATCTCTCACCCCTTCTCCCTCTTTCATTCCCTTTCTCTCCCTCCCTTTCTCTCTCATTCCTTTCTCTCCCTCTTTCCTTCCTATCTCTCTTTCTTTTTCTCCCTCCTTCATATCTTCTTTCTCTCCCCCTTCCTCCCTCTTTCCTTTCTCCCCCTCCCTTTCTCTTCCTTTTTCTCTATCCTTTCTACTTCTTACTCTTTCTTTCTCTCCCTCCTTCATTCAATTTTCTCTCCCTCCCTTTCTCTCCCTTTCTCTCTCTTTCCTTTCTCTCCCTCCCTTTCTCTTCCTTTTTCTCTATCCTTTCTACTTCTTACTCTTTCTTTCTCTCCCTCCTTCATTCAATTTTCTCTCCCCCCCTTCCTCCCTCTTTCCTTTCTCTCCCTCCCTTTCTCTTCCTTTTTCTCTATCCTTTCTACTTCTTACTCTTTCTTTCTCTCCCTCCTTCATTCAATTTTCTCTCCCACCTCCCTCCCTCTTTCCTTTCTCCCCCTCTTTCTCTTCCTTTATCTCTATCCTTTCTACTTCTTACTCTTTCTTTCTCTCCCTCCTGCATTCAATTTTCTCCCCCCCCCTTCCTCCCTCTTTCCTTTCTCCCCCTCCCTTTCTCTTCCTTTTTCTCTATCCTTTCTGCTTCTTACTCTTTCTTTCTCTCCCTCCTTCATTCAATTTTCTCTCCCTCCCTTACTCTCTCTTTCCTTTCTCTCCCTCCCTTGTTCTCCCCTGGGGCTGCCTGTGCCTGCCCTGCACCACCCAACACGGACGGACAGCCCCCGGTCGTCGGTTCGTCGCCCCCCCACCCCCCCACGGAGGGAGATCAGGCTGGCGAGGGCGGTAGAACTACGTCACCAGCCACTGGAGGGAGATCGGGCTGGCGGGGGCGGCGAATCCACCTCCCCAGCCGCGCGGAGGGAAATCCGGTAGGCGGGCGGGTGGCCGCGGCTCCCTGCGCGCCCCTGGAAAAGCGTACAGGGAACGGTGCCCGGGGCCGCTTTAGCCGCCCCCCGCTCCCCCCGCCATCTCCCCGCGACTGCCTGTGCCGCTGCAGCCGCGCCCCCCCCCCGCTCCCACCGCCAGTGCCCTCCCGCCGGGCCCCAAAGGACACTTGCCGATGACGACAGGGAACCTTCAGCTGGGCGGGCGCTGCCGTGCCGGTGCCTCCGACCTCCCGGTTCCTGCTCGATGCCGCGGTTTCTGGCGCTCTCCTGCTGGGCCCCAAAGAAGGAAGGCGGGAAAAAGGCGCGAAGAATGGAGCTCTCCTTCCTGCCTGCCTTCTTTGGGACCCAGCAGGAGAGCGCCAGAAACCGCGGCATCGGGCAGGAGCGGAGAGGTCAGAGGCACCGCAGCGCCCTGCCCAGGCGGCACACCGGTTGGGAAACGCTGACATACAGTACAGCAGGCAACATTTTCTAGGCGCCAGACAACATTTTCTAGGCGCCACTGGCGACCAGGCGCCTGGGTTTGTCGAACCTTGAGCTATTATATATGGACTACAAAAATCAAGATACCTCCCCCCCCATTTAATTGTCATATAGATTTTTGCACTTTAGGTAGCTTTCATTTAAGGGCTTACACTATTTTGCTTTGAAACTGTTGTGGTTGGCTTCAGGCCAGCTCCTATGGCTGCTGATTTTGACTCAGAAACCATAGGTCACAAAATCAGGTTTCCTTGTAATATAAGTGAAGCAAATCTCTGTGAATTATGACATGAGGAGAACTAACTTGCTCCAAGTAAGTTTCTTTCCAGCCCTAACCATGTGCTAATGATGTTCCCAGCTCCTACCGGCTTGCAAGGTCTTTCATTGTTATTCTCTTTTAAAAATGTTTTCCAAGCCCTAAGTCTTTGCAGTTTATTTTCATTGCTCTACTTGCTCAGAATTTTTCTTTCCAGCGCTGACCAGGTTCTAACAATGTTCCCAGCTCTTACTGGCTTGCAAGCTCTTTCACTGTTACTCTCTCCAAATAAGATTTTTTTAAAGCCCTAACCAGAGGATAAAATAATGTGCTGAAACTGACCAGACTAAGGATGCTAGCCAGATGAATATCTGATAAGCAGATTCCTTTCTCTATATTCCTCCCCAAAAACTAAGGTGTGTCTTATACTCCGAAAAATACGGTAAATCAAACCCTAACCTGAGTATATAAACCAAATAATATGAAAATGGAAAAATAGCCTGCAGATAATTAAATCTGAACAGAAGGTTGGCAATGGGAAACTTGAGAGAGTGATACCTAATGTTTATTAACCATGAACATTATAGTAGAATTAATGTAGTGGTTTAGGACCAACTATATTAAACTTAGATTCTGAAACTGCAAAGACCATTATTTCATAACTCTCAATCTTGTGCAGCAGTTCTGTTGTTGCATACTTTATCAGGGCTATCAGAGCTAAAAACACATCATTAGTATAGGCATGTACTGTTTTAATGAAGAGAAGTAACTAATGTCAAAGAAGAGAAGCACTTTCCTATCATATTTATATACAGTATTTCTAATAGGTTATAAAATATAATGATCTTTAGATAATTGCAGAAAATAATGAAAATTAAAAATAGCTAAGATTGCTGATTAAAATATGATCCAATACCTGTAAAGTCCAAATTCCCCCTTTGTTGTTTCATGAGACATCACATTCCAGAAGCCAGTAATATCCAGAGAAATAAACCAACAATCCACAGCTTTATGCTTACTGGTGTAGTAGGATGAAAATCATTGTCAGTCAATATAAGAATCTTAACATGAGTTCTTCTCAATTATTAGTGGCCGTTGATGAAAAAAAATGTGGAAAAGCAACCAAGGGTTTACACATTGAAGACATCATCTGGGACTTTGTTTTATATTTGAGGCAGAATATTACACAATTAAAATGTTTAGAAGCAGCCTTACTTCTTAACATGTACAATGTTTCCTAGTTACGGACTCTAATTCACAAGAGCGAAGTGAATTGTTGTAGAGCTCATTTTGGCAATTGCTTAACACTGCAGGATGATTGCACACTAACTCATCAAATAAAGGCCCATAACTTCACCTCTCACCTTAGCATTTCTCACAACACTGTATAATTATCTCCAGCGCTTCTTCTGTCCCAGTTTCCCAAAAAAAAAGATGGTGGGTAGAAGAAGAGAATTAGCAACTTGAGATAGTAAGCCAAGATCACATTAACATTAAGCTGCTGTTTTAAAATTAATTAAATGACCTATACAAGTTTCTATTCTGATAGAATAGAATAGAATAGAATAGAATTTTTTATTGGCCAAGTGTGTTTGGATACACAAGAAATTTATCTTGGTGCATATGCTCTCAGTGTGCATAAAATAAAAGATACATTCGTCAAGAATCATAAGGTACAATAAGCAATCAAATCATATTAGGAACCCATCAATATACATTTTGTTGTGATTCAGCCTGAGGCTGCTCAGGGACCAGCTGTGTCTCTGCTGGCTCCATGCCCAGAGGAGGATGACAGCGCAGAGGAGGGGGCTGAACAGTCGGACGGGGGAGAGGAAAATCAGGAATGGGATGAAGGCGAAGAGCATGAGAGCCCCGGGGGGGGGGGGTGTTCTCCCCAGCCAGTAGCTTGGAGTCATTAGGTGATGACGCACAAGCTGTCATTGACATGAGACAGCGGCGTTCAGAGCAACGAAAGGAGCAGTTAAAGAGATATTTTCACCATTGAAGTAGAAACAGCTGGGTTTGGGTGTGGTACTCATCAGCAGGGTTTAAAAGGCAGGCAAGCCCTTTAAGCCATGTGGAGTGTTATCAGCTTGGCGTGACGTTATCCTGTCTTGTTTCTCGGCATCTCTGTTCCTGGCTTGTGGCCCAGCAGCTTTGGAAGATCCGTGGGAGGTATAGGTCTGCTATCTACAGCCTTGGCTTGGCAGCAAGAATTCTGTATTGCTGCATGGACTTTTGGCCTTCGTGAATATATCTGAAGATACAGCATTTTCCTGTTTGTAAGGACATTTTCTGTTACCTGTGTTTTTCTTGAATTTCATAAAACTGCCTTTGCCTTTTACCAGTGTGTCTGGCTTCTCTTTTTGGGTTGGTATTGGCTTCTGGAGTGACCCAGACAGAACACATTTTAAGGATACAAGCAACAAAGTTACAGTCATACAATCATTAGTGCAGTGCTTATCAAATAATGGGGCAGGCCCCCTGGGGAGGCACAGAGCGATGCCTGGGGGAGGGGCACATGGCCCCAGGGAACGTACTTTTTTTGCCACAGGGAGTAGGGTTTTTTTGCACCGAACAATAGCACACAGCACAGATAACAAAGTACAGATAACAAACCTTTAAGAGACACCATGAAAAATATTTAACATGGATGAAAATAAAGGAATGAAAATATTTAACATGGATGAAAATAAAGGAGGAGAGAGAAGGACATAATGAGACAAGGTAAGTCTCTTGAAAACTAAGATGAGGAAATATGATGAAGTGTATGTAGCACTTGGCTTCACTGTGACTATGGTGGGAGACAAGGAAAGACTGGTACGTTTACTACTAAAAAATTATTTATTGATTGATAGATTTTGTCCATTACACAATGAAGGTTATAGTGGATATACTCATAGTAAAATACATAATGAAGGTTATAGAGGATATACTCATAGTAAAATATATCTAAAAAAGAATAGAATAGAAGATATAGGAATAAGATATGAAAGAATAGAAGAAGAGATACAGGAATAGAAGAAAGGTATAGGAGATATAGGAGAACAATAGGGCAGGGGACGGAAGGCACTCTAGTGCACTTGTACTCGCCCCTTACTGACCTCTTAGGAATCTGGAGAAGTCAACTGTGGTAAGGGTAAAGTGTTGGGGGTTTGGGGATGACAGTACGGAGTCCGGTAATGAGTTCCATGCATTGGCAGTGGATAGCATGACGCCAAATAAATTAAGATGTCACTTACACCCCAATCATGCTGATAAACCGCTTGAATTTTTTAAATGAAAACGTGCCGAATATTGCAAACAATTGTCCTGGCGGAGAGTTGTGGGGTGCAAGAAACATTTACTTCTTCCTAGGGGGGAGCATAACAGAAAATAATTGAGAAGCACTGCAATAGTGGGAGGAGATGGGTGATGGGAACGATGAAAAGATTAATAGTAGTGCTGACTAAGTAAATAATTGGTGTTGAGGGAATTATTTGTTTAGCAGAGTGATGGCATTTGGGAAAAAACTGTTCTTGTGCCTAGTTGTTCTGGTGTGCAGTGCTCTATAGCGTCATTTTGAGGGTACAAGTTGTGTCCAGGATGTGAGGTGTCTATAAATACATTCACAGTCCTCTTTTTGACATGTGCAATATACAGGTCCTCAATGGAAGGCAGGTTGGTAGCAATTTTTTTTAATATAGTTCTAATTATCCTCTGAAATTTTTCTCTGTCTTGTTGGGTTGCAGAACTAAACCAGACAGTTATAGAGGTGCAGATGACAGATTCAATAATCCGATAACTTTTTGTTTCTTGTAATAACTGCATGCCCTTCAGGACAATCATTGAGGACTATATACCAATAAAGGATTGTGATAAAGTAAATTTAAAAATAGTTCTTATGACTTATGACCTCAACTGAATCCACAATTTCTGTTCCTAAGTGTTATGGGTCAAGTGTTAAATTATTAAGTGAGCTTTGTCCCATTTTATAACTCTCTTGTCACAGTTGTTAAGTGAATCACTTCAGTTGTTAAGTTACTAATATGGTTGTAAAGTGAATCTGGCAAAGTCAAAGGCCATTGACTTTGTTTATCGATTACATGACCCAGGGACACTGTAACTGTTATAAATATGAGTCGGTTGTCAAAAGTTCAAATTTTGACCACATGACCATGAGGGAAGCTGAAATGGTTGTAAGCGGGAAAAACAGTAATAACTCATTTTTAACCTAGTGCCTCTGTAACTTTGAAAATTCACTAAGCAAATGGTTATAAGTTGAGGACTATCTGCAGAGAGTAGACTCAGAGGCCAAAAATGTCTGAAACTCCTTTTCTTTCTTTCTTTGATTATTATTATTATTATTATTTATTAGATTTGTATGCCGCCCCTCTCCGCAGACTCGGGGCGGCATACAAATAAACTGCTCCCTATTTTCCAAGCAAGAGATGCCAAGAAATCGATGGAAAAATTGGATCAGAGGTCTGACATGGTCAGTCATAGAAGATCTTCAAAATTAGGTCGAGATTCTCTTGTGTTTCAAAGATTGCATCTTGCTGGCTCCTGACTTAACTGATCGATCAATACAAAAATATATTGTGTGACAGCTGAGGTCCAGGCTGCAGCAGCATACGGGCTGCAGTCATCTTAACTCTCCAAAGTTGCACTTCACTATCTTGCCTTTTATGCTGCAGCATCCATAGCGGGTCATGATCAAACTGACAACATAGAATCATGAGGTCATCATGCAAATGGCACAATTATCTAATTGCATTGTAATGGCAGACACAAGCATGTAAGCCATCTATTTGGGCAATAACATAATGACACGCTTATCATTTGCTGCATGACTACAACCTGCAAGAATATTTCTTTAGTATAGATTAATCCAGAAAATGCCATGATTAATTGAGAAATTATAATTACTTTTCTGGGGTCCATATTACTCTACTGAGATGCACAGATGGCTGTAATAGCTTTATAAATGACATAGTTATTATCTGGAGAATACCAATATGCAAATGCATCAGTGTGCAAGGGCTTTCTTGCTGTCACTCTGGAAAGAGGTAGGCTTTAAAAATGTACATGGGGACCAGCAACATTTGTTTAACATGCAAAACTAATGCTGTGCAACAAATAACAAGAGTGAAACAATTTCTGTGCAAGAAATCAAATAGGTAGAGAGAGGGGAACAGTTAATCTTGCCCATTTACTAGCCTTCACCAGTAAATATTTACTCCTTCAATTATTTAATCCATATGTCCTACAGCAAGGAAGTCTGGCAGAGATCATGAGAAAACTGGAAAAATCAGCAGGCACCAGAAGATTTTATTATTTTCTGTCTACTGAATATGCCCCCATTCCCCAACCCGTATCCCTTTAGCAAATGCAGCCTGTAGATATGTATTTGCCAAAATGGTAATAGGTCTATGCCTGCCCTAAAAATCTTCTCTCCTGAAAGAATAACACTTCATGTCCCATGGAGATTTTGAGTGCTAGAAATATGCAGAAAAAGCAGTTTAAACAATATAAAAATACTATATTAGTATAGGCACCGCTGGCTTAGAGTGGAGGGAAAAGAAGACTACTAAGATTCAGTTACCGTCCACCAGTTTAATATATGTGTGAGTCAAGATGCACTTGAGAAAAATATGCTAGTTTAAGTGCAAATTAAATATACAGTGTAAAGTACATTTTAATCCACTCTAAAATGTAGCATAATCACAGAAAATTGCCTATCTTTTTAAGCACCAGTGTCAGAGTTCCAAATAGCATCCGAGAAATAAATCAGAGTTCCAATTTATTAACAGGGACATGTTAGCACAATTGGAGAAACCCGAATCTAAAGTTACGAGGGTATCTCCACCTGGGTTAAAGTTCATTTCCTTGCATCTCCCCTTACAAGCCCATCACATGAAACATACATCTTCTGCCAGTGTATCCTTCAACTCTCAGCAGCTTCCGGCCAGATGCTGACCTTGAGAACCTAAAAGAAATGTGTTATTGCATGCAGCCAATGCCCTCCCAAGTTCCCATAGCAAGAAACACCCCAAAAGAACATAGCATAATGTGGCAGGCCAAAACCTCCAAGCATTCTGGCATCGTCCCAACAGCTACGGTAGTTTGAAAAAAACATACTAGTACAACATCTACCATCTCATATATATTGCTTTAATGATGATCATTCTTGTAAAAAAATGCTCAAAAGGAAAAGATACCATCTTTTCCTCAGAAAAGGAAAAGATACCATCTTTTCCTCGGAAAAGGGAAATACAGTATGCCTTTTCTTTTCCTGATACAGTTTTCTGCTCTTAAAAGATAGGGTCTGAAATATTATAGGTTTCTGTGACTAAGATTAAAAACTCAGACTAGAAAGCAAAACAAAATAAGAATAATAAAATAATAAAAATGAACGGAAAAACACACACCACCCCCACGGGCAGAATCACCGGAAGAAATCATGTAGAAGTTTGAACAAAAGTTTCATACCATGCAGTTTATGGTGTACCTTTTCTTCTGCTGTAGTATGCCAAAAAATTTGCAAAATCAAAAAGTATATCTGGAGGCATTTTAGGACTCACCATAGTACAATATTATGCAATACAATCAAGATAAGATGTACTATTAAAAAACAACAACCTTTCATGGAGTGTCCCCTCATTGTGATTCAGCAGTCTGAGCATCTCAATAATACTATTAGATACACTATTGGTTGTGGACACTCCCAAAAGTGTTATCCATAATGGGCAGATTAAAGAAAGGGATCTAGTCTAGATAAATTATACTGAAGAATGAAATATAAGGCAAAAAATGACATTTACAACCAGGCTGATATCCACGATACCAGTAAATGAGTCCCTAAAGACAAACAATATCCAATAAAATACTGGAAAAAGGTAGAGGCTAACTATGAATAGCCCTGATGCTTCTGATCTGGACAGATCAAAGCCAAACTATCTAGCTGCTGAAGCAACAGAAAACACAGAGGTTTGATGTTGCAAAGATATTGTGGAGAATCATATCCTGTGGAGAAAAAAATCATAGGAGAACTGAAAGAGTGATAATGAGTTTGTGTAATCAGTGATAATAAACACTAACATTAACTAAAAGTAACTAAAAGTCAATGCTTGGATACTACCCACCCCCCTCTAAAGATAGAATGAATTTCATTTGCATCTAAGGCAAGCCAATAGCTGCTCAAAATGCCTTCAATCATTAGATGGGGGCGACATATAAATTTATAAGGAAAACAAACCAACAGACAAATAAATAAATGTATTAGAATAATGTAACCACAAATGCAGAGGAAATGAAAGAGGTTCTAAAGCAATTCGTAAAACCTTGTTGAAACAGTAAGGATATAATTAAATAGGTAAAACTCAGGAGGCAAAATATCTGCAGATATGCTGAATATAGCTGAAAATAAAAATAAAAAACAAAGGTCAGGACAAACTGAAGATTATTTACCAAACTATAAAGACAGTTTTACGTTTTCTTACAAAGAAGAGCAAGAAGAGACACAGATTTATATTTATAACTGAGTATAATCAAAAAGAGCAAGACATTTGTTTACAAAAATTTCCATTAAATCAAAGAAACTTGATTTTGGGCAGCCTAAAAGACAAAGTAAGCAAAATCTACAAGGCAAAAGAGTTAATAAGAAGAATTGGTAAGAGCATATAGAAACCGTAAGAATGGATTCGTAAATCAAGTATGAATACGAAGATATGATCAGTGAACTAGGGCCAGACATTCTGAAAGTTAAATGGGCCCTAAAATATTGCTAACAATAAAGCTGCAGAAGTTAATAAAATGCCAGCCAGACTTTTTAAAATCTTGAGAAAGTACGCATTTAAAGTGTTATTTGCTGAATGATCAAAGAACCAAAAAAGAGCAGTTGTTATTCTGATACCAAAATGGGCAGCTCTAAAGAGCGTTTGAATTGCACAATCTAGTATGAAAAAGTTAAAGGATTCAAAAGAAGGGTTATGGGTCGTGTGTGCATATACAGGGGCTGGGGATGTGAATGTGTGGGCTGCATATGAGGTTCATCTGTGCATGTGAGGGGGGCAGGGTGCATGGGGGATTGCGCACACATTGCATTATTGCATTGCTTTTGGTGTGTGACAAAAAGGTTAGCCATCATTGTTCTGGTTCAGGCTGGAGTCGTCTGACTGTTTTTAATAAGTGCTTCTCAGACGGTTAATTTTCAAACGAATAACACTTCCTTTATTTTTTCCACTTAAATTCTAGAAAATTACAGTTCTGTTACACAGAAAAATACTTTCAGTTCTTTCAGATTAAAAACAAGGTCATTTATCTTTCGAATTAGTTCACTGACTGCTAGAAAGCATTCTCTAATCTTTGAGCTGAGTTCTGCTGATTAAAAAGCAATCAATCACACAATAGAAAACTCACTTGTCAGAGCGAAGACAAAAAATCGCCATCTTGGCTTGATTTCAATTTGACGAAAGCCACCTTCTGCTTCCGTCCAATTCGGGAAGTGATGTAATTAATTAATTAATTAATTAATAAACTTACGCTCTAAAATGTATCTCAAAACTTCCTGCCTTCAATTTCTTCCATTCTTTTCTGCACCCTTCTGAACTTTGGATTAACCCATGTGCTATCTTGGACGCTTGAGCTGTCTGAAGATACATCTGTCTGCATACTTTCATTTGAAGGCTGGTCTGCTATCTCCTCCTCATTAAAATTCTCTTCATCTCTTAAATCAGGTAAATTGACAGTTTCCATTTCATCCCCATCCTCATTCCAAAGACTGTCAGGGAACACACACAACAATCACTTACCTAGTTTATTTAATGTATATTAAAAATATATTATGAGAAATGAGAAGGAATACAAACTGGGTTTTAAATTGCTGGAAGTAGCATCAACAACCTTAAATGTACTATGATGTATTTTATTTTATTTTTTATTTATTTTTGTCCAATACACAATGAGGGTTTTAGTGGGTATATATCTACATATACATAGTAAAATACATGATGAAGGTTATAGAGGAGATACTCATAGTAAAATATATCTAAGAAATAATAGAAAAGATATAGTAATAGAACATATCAATGAAAGAATAGAAGAAGAGATATAGGAATAGAAGAAAGGTATAGGAGATATAGGAGAGCAATAGGACATGGGACGGAAGGCACTCTAGTGCACTTGTACTCGCCCCTTACTGACCTCTTAGGAATCTGGATAAGTCAACCGTAGATAATCTAAGGGTAAAGTGTTGGGGGTTTGGGGATGACACTATGGAGTCCGGTAATGAGTTCCACGCTTCGACAACTCGGTTACTGAAGTCATATTTTTTACAGTCAAGTTTGGAGTGGTTAATATTAAGTTTAAATCTGTTGTGTGCTCTTGCGTTGTTGTGGTTGAAGCTGAAGTAGTCGCCGACAGGCAGGACGTTGCAGCATATGATCTTGTGGGAAATACTTAGATCTTGTTTAAGGTGATGACTTTGTAAGTCATGATATGACTTTATAAATATATAATGTATATAAGAAATGTCTTGATTGTAAAAGTGGGAAGGTAACAAAAGAGAAGTTGACAGAATACTTAAGTGGGTAGAGACTATCCCTGATTACATCAGCAGGAAGTTACATGAATTCAAAGAACCAGATGTTGACAGGCAAACCTAATGAAACGGAACCAGAACTGGAACACAGTGAACAATGGAACAGCAACTGTGAGATAAATCTGCAGATGAGAACAGAATATGAAGCACGGGCTGAATGAAACTTCACTGCTTTTAATATTCTCCTCATTCTCTTATCAACAGAAGGGCAGATGATATAGCTTAAGGACTCTCACTTCCCCAGAATACATGTCATATGAAAGAGATGGGCTTAGGGAATTGCCACTATTGTTTACTGAGTTAGATAACGTCTTTTTCTGGCAATGAGCATAAGGTTAGATAAAATTCCTTATGTGCATAGTACAGTCCATTGCTACCAATCTGTTACTGAAGCCAAAGCAGACAATATTTATTTATTTGGTTGGATTTCTATGCCACCCTTCTCCACAGACTCAGGGCAGTTTAAATAATTAAGAAAGAATTGTGTCCTCAGCTCAGATGAATATATGGCACCTGAAATAAAGTCAAAAATATTTAGGTAACTGGAAAATATTACATCTCTTATAAATATTCCTGGAAATAGTTCAGGAATTCTTTTTCTTTTCTGAAAAAGGTTCTTGAATGAGAAGCAAAATGTCTTAGAGGAAAAACAAAGTCCAGTTGCCTTTTGAAAAAGCACCTTTCGGACAATCATGACTTGGAGGACTGAGAATCTCCATTGACATTCCTGAAAATATTTATTATAAAGCCTAGTTACAAAGACACATAAAATAAAATAAATAATACTAAGCTAATTTATTTATTTTCTTCTTAAATTATTTTAAAATCAAAATAGTTTTGTGTACAGATCCAACAGTGGCAAAGGTCTGGTGAGGAACCATTCTAAGAAATATCTCCCTAATTTACTGAATCAGGTTTGACAGGTACAGATCTTAATCCACTTTAAAATGAAATTAACAAAGACTTCTTAATATAAGCAGCCTCCATCTCTCTAGTATAAAGCTCCTATTATTGCAAACAAATCACTGGATTAGTCAGGAAATACTAATTGCTGTCCTACCTGCTTTTGAGTCTCAGATGTATTTAGCAATTATTAAACTGAAGAAAAAAATAATAACTCCTTCTGATAATTATGGAAATTGGCATTACTGTTCTACCTTGCTAGGCAAGACTTGTAAGACAATGGCACAATTCAGAGTTCTGGGGAGTTCCAATGTCTTTTAACTATTGAAAACCATCT
The DNA here is from genome assembly GCF_031021105.1 of Erythrolamprus reginae. Classification (NCBI taxonomy): domain Eukaryota; kingdom Metazoa; phylum Chordata; class Lepidosauria; order Squamata; family Dipsadidae; genus Erythrolamprus; species Erythrolamprus reginae. The sequence goes on from NW_027248463.1 coordinate 852,015, forward strand.
ATGTTTCTATTGGCAAATCAATTACTTGAAACCTGCCAATAGTAGTAACTACCTAGCAAACTTTCTTTGACTTGTCACTTTGGTTTAGAATGGTTTCGTTTATTTGTTATTTCTTGGCACACACCTGACATTGTTGCTGTTGGATTGATTAGCAGCAGAGTCATTCAAGCTCCTCTATGTTGGCATACCGAAATAAGTAATACAAACTGTAGATGTTGCTAATATTATAATTCATGTCAATATGAATTTTTATGAAAGTCTGTAGCAAAAATGCCATTAACTTTTCACTCTGTATGTACTGAAGTATGATTAATTATGCACTGATAGCAAAGTCCCCTTTCTCTAATATATTATAATTTCGCTATTTAAATACACAAGCAAAATGTTCTATCTATCTATCTATCTATCTATCTATCTATCTATCTATCTATCTATCTATCATCTACCTATCTACCTATCCATCCATCCATCCATCCATCTAAATGTGTAAGGGATACAGTACTAGGTATGGTATAAACAAACAAAGCAAAGTAGGTATAGGTAAGTTTGGACTATAGGACAGTAAAACAGGGACGGTAGGCACGATGGTGCGCTTATGCACACCCCTTACAGACCTCTTAGGAATGGGGTGAGGTCGACTGTAGACAGTCTAAGGTTAAAGTTTTTGGGCTTTGGAGAAGAAACCACAGAGTCAGGTAGATCATTGATCATTCTGTTGCTGAAGTCATATGTTCTCCAGTTGAGTTTTGAGCGGTTTACATTGAGTTTGAATCTATTTTGTCCACATGTGTTGTTGCAGTTGAAGCTGAAGTATTCATTGACTGGTAGGACATTGTGGTAGATAATTTTATGAACTACATTTAGATCAGATCGAAGGTGACATAGCCCAAAATTTCAAGTCTGGTGGAATAAGGTATTCTATTGCAAGCAGAGGATTAGAGGACTCTTCTTGTGAATTATTTCTGGACTCTCTCAATTGTATTAATGTCCAATATGCAGTGCGGGTTCCAGGCGGGTGAGCTGTATTTGTGGACTGGTCTGGCAAATGTTTTACATGCTCTGGTTAGCAGTTTAATATTGGCAGAGAAGAAGCTACGCAAGATCAGGTTAACAACTCTTAGTGCCTTTTTGGCAATGTTATTACAATGGGCTCTGGCACTTAGGTCATTAGATACGAGTACTCCAAGGTCCTTAACAAAGTGAGGATCATCTAGAAGGTTATGTCCTCCAAGTTTGTATATTGTGTTCTTTTAGCCAATGTGTAAGACAGAGCATTATTGGTTGAGATCTGAAGTTGCCAGTTATCAGACCATTGTGATATATGGCCTAGGTCTTTTTGAAGGGTAGAAGTATTGTCAATGGTGTTGAATAGTTTAACATCATCAGCAAAGAGAATGAAGTTATAATATGATCACAAAGGTCATTTATGTAAAGAATGAATAGTCTTGATCCGAGAATGATGCCTTGAGGAACAGCACTGATGACAGGTGCTGGATTTGATAAGGCACTCCTTATTTTAATCATTTGTTGTCTGTTTGAAAAGAACGCAGTTATCCAATCATGAAGGGGACCAGTGATGCCATAGGATTTTAGTTTTTGAAGTAGTTATTAGAAAAATTACCAACAGTTTAATGTATGGAGTTAAAAGAAAAGGATTCTATTACAAATCATGCTCAAAATGGCTTCTGTTTTAAATAGTAAAGTATTTTACAAGCTTAACTCAATGCCAAGTTCATTATATTTCTTAGACTCAATTTACAATTCCATAAATTTTAAAACTTTGCAAACAAATCACAAGTCCATAAAAATACTTCCTTTGGAAATAATATGTAAAGATAACTTGGAATTCTTTTAGAGATGGCTTCAGTGAAGCATCTCTGGCAGTAAATCAAGATATTACAATACCTGGGACTCTATCCAAGTTCTGTATTCCCCATTTGACATAAACGCTGCATTAAAATGCAGTCTCACTTCAATGAGTTTTTAGAGGAATAAATTAAGCAAAAGATTATTTTAATTACAGAATTGGAAAAAATGGCTTCACTTGGCAGGAACTTTATTTTTATTCTTCATTGCTGACACTGAAAACTTGATTGAAGTAAATATATTCAAGATTGTCCCCTTGCAGGGAAATGATTTCTTCTTCTACTTTTTTTTTGCCATAAAATTTACTTGACATCATGAAGGCAATGTGCTGAGTCAGGTGGATCTTTGATTCAGACAAACAGCCCATTTTGTATGGGACGTCTTAAGGGAAATAATTCACACATATGCAACAGACCAGTAAAATCTATGGCTCTTGCAAGCTGAATTCAGAAGTGAGGTCCCCACATTTAATAGGTATTTACTTATAGAAATAAATAGGTTGGATTTAAGAAACACACTAAGCCATTACCCATGTGACTGATTCATACAACAATCTAAGCTACCAATTTTCAAACCCTAGGTTAAGATTTCTGGGAGGTGGTTCACAAGCAACTTGTGGGTATGATATCTTTTTTTAAAACCAAGAAACAAATGAACAAACAAACAAACAAATAGGTTTGAGCATGCAAAACATTTACATATTCATTTCTTGAACAAACAAGAATCCAATAAAACTATTTTTCTTTGAAAATAAGTAAAATAGATGAGTCTGTGAATTGCACAGATCTTTTTATTATTTTGGAAATTACTGTTACTAAATATTTGTCATATACTGTGTGAAGTACCCCATGGGAAGAGGTAGATTCTTTAGAACCGTTAGTAACTTGGTGATGACATCACAGAGTCGGTTCTGTTTGTCTCTTTGTAGGAGCCGCCACCTTAAATTTTGTTTCTGCACATGCGCAAAAGCTAATTTTTTGCTTCTGCACAAAAGCTATTTTTTATTGCTGCAGGTGCGCACATACACACATGGTGCGACCCTGGGCAAACCAGCAGCCAAAGGATCCAGAATCCACCCCTTCCCATTGTTCTGCCGGGCTCTCTGGTAGGAGCCTCCCGAAAATTCAAGGGTACAAATTTCAGACACACACACGTTTGAAAATTCAAAACAATGTTCTTTATCACAAAATTCAAAATAAACTAAGCACTCTTTTTGTATTGCAAAGAGCACTCGTCCCAAAACAACCGGGTAGTCTGTACAATTTCCCTTAAGCCGTCAAGTAAGTACTTAGCAAGCAGCTGTGAAGAAACTTCACACCCCTTCTTCCAACAAAGACACACACACACACACGTTGCTCTGCTTTGGTTTCAAAGGCGCGAAAAATCAACAAAGTCCAGAAAACAGCAACACAGGATTCCTGAAGAACTGCGATCAGATACTCTTCCACAACGGCCAAACCCACATGCTGCTATTTATAGCAGCAGCCCTCATTACTGAAGCCCCACCCAAACACAGGTGGTCTCTCTTATCTCATGTGATATGTCCTTACTTGGTCTCTTCTATGCATAATTATGCGCTTGCGTGGGTTCAAGACTTTTTCATCCGAATCAATGGAAGATAAGGGAGATTGACTGCCTGGGCTGTGTGCCAAGCCCCACCTTCTTCTTCGTCCAAGGAAACTAAACTCTGTCAGCAAATAACACAGGCCTATGATATGTTGAAGTTTCCCCTGCATCCACCTCCACATTCCCTGGGGCAGGAGCTGGGCCAGAGCCAACCACAACACCCATGGCCCATTATTATATAGATTACATTATTTTTCTGAAATGATTGCCATTTTCTTTTAAACTTCCTTACTTTTTGAATCCAAGGTCTTCAAACATTCCTAAGTACAATGAAACATTTTCTTTGTGATGATCTCATATTGGGCCTGACTTCTGGTACAGTTAGTGTTTTATGTAGAATATCCATGTTAATTCCACTGGATGCTTTAGAGAAATCGGCATGTTTGCACTGTAGTCAAATCCAGATTCTCATATGAAAACAGAGGCTTTGATTTAACAGACTTCAAATTGTGAAAATTAGGCATATGTATTAACTTTTGTATAGATTGAGATTGAATATGTACTACTTTGGGCACAACCAGTGTTATTATTTGGAACCTTTGAAATTCTGGCAAATGGCTATAATTATATTCAACATATAATTGTAACCTCAGCATTAAAGACAGATAGATCTATTTGAATGTTACTGAGAAAAAGTTTAAAGTTGAATTCCTGTGTTTTTGCGAAATTGACTCTCCGGAACTTAAACATTGTAGATAAAAGGGTTTTTTTAGAGGGGGGGGGGGAAGGGGGTTATCACCTTATATCATTACTTAACAAACCATTTATTGCTAATTAGTCTTTTGAAACAATATAACCTACCTAAAACTGCTGAATGGCAACATATTCAATCAAAACAATGGTTACATTCCCAATTTGGATCTAATGCATTGGCAGCCTCTGAAATTCCTATGCTTCTGTTCATATAATAGTTGGGTTTTCTCCCCAAAGATAAAAGCAACAATTAAATTTTATTAATAAATGAATCCTACAAAAATACACAGTGATGATTTATAAAACGTCTGGAATGTGCATCACAATCAGATTCCAGAAATGAAGGAAGGGAATTTGTGGTAATGAATACTTCTGATAATCTACAGGTGCTTTCCTATTAATTCTGAGAAACTAAAGACTCCATACAGTGTTCTTTATACTATCCCTCTGACATATTGATTCTGAATTAATAGATCCTTTCCCTCTTGTCTTAGTAAGTAACTGGTCTTACAGAACAATTACACACGTTGTCTCCTAGAGATGATAGAGCAACAGGCTTACATTTGCAGATGCTATAACAGGTGGAAAATAAATAATATTTCCCAAGATTTACAATTGTTCATTCTTGTTCAGTTGAGCCTAGGTAATAGCTTGAACCATAAAACAAAAATCTGTATCCAACTTTTTCAATATTCAGAAGATTTTTTCCTCCTCATTTATGCAAAGTAAATGTCACTGATTTAATAGAAAATGTTTCCAGAAGCATAACTCCTATACTATTAACTGAAAGCTCACTGATGCCTTAGAAAAGACAGCTCCGGGCAATCAAAATAATGATTTGATTTGCAACGACAATGACAATTTATCAAATGAAACTTGTATGTTTGTATTATAAAATTAGGAGGGGAAATGGGAGTGGTGAGGAGGAGGAGGAGAAGAAGAAGAAGAAGAAGAGGAGGAGGAGGAGGCTATATTTTTAAATAAGGTGAATGTTGAATGAATGATTGCAGATTCTGATCTACTCTCTGTGAAATGAACACTACTTATTATTTGTTTATTTTATATGGAGGTTGGCTGACTGGCAAGTGGATAAATATATCCCATATGGTAAACATTAAAAAAACCAAATAAAAGAAAAAGAAAAACAAAGCTCTGTACTGCCAGAGCTCTGCAAACATCCCATCCTGAGTTCTGGGAAATGAGGTACATTTTAAAATAATTTCTCACAGAGTTAGAACAACACAATTTTCTCAGGGGATGGGATATTATTCCAGAAGATAGACAAAGTTTATTATTAAGCATCAGTGAAGATCTCAACCCAGCTTGGGGGACCTCCACCTAACATCCATCCATCAAAACACTACAGAGGAAAAAATGTGAAACAGACCTAATACAGGTAGTCTTCGATTTTTGACAATTGAGCCCCAAAGCTCTGTTACTAAGGTAGACAATTGTTAAGTGACTTTTGCTGCACTTTGGTATCTTCCTTGCCACAGTTGTTAAGTGACTCACCACAGTTGTTAAGTTAGTAACATGGTTGTTAAGTGAATTGGCTTCTACATTGACTTTGCATGTCACAATGTCGCAAAAGGGGATCACATGATCCTGGGGCACTGCAACCATAAAAAAAATAGAATAGTTGCCAAGCCTCCATATTTTGATCATATAAACACGATCTTAATGCTGTCTTAACTTCAAACCGTCACTAAATGAACTATTGTAAGTCAAAAAATACTTGTAAAAAGGAAAACACATATTTATGTGAAAATGGGATAGTGAGGAGAGGTTATTAGCTATGAGACCCAGTTAGTTTGAAAAGGAAAATTCCCCAAAGCCAGGCATCCTTTTCCCTGGTTTCAAACAAACATGGGCAGAAATAGCCTTTCTGTTCTTCCCAATGCAATGATCCCTTTACTTCCTCTCCATCTTGGTGTTTTGCTCTGTTTTTTCCTTGTTCTTTATTTTTCTGATTTTGCTCAAATGAAGGCAGACAATGTTTGTGCTGTCTATTTGAACAGACAGGATAGTGGGCATATGAAAATAAAATGTCACAAAGTTAAGTGAGAATTCTAATTACTATAGAGAAACACTTGCCATTTTGACGCATTATAGGAAGATCAGGTTGTTCTCTAAATGGAATACCTTATTTTATAGGCAATTCATTTGAAATCATACTTAGTGGTTCAGTTAATAGGTTTTTGTCCTGACCTTGCTTTTTTGTTGAGGGGGTTAGGGTACTTTTTATCTGGTACATAGCTCTCACATGCTCTCAAGGCAAGTAAACTCAGCAACAGGAATCATTTGGAACTGTGGAAGGATCACTATTGATCATATATATTTGTTATGTTATGTTATGTTATGTTATGTTATGTTATATCAGTGATGGTAAACCTTTTCTGACTCGGGTGCCAAAAGGGTGTGAGTGTGCGTGATAATGTATACATGTGTACTCACACCTATAATACATTGCTCTCCCCCTGTATATGTGCACAACCCCTGCACTGCGCGCAAGCCTCACCGAAGCCTCCAGACTTCCAGTAAACCCGCTGGGCCATTTTTCACCATCCCCAGGGTTGAGGAGAGCGAATGGTCGAAAAGAAGGGCAAAATCAACTGACTAGGCTGCACATGCATGCTGGACCTGACATAGGGCAACATCTCGTATGCCCTCAGATATGGCTCCACGTGCCACCTGTGACATAGGTTCGCCATCACTGTGTTATGTTATGTTGTTATGTTATGTTATAATAAATTATATTATATTATATTGGTATTATATTGATATGATACTATGAACACTTGAAAACCCCAAGCCAATGCTTGGCATCCACATATTGTTAACCTATAGGTGCCAACTCTTATCTGAACCCAGTCCTGAAGAGTTCTCTATCCCATATATTTATTTAGGGGTATATTCTTTTGGGGAAAAATGTTTTAGTATATTTATGCCAATATAAGAATTATAATAAATTCAGATCTAGTCCAAAAGTATCTCTAAGCTATTTGGATTTGAGAAACTTAATTGCTTATATCAGTTCGATTTAGGTCACTAATACCATATTGATGACATTGTTCACTAAGACTTTCGATGAAATTTCCAAAAGCATTTAAGTGTGCATATTAATACACACTCTAACTATCTAGCTTTGGACAAATGCACAATCACAGTAATGCATACTTCTTTGTGTATTATCAAATAAATTTGTTTGCCATTCATTAAACTTATATAAAAACAGCCAATGCATATTGTATAGATTAGGAATGTCAAGTAAGCTATTTAATTTTGAAAGAGTTCCTACAAAGAAACCAGGTACAGTACTTCAGTATAGGAACACAGAAGGGCTCAGGAAATTATATGTAGCCCTAGGGAGCTCTTTTGTAGAAAGTGGAACATGAAAAGTTATTTTCAAATCTTGGCACACACAAATTCCTGAAAATTTCACAATAATTTTAACGAGATTAGAACAACAAAACAAAAACCAGCCTTCAAAACTAAGCCAGCTAAAAGTTTAATTAAACACAATTGCTTGCTGTGCTTGCCTTTCCAAGCTAACTCATGCATATTCATCACTATAATTACAGCAGTAAAATAAATAAATAAAACACCACAACTAATTATGCCAAACTCTTTATTTTATATACATGCCTGGAATTTTTTAAACACCATTAATATTGAAATTAATTGCAAGTTGGCTGATTTTTGCACTTTGTTCGTCCACGTTTATTCAAAGTTTGAGGTTTTCCCCAAGTGATACACAAGGGTTTATTCCAGAAAAACACTGAGCACTAAATATGTTCTAATTATAATGATACAATACATACTATGTTCTAAACTTCAGCACTTGGAAGAGCGTTTACCACACTTATACAGTATACAACCCTATGACAGTGATTATGAACTTTTTATGATTTGCATGCCAAACAGGTATGTATGGATGTGCTAGCATGCATGCATGTGTCCACACCCCTTCACTTCCCCCCACATTTGGGTATCCCTCCATGCTGCCCCTGCACATGTGCATTGGCCTTACTGAAGTACAGTGATCCCTCGATGTTCGCGATCTCGATCTTCGCGAAACGCTATACAGTATAGCGATTTTTCCCATGATGACGTCACTCTCTTCCTTCCTCTTGCTCTCGAGCGGCAAACAGCGGGTGGGCGGGTGAACGGGTGAGCGGCAAACGGTGGGCGGGCGGGGTGAACGAGCGAGCGGCAAACAGCGGGTGGGCGAGTGAATGGGCGAGCGGCAAACAGCGGGCGGGCGGGTGAACGGGCGAGCGGCAAACGGCGGGCGGGTGAACGGGCGAGCGGCGGGCGAACGGGCGAGCGGCAAACAGCGGGTGGGCGGGTGAACGGGCGAGCGGCAAACGGCGGGCGGGCATCAGCGAGGAGCCGAGGCGGCGGGGAAGACCCAGGGAAGGTTCCTTCGGCCGCCCAGCAGCTGATCTGCTCGGTAGCGCAGCAGCAGCAGCGAGGAGCCGAAGATTGGGGTTTCCCCTTTGCGTGGGCGGCTGGGAAACCCCGATCTTCGGCTCCTCGCTGCTGCTGCGCTACCGAGCAGATCAGCTGCTGGGCGGCCGAAGGAACCTTCCCTGGGTCTTCCCCGCCACCCACACGCAAACCCCACCATCTGCGCATGCGCGGCCATGAAAAAAAGGGCGCGCATGCGCAGATGGTGTTTTTACTTCCGGAACCCTACATCACGAAAAATCGATTATCGCGAGGGGTCCTGGAACGGAACCCTTGCGATAATGGAGGGATCACTGTATATGGATAAAATGCCCAAACGGGCAAACCGGATGTTTTGGAAAGTTTGCCGTTCTGGAGGGTTCAGGGAAGCTTCCTAAAGCTCTGGAGTGCAAGAAACAGCACAAAACAAAAGTTCGGAAAACACATTTACGTGTTTGCCATTGTGCTGTTTTTTGTACTCCGGAACGTTCAGGAAAGCTTCCCGAAGTTCCGGATTGCAAAACCCAGTACAATGGGCAAACCAGAAGTTTGGAAAACATACAAAGAGGGTGAGGAAAATATTTACTGACCCCTTGCATCCTGGACATAAACTGTTTCAACTCCTACCCTCAAAACATCGCTACAGAGCACTGCACACCAAGACAACTAGGCACACTCTGCTAAACAAATAATTCCCTCAACACTGTCAGACTTTTTACTAAATCTGCACTTCTATTTCTACTAGTTTTTCTCATCATTTCTATCATCCTTTTCCTCCCACTTAGGACTGTATGACTGTAACTTGTTGCTTGTATCCTAAGATTTTTATTAATATTGTTTCTTCATTGCTTATTTGACCCTTATGACAATCATTAAGTGTTGTACCACATGATTCTTGACAAATGTATCTTTTTCTTTTATGTACGCTGAGAGCATATGCACCAAGACAAATTCCTTGTGTGTCCAATCACACTTGGCCAATAAAAACTTCTATTCTATTCTATTCTATTCTATTCTCATTGCTCATTGTGCTATTTTTTTGCACTCTGGGGCTTCAGAAAGCTTCCCCGAATACAAAATAATCCAGCACAATGGCAAACTGTTTTTCCAAACTTCTGGCTTGTCCGTTGGGTGGTATTTTTGCCTCTGGGGTTTCAGCGAAGCTTCCCTGAAGTGTCCAGAGGGCGAAATGGCCTTTCCCAAGGTTGAAAATAAGCTGACGGAGCTAACATGGCAAAGTCTTGCGTGCCTTCTTATATGACTCCACGTGCCACCTGTGGATGAATAGTCCTGGTTGCTCAAATTGGGATCCTTGGACTTATTCCTTTCTGATATTAGCTGGGAATTCTGAAGTATCTGGAAGTTATTCAACTGAAAAGACTGATTCATTTGGACCTTGCTATATACTTAAAAAAAATAATTCTAATGAATTATTCAAATGAATCATCACGGATATTAATCCATTTTTAAGATACAAGCATTTCCCATCACTAGCAATGAAATGTAACTTTTTACTTATGTTGCATCTTTCAGTCACAAGGCTTAATTTATTTATGCCGCCCAATCCTGAAGAATTTACAACAGTAAAAATTACAAAAACAATAAAAAGAAGTCAAATATAAAAACTAAACTATAAAATCTTAATTAAAACCATAATAACTAACCCATCAACATGCATATATAACATTCATATAATATGGCCATGATAGTTAAATAGAATACCAGTTGGGATCTGAGCACACAAGCTACATTAGCAAATCTGCAGTAACATATATTAATTGTAACATATATTACCAGTAACTAGTATATACAGTAGTACCTCTATATACGAGCTGCTCTACATGCGAGTATTTCAAGATACGAGCCATGAGGGGAGAGACATTTCTGTTCCAGTCCCGAGCTCAAATTCGGGATACGAGCCGAGCGTCCACTAGGTGGCGCAAGAATCCTTGCTTTTGGTTATCTCGGAGGGGAAAAACAACGTCTAAAGTTATTTGTTCCAGATACGAGTTGCCTCGACATACAAGCTCCCTTCTGGAACGAATTATGCTCGTATCTAGGGGTACTACTGTATATTACTAGTATTGGTGGGCAGCAGCCATTGTGCTCAGGTGCGCAGTTCCAGTAGGTCTTATGTACCCAGGTGCACGCGTCCAGTAGATCTGGAGCAGTGCATGCACGCAACTGGAGAGATACTGGTGATTTTTGCCATTTTTTTGCTTCCTCACATGTGTAGAAGCAAAGAAATAGATGAAAATTGCCCAAATCTCATGTGCACGAGTGTCCTTGCATGAAATCCCAGTTGCTGCTCATGCATAGCAGGCGAATCTCGTGCGAGTGTGCGCATGAGCATGTGCGCCAGACATACACACACATACACACGGAGCACACAATGAGCACATCACTGATTACTAGTAACATACGCGGTAACATATATTAGCTGCCTAGAGTCCCTAGGGAGATGGGCGGCACACAAATTGAATTAAATAAATAAATACTGTAGTTAGGGGGGAAAATAACCCCAATATCCCTGAGTCATTTAAATTACAATTACAGTTATGGGCCACTTATTAAAGTAGCAGTTGCACAAACTGACTGTGATGACATGGAAAAATGCGATGCAAAACAAAAACCAATTCTTCATCTTTAATAAAGATGCAGTACATATAGATTTACATATTCAATGTAAATTGACGCGTTAGAAAAAGGCCTGTTAACGATTACGCATAATATAACAGGAGGTACATTTTGTAAAAAAAATATTCTCTGGCTATTGATTGATAGATTCAGTTCAGAAAGTCATTTTAGAATAGAATAGAATAGAATTCAGATCAATTGTTTATTGGTCAAGTGTGATTGGACACATAAGGAATTTGTCTTTGGTGCGTATGCTGTCAGTGTACATAAAAGAAAAGATACATTTGTCAAGAATCATGACGTACAACACTTAATGATTGTCATAGGGTTCAAATAAGCAATCAGGAAACAATCAATATTAATAGAAATCATAAGATACAGCAACAAGTTACAGTCATACAGTCATAAGTCAGAGGAGTTGGGTGATAAGAATGATGAGAAAAATTAATAGTAATAGTAATGAACTATTATTATTATTATTATTATTATTATTATTATTATTATTATTAATTGGATTTGTATGCCACCCCTCTCCACAGACTCGGGGGGGCTAACAACAATGATAAAAAACCAGCATGTAACAATCCAATTAATAAAACAAATTGAGCAAGCAATACAATTCAAAAAGTTGGACAAGATTCAAAAAGCTGAATCCTGCACTTTACTTTATGGAAGTTCAAAATAAGAACTGGAGAATAGAACAGGTCTGGAACCCAAGGAATCTCTCTGGGAGGTCTTGTTTGTATGGTCCAGAATATTCATACTGAAAACTGAATATTGTTGCTAGTCAAGTGAAAACATAATGCCATTCTTCAGTGATGGCTGCCAGCCCTCAGCCACTCTATGCAGAGGTCTTCAAACCTGGCAAGTTTAAGACTTGCGGACTTCAACTCCCAGAATTTTCCAGCCAGCATAGCTGGCTGGAGAACTCTGGGAGTTAAAGTCCATAAGTCTTAAACTTGGCAAGTTTGAAGACCTCTGCCTCTATGGATCAGCACTCTCCATGCTTGGATTGGACATAACACTGGATCCAAAATCCACAGCAGCTGTTGGCACTATTTGCTGAAATTTTCCCCCTGATTCCAGAGATGGGCTGCTACCTTAATGGCTAATTAGGCGCAGATCCGCAGCTCTGGAGCGCAAGTGCGGGATTGAATGCAATTTGGCTTCCCGCATCTGTGCAAGGAGCAAGGTCTTGCACAGGTACGCACGTGCTGGTGCATTTTGGAGAGGTTTCGGCAGGGAAGCAAAAAACCTCACGGAAACGTGTCCGCATGCCTATCCCTGTGCGAGATCTTGCTTCCTGCACAGGTGCAGGAAACAAAATTGTGCTTGACCGTGGAGCTGCGCACAATTAGCCTTTCTCGCAGCAGCCCATCTCTGCCTGTTCCAGCTCTTCATTTCCGCACAATGCCTCCCAATCCAATGTATAGAGCCGCAAAGTAGGGAAACAGGACTTTTATTTCCATCAGAACTGAAAACCCATTTTGCTTACTCAGATTTAAATACACAACAATTTGATCCTGATTATATCCCACAATCGCTTCTCAGAAATGACTTGCACTGAGATGCAACTCGACCTTATCCTGATGACAACTAGATAGTCTTATTTTGATGTTGGAATCATAATTTCTCTTATCAAAGACCAAGGAATTTTAGAAGGTTGCTTTATTTCCTGTCAGCACCAACATTATAGGAAACAAACTTTCATTGACTAACGGCAAATTTTAAACATCTTTCAAAATTAAGTACATAAATCCCATAGTAATCCAGTAATGGAATCCTCAACTTACAACAGTTCATTTTAGTGACTGTTCAAAGTTACAACGGCACTGAAAAAAGTGAGTTATGATTGTTTTTCACACTTATGACCATTGCAGCATCCCCATGATCAAAATTCAGATGCTTGACAACTGGTTCATATTCAGAACGGCTGCAATGTCCCGGGGTCAAGTGGTCACCTTTTGCGACCTTCTGTCAAGTAAAGCCAACAGGAAAGTCAGATTCACTTAACAACCATGTTACTAACTTAACAACTACAGTGATTCACTTAACAACTGTGGCAAGAAAGATCGTAAAACGGGAAAACTCAATAAATGTTTCACTTAACAACATAAATTTTGGGATCCTTTGTGGTTGTAAGTTGAGGACTACCTGTATCAGTTTGCTGGCATATAGCTGTTACTCAGCCAGTGGTAAGAAACATTATAATGTATAGGTATACACACATGCTCACATATACACATGCCCCCAAAATAGACATAGATGTAGTAGAGTCTGGTTGAACAATCATCTCTTGTGCTCCTTCCTACTGTTGTATTTTAGAAACATCCTGAATTGTTAAACTGTCTAGACAGTAAACAAAGAACAATATATAGAATAAAACTTCACTGTCAACAATTTTTAACTAGTTGGTCTAAGGGGAGTTCACCACTAAATCAGTTTGAGAAATCATGTCTACAGAGCAGTGAGGCTGTCTTCTTTATATTCAGTAGTTGAGGAAACAGAATCCTTCATTTGTTTTTATCATCAGAGCCTTCCGACTTGATCCAGAAGGAAACAGCACCAAAAAGCTGATGATCTGAATGTATTCCTTATCCTTTAAAAAATTTCTTGCACATACTGAACAGTCATTTTCACAACCACTATTCACAAACCCTATAACTTCCATTTGAAACTTATTAGACACAGTATACAATGAGAAATTGCAAAACTAATTCTCACGGAACTTCCCACCATAAATCCAAGAGCAGCAGCCTGCAGAAATGCAAACTAAAAGTATGATTTCCCTCAATCAGCCCATTATCCAGGGGCTATATTAATTTAATGAGAATGCTCATAAAAATAACAAGAATATCTTATTCTTCCAAGAAGCAAACATCATAATATTCCTTAGCCAAATGTTAATTTGGAATGACCTATGGTTCCATTAAATATTAGGTATTAAAATGGGATCTGTACAGTAGTGACAATTAATTCAAAAAGAAAAAAATTGCTGAACTCAAAAGAATCTACACATTTTTCTTAATACAGTAAAATACAATTGAATAATCCCCCCCCTCCAAGAACATGAAATAATGAGTTTGGATACTTAGAAAAAAATATCTTCTTCATCAGAATGGCTGTTAACTGGCAAATGCAAATAATATATAATTGATCTGGGTGTGCTAAAGGACCATTACCCATCACTGCCTTGTGCTATTGGGAACTATAGTTGAACAATATCTAGAATGGAGCAGATGGCTCAGCTAGTCCCTGAACTAAAAGAGTTATCTTCCCAACTGCTTCCACAGATTGTGTTACATTTTATTTTAATAATAGGAAGGATGAAAAAAAAAAAGTTGTCAGAGAAAGATATTCCTGGGTAGTCCCTAATAAGGGAAGATATTATTAGTAGGGTTGAATTAAATAGCTTGCTCTTTTTTTCACCCAATTTCTAGCTGTCCTTTTTTATATGGCAAAGTTGTCATCGACATATCTGATCTATATTTTGGGTTATATTTGTGAAAGTGCTATGACTTCTCGATGTTGCGCAACAACCTCTGCTATATGTTCTGAAAGCAGTGCCTCAGGGATGGGTACCAACTTTACCTCACTGCCAGTCACTTCCTCCCATGCTGTGTGGCCGTGCCTCATGGGTGCACGCGTGCTTCGCACACCCTCACAATGCCAAAAAATCCAAAAGAAAGAAAAATAACTGAAAAGAAGATGGTGATTTCATGCACAATGCCGGAAACTTGGCTTCTGCGCATGCTCAGAAGAAAATATTTTTTTAAAATTTTTTAAAAAAATATTGGTGGCGCCCATGGACTTGCACAGTTGGTGATGTCATTGTAACATGACCAGCAGGTCACTACCGACTCAGGCGAACTGGGAGAAATAACCCCTGGTGTGTCTTTAATCTGTTGGCAAGTTTGTCCTTCAAATTGGAAGTATATGGTTAGGCAGGGGTTTATGAGATCCATAATCCTGGGAATTTCAATCTTTGTGTATTTGATTAAGTCAGATGTGTTGTGGAGCAATGAACTCATAGATTCTTTGGGTAATTACGGATCCATAGACATGAATAGCAGTGATGGGATTAATTTTTTTTTACTACTGGTTCTGTGGGCATGGCTTGATGGGCGTGGCAGAGGAAATCTCAATTCCTTCCTCACTCCAAGGGAAGGTTACTGCAAAATCCCCATTTTCTCCTGATCAGCTGGGACTTGGGAAGCAGAAAATAGATGGCGGGCCAATCAAGATGGTATTTACCGGTTCTCCAAATTACTCAAAATTTCCACTACTGGTTCTCGAGAACTGGTCAGAACCTGCTGAATCCCACCTCTGAAGGGCTGTAACATCAGATGAGATGATGATTTTGTAGTAATCTATAGCCATGATTGTTTGAAAGCATGCAGTAGAGAGTTGAGTGTTTATTTGATGAGATGTCTCTTTGTGATTCTTTTAGTAGCTAAAAGACACAATTCACCTTCTTCCTTCAAACTGGCATTTTGTCTATCCACTGAGAATAATGCTGACCAAGAACATATTTCACTTAATCTGATTTGGATTATTACTTCTTAAAGCACTTACATAGCAGTGACATTGCCACCAGTTGGATAAAGTACTATTCCTTAGGAAGTAATGACTGATTTTATTTATAGCCTGTTAAACCAACAGGAATAAGCAGATGTTAAAAGTGAAAACACATAATCTGTAGAAGCCACTAAATTTTATTACAAATCTGGCCAATAGAAAATTGATGCTAGAATGTTATTCTTTGTTTAATGAACCTCAAGTTTAGTGGATTTTGGACACAATGGACATATTATCCATTTGGATCTCACTCCTATTAAATCAAGGATTTATCTTTTAAATCAAGGTTTTATTAGTAATTATGTCTTTTTTTTTTGCCTGCGGCAAATTACATACATTAATGTAAATTACATGTTTAATGTGCATTCCTTACCCTTCAGCCCGCTTGCTAAATCAATATTATATTAGTATTAGACATTCTCATTGTGAACTACTGTATTTTTTTAGAGTATAAAATGCATATCCATCCCCCCCCCCCCAAAGTGTGGATGAAAATTTAGCTGCATCTCATAGACTGAATATGGGCATTTTTTGGCCTCCCAAGCTCTATGTGCATCACGCTTTCATCCTCCCTGGTACCCAGAAGTACTCTGCAGTGCTGTGCATGTCCCATTTTCACAAAAAATGGGCCTGTTTTGGGTTTCCCAGGCCCTCCGTACATCACATTTTTACCCTCCAAGAAGCAATCTGCAATGTTCCACATACCTCGTTTTCACCAGAAATGGGACCAATTTTGGGGCTCCCAAGCCCTCCATGTGTCACATTTTCACCTTCCCAGGCCCCCAGAAGCACTCTGCAGGTCAAAAATGGGTACATTTTTAGCAAAAACAGGCTGTGAAGAGAACTGCAGAGTGCTTCTGGGGACCAGGGACTGCAAAAACATGACATGTGAAACCCAAAACCTATTTTGTCTTATTTTCCTCCTGTAAATATAGGTGAGTCATATAATCTGAAAAATATGCTAAAGAAAAATAGTGGAAATAAAAATAGAAGGAAATTGTGTTTTCCTTCTTACTCTCTTATTCTGTCCCATGGTGTCCTCATCAAAAATATTTCCAGTGGTGATCAGCTATTGTCATCTAGTAAGGAAAATAACTGTTAGAAAGTTTATCTGTGTTTCCCTCATTATCTTGAATAAGGAGGATTTACATCTGGGAGATGTCAGCATCTGAATAAATTTTCCATTAGACAAGCCTTAACATGCAACATAAGCTGCAAAGAGTCCGTTCAGAAATTAACATCTTGCCTGTAATTTGATAGCTTCCTGTCTTCCTTCACAATAGTTGTTTTTTTCTCTTTCCACATGAAATAATTAATAGAAACTCCTTTCATGATTTGAGAAAGGCTGACATATGGAAAAATTTGATAGGCTGACATTTTATAACCCTGTTTATGATTCTGCCATTGGGTTATACTATATCAACCAAAACCTGAAAGCCGTTAGATGCTTTAAATTAAAGCAATCTTTATGAGAATACAGTTTTTAAGGAAAAAATAATGGAAGGTCTGACTCCTGTTATCTGGGAGACGTTTGAGCTGATTGAACAGGGTTTTCATTATGAATGTGAGCTTGGTTGTGTTCTCCTCATTGGTTATGGCCTCCTGGGAGATAGCATATGTTGGATATTTAACGTTTACGTAAAACTGCTGGGTGAGGTTATTTTATCTATCTATCTAGATAACGTTTACGTAAAACTGCTGGGTGAGGTTATTTTATCTATCTATCTATCTATCTATCTATCTATCTATCTATCTATCTATCTATCTATCTATCTATCTATCTATCTATCTATCTATCTATCTATCTAGTCCAATACACAATGAGGGTTTTAGTGGGTATATATATATATACACACATAGTAAAATATCTGATGGGACAGCGCCCGTTTTAACTCAGGGTAATTATGGTGGCTTACAGTCATAAAAATTTGGGGATCCTTATGGACTCCTATCTTCTGCTTCACGTGGCAGCCATAACTAGGAAACCCTTCGCAAGGATTTTCTCTGTGCACCAATTGTGTACCTCTCCTGCACCAGGAGATCTTGCTCATGGCTTGGCACACTTATTTCCCATTTGGATTACTGCAATGTGCTTTACATGTAGTTGCCCTTAAAGATCACGTCAAAGGTACCACTGGTCCAGAATGCAACAGTGCACACAATATTGGATATGCCTACATTCACTCGCATTTTACTTCTAGTATGCAAGCTGCGCTGGCTCCCAATTTCTTTCTAGGTGAAATTCAAAGAGTTAGTTATATCATCTGTGTGACTATGGCCCTGTTTATTGGTGGGACTGCATCTCTCTAAGTTTGTTTGCCCTTCCCACTAGATCAAGTAAGCTAAGCGTTCTCCAGATTCCATTTTATAAATCTTACTGCCTACTGTGACCTTGGAAGTGTGCTTTTTCTGTAGCTACCCCTACCTGTAAAGGACCCTCAAATCTCTTTCAGTCTTTCAGAAGACTACAAAGCCTGGATTTTTTTACCAAAGTGTTGGGGTAGGATATAGCATAATAGAAAAAAAATGATGTTTGTGGCTAATTGAAGCTTGATGCAGGGCATCCTGAGGGATTAATTAAAGCCTTCTGTTTTTGTTTGATCACTTTATTGTTTTATAGATATGTTTTATAATTGTTGGTTATATTGTTGTTATGAGTTTCACAGAGTTGCTTAAGATGGTCATACAAATCTTTCAAATAAATAAAATAAATATAGTAAGCTGCTAGCTCAGCTCAGCAAGAGGCATTTTCATTAATGAATATGTTCATATAAAAAGAAATTGAATTTCCTCTTATTTATCAAGCAACTCTAGACTGGTTTCAATGTCAGAAAGATGTGACAATGTCGGGCTTTTTTTTCTCCCAAAGAATATGTCAGAATTAAACTACTGCTTCAATCAGTCCTTCATTATATTATTAGAATGAATGTTATTCTTATGCTTCAGTCTGAAGCAAAAATAAATGTTATTCTAGCATTATGTGTTAATATTAATTTTAGTTATACATTTAAACATCAAGAGTCCTCCAAGTAGGGCTTTCTTTTTTTTTGGGGGGGGGGGAGAAAGTCTTTTTCTTTAGATTATATATATATAATAGGCAAATATATATAAGAGGCAAATAAGGAGCTGTGATGTTCCTTCAATACACCAGGGTGATTTGACACAAAAATATGTAACCCTTCCCTGGTGCAGAGCTGAAGGGATTGGATACTATAGCCTAGAGGATAATTCTATGCCTTACAAGGCAAAGGTTGCAGGTTCAAGTCCCAGTGGGTATGGCTAGCTGATGACGTGGAAATAAGGCCGAAATAGATCTATCCTAGTCTCCCTTAATTTTCAAATTCAGTAAAAAACAAAAAACAACAACATGTGACATGTATGTATGTATGTATGTATGTATGTATGTATGTATATATAATCTAAAGAAAAAGATATATATATGCATATATTCATACAACATTATCATGCTCTCTTCAGTGTTGGGATAAGCAACGCTATTCAGAGTGGAGAAAAATTGTGAGAAAAAGTAAGGCAAATAAATTAAAGGAATGATCTAAAAAGATAGAAGGTGATGAAAACTAGTTTAGACCAACACCACTGTTTATCTCCATATCCTTACTATCCTTGCAATTTTTTTCTATTCTCATTATGTCCGTAAACCCCTTTCATATTTCATACTACTGCTTTTTGTTTTTTTAATCTTCTCACTTAACTGTCACCAATAACAGCAGGAGACCTGAAGAAATGGTATTTTTGGTCCAATTTAAATGATCTACATAACATCAATTGTATCTGAGAAGCTTTAGATAATTAACACTGAAATCTGCAAAGGATATGTATTTGCGCATATGTGTCAAAACACACATATTTTTATTTTATTCATTACGCTCAGTTTATTCTCATCTCTTAAAAATAGGGTGACTATTATTTATTCTTGGCAATGAGAATCAACCTCATTTAAATTTCTCAGTGAGCCATGTTTAATGAAATAGTTAAATTGTTTAAACAGTGATGGTCTTTTAAACTACATTTGTTTCTCATTTACATCTTCCTTTTATAAATGTTGATCATGGTGTATTAGGAGACTTAAGCTTAGAATATTATTTATTTATTTGATTTGTATGCAATGGAATATTAAATTCATTTATGTTGAGTCTAGTCTTTTAAAAAGCTTTTGATTTTAGAATTTTTGGGAAAAAAAGAGAAACTCACTCCAAACATTTCTGAAGGAGGAGAATACTATTGACTTCTTAAATTGGAGACCCTCCAGGTATGTTGGGGTGACAGGTAACATGAATATTTATGATCATACATTTCACGTATGCCTCCAATCACTTACAGAGATGTTATTAATGCCTCTTTGATTAGTTTGCTTTACAGATGGAAAGAAGTGAGAGAAATTAGCCAGTTTAGGAGATCTTTACTTATAGTAACCTGGGGGTTGTTCATTGATAGACCTTACAAAAGATACTTAGGACCCAGTTTCAGAGTTAGAGCTGCTATATTGCTCTTCGAATATTTCACCTTTATGATTGACAACAGAAATGCTGCAGCGTACTCTCCTACCCATTCCCCCATCGTGCCTTGTCAGGTCCCCAGAGGCACTGGCTCTACTTTGCCCCCCACCCCTGCTCCTCTAGCTTCCTTTTATAATGTTGTGCTTAGTTCTGGCCCAGCTCCTGCCCCAAGGACTGTGAATGTGGGGGAGACATCCACAGGCTGCAGGCCTGTTTTGCCCCCCCCCCAGTGGAATCTGCTGATGAAGGCTCCTTTGACCAAGAAGACATGAGTGACAGGGAGGAGGAGAGTGTGGCAGACAGCTCAGAAGGAGACCAATTATCTAGCTCCTCCTTAGATTCAGAACAAGACTTAATGATACAGCCACGCATGCGGAGAGCGATGCATAGGCAACAACAACTGAGAGATTATTATCAAAGAAAATGAAGCCACCTGTGGTTGGGTGGGGCTGTGGTAATTAGTGAGGCTGCTATACATAGCAGCCTGTGGGTTTGGCCATTGTGGCGGATTATCTGATCGTTTGTTGTGTTTCATGACTGCTTTACTGACTTTGACTTTTTGTGTGTTGATTTTCCCCCGCTTTGAAACTAAACCAGAGCAAAGTGTGTTTCACTTTGTGAAAGAAGAAGGACTGTGAATTGCCTCACAGCTGCAAGCTAAGTATCACAGAACTGATAAGGGACTTGTACAAATTACCAGTTTGGTTGGAGACAAGTGCTCTTTGCTATACCAAAAGAGGGCTTGGTTTAAGTTAATTTTCATTATAAAGAACATTGTTTTGAATTTTCAAACGTGTGTGTGTCTGAAATTTGTAACTGTGAATTTTTGGGAGGAGTCTACCAGAGAGCCCGACAGAACACATAATAAGCCATTGCACTACTGGGCTACATAGCACAATTATACAAGTGGCTGTGTTTTTCTGAGTGCAGCCAGAAACTGCTTTGACTCACCCAAGGCACTCTGTGCTCAATGTAACGAACTGTGCATCAGTAATGGGTTGTAAAATATTTTGCCACCAGTTCGCATGTGCACACACTGCTTCTGAGCATGTGCAAAAGCTTCTGCGCATGCCCAGAAGCGAACCAGGTGAGTGGGCGGAGCCTCCCGTCACCAGTGCTAACAGTTCTAAGAACCAGTCTGACCCAGGAGCAATCCACCACTACCAGGCATTCATTTAACGATTGCATTGGGAAGGGCAAGAATGGAGGATCATTATGCAAGTCAGTTTGTCACAAATATTTCTAGTGGTGATCAGCTATTGTCACCTAGAAGTGAAAATAACTTTTAGAAACCCATATATTCATCTGTGTTTCCCTCATTATCTTGAATAAGGAGGATATACATCTGGAAGATGTCAGCATCTGAATAAATTTTCCATTAGACAAGCCTTAACATGAAACATAAGCTGCAAAGAGTCTGTTCAGAAATTAACATCTTGCCTGTAATTTGGTAGCTTCCTGTCTTCCTTCACAATAGTTGTTTTTTCTCTCTCCACATGAAATAATTAATATAAACTCCTTTCATGAATTATATAACTTGATAGAATGAACAATTGTATTAATAAATAACTTTGGAGTAAACATTAGGTAAACAATGCTAAACAGCCATGTGCATAAACAATTAAATCATAGGTCACTAACATGAATGAAGTAAGTTAAGGTATAATCGCAAAGTAAGCATAAATTTGTAGAAATCAGTATGAATATTTTCTATCACTCTGAAGATTGGATAGAAGGGAAGTAATTGATTATTTTGTTTTTCACATCTTTATGTCATTAGAACCAATGTCAATCTATTGGTTCTGTGACATGATTCTCTGATTTTAGCCGGACAAAAATATGGAAAGATAAAAAAAGATTTGAGAAAGACTGACATACAGAAAACTTCGATAGCTTGACATTTTATAACAATGTTTATGATTCTGCCATTGGGTTATACTGTATCAAACAAAATCTGAAAGCATTTAGATCAATGGTTCTCAACCTGGGAGTCGGGATCCCTTTGGGGATCGAACAGCCATTTCACAAGGGTTGCCTACAAGACAAATTTCCCATGGTGTTAGGAACTAAAGTTTCTATTCTGGCGCCTTGGATCATATTTTTACAATCCAACCAATCAGGCGTTTACAATGGGGGTGTCCCACTGACCTTTCTGCCAATCAACTTAAAGCTCTGTTGGGAGAATTGGTGCTAGACTTACGGTTGGGGGTCACCACAACATAATCATGGTCATTCATGCCCTTATCACCTCACGGTTAGATTATTGCAATGTGCTCTATCTGGAGCTATTCCTGAAAACAATTCAGAGACTACAGCTGGTCCAGAATGCAGCCGCACCAGTTGTTGTGGGTGCACCCACATTACCAATTCTCCGTGGACTGCATTGACTCCCAATTGACCTCCGGGAGCAATTCAAGGTGTTGGTCATTACCTTTAAAGCCCTGCAGGGCTTAGGGCCAGACCATCTTCGAGGCCAACTTTTACCAAATAGCTCCCAGCAACCAATAAGGGTCCACAGGGTTGGTCGTCTCTGTGTCCCATTAGTTAAACAGTGTTGGCTGGTGGGGCCTTCTCTGTGGCTACTCTGACTCTCTGGAACCAGCTATACCTCCTGAGAGATGGACTACCCCCACCCTATTGGCCTTCTGGAAAGCTGTAAAGATCTGGCTTTTCTTGCAAGCGTGGGGCCATTGATCTGATGGTGTACCATCAGGATCCAGCCATAAATGGCATGCATGGTTTTTAATTATTGGTTTTAAATTGTTTTTAAATTGTTTTGTTAGAGTTTTTAATTATACTGTACATTTTATTTTTTGGTTGAGAGCCGCCCAGAGTCCCTAGGGAGTTGAGCGGTATACAAATTGAATGAATGGATGGATGGATGGATGGATGCTTACATACATACACACACACACACACACAAACAAACACATACATACAGTAATAGAGCTCTTGTTCCTTGTGGAGTCTTGTTAAAATTAATGTCTTCATAAGTATGAAAGTGCAATGCAGCATTCTATATTATGTTTGGAAATCAATCACAATTTAGTACTGCTTTTAGTAGTCATTCTTAGAAACAAATAGTTTGGATTTTAAAACTGAAGTACTCTTTGTGTATGTGTGTGTGTAAACATAAATATTCATGGCATGGTTTCACAATATCCTTCATCATAATCAACCTCCATATACTGCTTAGAAATTCCTCAGTGGAATATGGTGTTTTAACACAGGAATATGGAAAGCAGCAAATTATAATCATTCTACATGTAAATTTACTGCGCAAAAGTATGGAAATGAGTTAATGATTTATTGTTTGCAGGCTACTATAAAACTCAATAATTGTACAGTCCTGTTGTTTCTACTTGGCCTTTTCAGATAAGAAAATTATGTACTTCAAGGTAACATTTCTGACTCCATTAGTTTTGATTTTTCAGCTTGACTAATAACTTGCTTGAAAGAAGGGTATAAAATTGCACAAATGCAATTTTAGGGTGAGGCTGCTTATCATTGTTCGTTTCTAAAACTTTGTTCCAGAAATTTAAGTTTTTAAATTGAGTAGGCTTGTGATTATACACAAGATACAGACAATATTATATAAACAAAACTTTTTAAAAATAAATGAATTATAGAAATCATAAGAAAGCACTTATTCATCATCTTAAAGTCAATAAAGCCTTAAGGTGTAAAAGAAGCCCATCTGTTCTTTTTCAGTCAAGATATGTCACTGCCAGCTGATGCTCTTAAATTTTATGCACTTGAATAATTAATTCTGCCAGTTGAAAATGAAGCTATGATTTGCACAAAAAAAGCACTAAATGGCTAAGAAAAATATCCAACATAAAATCTTACTGTAATACTTCCTGTAATTTTTCTATGCAATTATAACTCTACTCTAGGTTGTTATTAAGAATGCTAAAGATTGTACTGGCACAGAGAAAATATATTCAAAGAGTCATTTCCTCATTTTAATATCGGTTTCCTTTTAAAACTTTTTGATCCCCTCCTCTTTCCTTATTATTAGCAGTTATTTGTTGTTAAGGCTTCCTTTCTTGTGAAGGCATAACACCACATTAATAAGAGAGTTTTTATTTTATGCTGTAGAACTATGCTGTAGAACCATATACTTTAATCTGATTCCCTCAAACCATGAAGAATTTCAGTTCTTATTCTGGAAAATACCAGGTTTAAAATAGCTTCTATATGACTCTATCTATCTATCTATCTATCTATCTATCTATCTATCTATCTATCTATCTATCTATCTATCTATCCATCCATCCATCCATCCATCCATCCATCCATCCATCCATCCATCCATCCATCCATCCATCCATCTATCATCTGACCGTCCGTCCCTAGGGAGGTCATGAGTATGGATCCTTCATTTTAGTCTGATAAATAGAAAATGATATATTTTCTTTCAATCAGTCTTCTTCCGTATCAAATTTATATTGCTTTGTTGTCTCATCTGGTTGGAATATTCTGTTTTAAATGGACAACTGGCTGTTTACTTAGCTTTTTTTTTTTTAATTCCAAAGGCTAGAATTGTAAGTTTCCAATTGTGATTCTGAATTTAAAGGACACTTGTAAATTAGATTTTTTCCCCACGCTCTCCCAATCTGTATTGAGGATATTATATTACAGAATTTTTTTCCTAGTATATGATTGTTCAAGATTTTCCTTCCAAGGGCAAGTATGGAGATGCAACTGGTTATCATTATTTACCTGCAGTATAAAATAAAGCAAGTGATTTTCCATTCTGATTAAATCATTTTCACTATCCGTACGGCTATCAACTGAATTTACACTATTTTGAAAAGTTAAAAGGGAAGTAAGTATGAATGCATTTCACAGTAAGAAAATGGAAATGCCAAATTATTTTTTATGCACACTGGATAACTGAGAAAGCCAAAAAATATCAAAAAGAAGTCACTATGTGCTCCACTGATTACAGTGGATCTTGATTGTGTCAAGCTGCAGAATATGCTTAGAAAAATGAAATTTCATTGTCTTCATGAAATGCCTACCTACATGTCAGAAAGCCATAGCACATGGTTTTAAAATGGGACAGAGAAACGTCAATAACTACTTTGTTATGCTGATGACTTTTCTATGATAGTTAAAACTGCAAAAACTCTGAAAAATCTTTTAATAAAAGAGTCAAATAATCCAGTGGGAAAGTTGAACATTATATGTAAAGAAGATTAAAACTGATGATATCTGTTATGACAACCAGACATAGAACTGACAATAATACAGGTAGTCCTTGACTTATAACAATTTGTTTAGTGATCGTTCAAATTTACAACGGCACTGAAAAAAGTGACTTATGACTATTTTCACATTTATGACTGTCGCAGCGTCTTGGGGTCACGTGATCATCTTTTTTCAACTTTCTGACAAGCAAAGTCAATGGGAAAACTTGATTCACTTAATAATCGTATTACTATTTTAACAACTGCAGTGATTCACTTAACAAATATGGCGAAAAAAGTTGTAAAACTCATTTAACAAATTTCTCACTTAACAACATAAATTTTGGGCTCAATGGTCGTAAATTGAGGATTACCTGCATTGATGAACTAAATACATTCTGCTTTTTAGGATCAACCATCCACCGAAAAGGAATGAACAGTCAAGTACCTGCACATTTGGTAAAATAGTTACAAAGGCTTTGGATATGTCTGTACCTACAAAGATTAGAATAGTGCAAGTCCTGGTATTCTCTGGGATACTTTATTGGAGCAAAAGTTGGATTTTGAAGAAGCAGGAGAGAGAGAGAGAATGGATTGCCAAAAAAAGTAAAGAAATGGATAAAACAAATCAACTTTGGAGGTCTTACCCGAATGAATACTCAATCCAGCACATTAAATCAGTATGTAAAGTTGGCTTGCATAGTCTTGGTTATTTGTAAGCGATTAACCACAGTTTCTCTATAATAAATCCATTTTCTAACTAGGTTTTCTATCCGCATAAATGAAAATGATGCTAACAATGTGACTGTCTAAAATTCATTTTTATCTTAGCTTAATAAGCCAAAATTGATAATTCATAATAGATGAATAACACTGTAAACCTCTGTAAACAATTTTAATGGAAAATCTATTTAAACTGAATGATAATGGAAAATGTTTTGTCTTAATAATTAAAATCTATACTATATACTAATCATATTACAAATAATATTAATAATACGTCTGTGAAACAATGATTCCAAGTTTAGTTTTAAATTAAAATTTATAGAATACCATGACAAAATCAGAAGCTGGAGCCTCAGCTCCATAATATGATGAAAACTTGTAGGTTGAACATCCAGATTTAAAAGCATTATGGAAATTTATTTTCACTTGGCTATTTATAAATAGGCATCTCCCACAAACTATCAAGAAAGTGCTTTTTTTGAACTTAGTTTCACAGGAAGAATATTCTGATATTGTACAAGAGACATACTAAAATACATCAGTAAAATTGTTTTTGAAGGTTAAAGCTACATTCAAAGTGTGTAACAAACTTCAAAAATTGTAAAAAAATGACTACAATAAACACCATTACAAGTATTCTGCCATCCAAATATCTCACATAAAGTGAAAAACCAGAGATGACTTTTAAAAATGCTTCATTCCTTTATATTTTCCGCAAGTGGTACTCATCAATCTATGCTATATTAGAGGGCTGAAAGACACAACTGGAATATAAAGGTCATCCTATCTTTTCTACACGTAAACCTAGTATGGGAATCATATTAAATAAGTTATTCAGTTATTATGATACCCATTTGAGATATATAGCAGAAATGTTACAACTTTCATACCTAGAGGCATCAACATTTATCTTCATAGAAGGATGATTACATGAACATCAGTTTGACTGGTTTATCTATGGAATTTTCAGCACCTCTGCTGCTTTCCCATTTGGCACATTAATTTCAAAGTAAGATCAAAGGATTTAAACAAAAAAGTATCCGAAAGTTGTAATTCTAACAGTATTGTGCTAACACCATAGTCAGCATGCTACATGACAATTCACATATAAAATAACAATAGCAATAGCACATGGACTTATATACCATCTCCACAGCCCTTTATAGCACTCTCTGGGCAGTTTACACCATTGGCATATTTCCCCCAACAATCTGGATCATTTTAATGATTTCAAGGCTGAGTCAACCTTGAGCTCGTCAGGATTGAACTCCAGGCTGTGGGCAAAGTTAACCCTTCATTTTTGCCGGCACTGCTTGGAATCCCAGCGAGGGGAGCCTCCGGGAAATCCCAGCGCTTCAGCTGGCAATGGAGGTTCGAAGGTGGGGTTTCCCAGGGAGGGGAGCCTCCGGGGAATTCCTGCGCTTTGGCTGACAATGGAAGTATGGAGGTGGGGTTTCCCAGGGAGAGGAGCCTCAGGGGAATCCCCGCACTTCCTCTGACAACGGAAGTCCAAAGGTGGGGTTTCCCAGCGAGGGGAGCCTCTGGGGAATCCCCGTGCTTCGTCTGACAACGGAAGTCCGAAGGTGGGGTTTCCCAGCGAGGGGAGCCTCCGGGGAATCCCCGCACTTTGGCTGACAACGGAAGTCCGGAGGTGGGGTTTCCCAGTGAGGGGAGCCTCAGGGGAATTCTTGCACTTTGGCTGGCAATGGAAGTCCAGAGGCGGGGATTCCCAGCGGCGCAAGGCAAAAGGGGTTACTTTGGGGATGGGGTTGCACACATTATTTGCTTTTACATTGATTC
This sequence comes from Erythrolamprus reginae, assembly GCF_031021105.1. Taxonomy (NCBI): domain Eukaryota; kingdom Metazoa; phylum Chordata; class Lepidosauria; order Squamata; family Dipsadidae; genus Erythrolamprus; species Erythrolamprus reginae. The sequence continues at coordinate 880,102 of NW_027248463.1, forward strand.
CTATGGGGAAAATTGCTTTGTCTTACCAACTTTTCCTCTTACGAACCTGGTCACGGAACGAATTAAGTTCGTAAGACGAGGTATCACTGCATCTATAATCTGCTGATTATCTGCAGATAATCAAATTCTCTAATGGTATGGATTTCCGTAGTAAGTTGTCCATCCCAATAAATTTTGGACTAAAATAATCCTGCAACAACAATCTAGTTCTCACATAAGAAAATACTGCACCTTATAATAAAAGTCTGATGATATATAAAAAATCTCTTCTCATCCCTATGGATGGTCTTGTCTTCCTCAATCTCAAGTCTTCTACCAGAAGCCTGGATGTTTGAGAGTTCTACTTTATACCTTAGCTATTCCTAGCATTGTAACCTTCTGGACAGAAAAGTTCTAATATTCTTCCTGAGATAATTGGAGCCACGCTCACAGTTTAGGATTGACAGCCCTGAGTGTGCTCTTACTTCTACTGGGCCCACTTTGCTCTTTACTTTTCACATCTTCTCTAGTTCCTTGTTCAGATCCTGATATTTCTCCAACTTTTCATACTGTACCCGGAGTGGCATGACTGAGAGGCATCTCCAATTGGGACAGTGGATTGATTGGACCATGCGATGGACTTGTAGGTGCAGGGGAAGGGGCTTGGCAGCTGCAGCAAAAAACCAACAGGGCCGACACAACTGACACCTGCCAAACCACAATCTGGCAAGCAACCACACCATCATGGAAGAAACTGTGTGCGTTATCATCCATCTTGGGGGGTCATCATGCAGCAGGGAGATCGACACTGGTTCGTCCCTCATGATTATCTCTTGGGCCATGCTGCAAACAAGCAATCCTGGGCATCCAGAAAAGACAGTTGCAGCTGACCAAGACAATCAAATTCCTGTCATTGGCTACATCACCTTCTGGGTGCAATTCAAGAGCTTTGATGGGCCACTCATGCTAATAGTGGTCAACAGTTTCCTCCCAAGCCTGCTCAGTTTAGAGTGGTTCAAAGCCCTCAGCATGGGGGTGACTAGAATCAACAATATCATCAACAATGCCACAGAAGATCTACTATGGGAGTTCAAAGACATCTTTAGTGGTAGTCTGGGTATGTATAAGGAGACCCGAATATCTTAGACAAACTATTCTGCCAAGGTCCCAGTAGACTCCCATAGTCAGCTATGACAATTTAGCATAGGGGATCAAGTATACACTCACAACTATGCTGGAGCCCCTCTCTGGGTTCCTTCCATGGTTACAGAGATGACTGGCCCTTGCTCTTACCGATTAGAGCTAGAGGACAGTAGAACATGGAGATAGCATATTGACCAACTCGGAGACTGACTCACCTACTCTACTCTTAGGCTACCAGAAATAACTTCTGCACCCAACCAAAAGGAGCAATTACTCACCCCTAACACAGGCAACGCAATTCGACCAAGTCTGGAAGATTTACCTGGTGATGCCAGGGGGTGAGCTCTGAATGAACCGGGACTTGAAGCTCCAGCCACGCCCTGGGTCAAGATCAAGAAACTTCCATTAGTCGAGGCTGGGACCAACAGAAGCTTGACCAACTTAATCGGTCCCACAGCTCCAACTGATGCCATTTCTGTCTGCCTTATCCATTCACCCTATGTAACATCTTGTGAGGTTCCTTAACATAGACACTTGCCACCAGGCTCTTCCAACAGTTCTCTAATCAACAACAGTGATCCCTGGGCCACAGATTGGAAATAATTGTTCTAAATTCTTTGGTAGAATGAACAGAAAAAATTAAAAATGTAGGTTATACTTAAATAAACTTATCCCTTTTCTGCACAGTGCGAAGATCTATTGAAGCTATTTCATAATATCTATGTACTATTGATAACAGAATAATATATATACTGCATGGTTTTTTCTTGTTTTTCACATGTATTTACTGATTTCCCAAGTTTTAATAATTTTTACAAATCCAGAACTGTTAATATCAATAGTGCAGCAATCTATAACACATTCTACTGCCACTGTTTGTATTTCTTTCAGCAAAAGATTACTTATAGTCCCAACAGTCTTTTTTCACCTTTCTTCTCCTCAAGCTTTGTATAATTACAGCTTTTCTTTTAAGCCTGAAATTGCTGGAATTATATTTTCATTTCTTTCAATTTACTATGCCTCAGTGTCATCAAAGGTATCTCTATAAACATTGTCAACAACAAAATCCACAAGTGTATTAGATTAAGAAGCATTACAAGGACAACAGGAAGTCAAATCTTAGTGATGTAAAGCCAAGAAATAAGAACTTTTGTTTCTTTGTACAGAAAAAGTGATTTATATTGTTTCAATATCTCAAGTAGCACATATTTTAATGTCTCTTAATATGATTAGATGATTGAGATTTTTAATTTTGCCATTTGTTTCCAGATGTGGAGCACATAATAGCTGTTTCCAAGCACAAATATGACGTTTTCTACTTATTATTATTATTGTTGAATAATAAAAACTTGAATACAAAATATTTTACTTTTCTATGAGAAACAAGGGACTTCTACTATTACCCCTCAAAGAGAATAAATAAAACAACCTGATTTTATCCTGATTTTTATTTGTTGCTAATATCAAACAGATGGTTTTTCTGTGATGGCCATAAAAGAAACCAAAACAAAAAACCATATTGAGTAGGTATAGTGATATTGTAGAAAAATATTTAGTGGAATGTACTTTTTTTTTAGGGTTTCTTAGGAGCCCAGTGTAATGGTTAGAGTATTGCAGTATTGCAGGCCAACCCTGCCTACAGCCTAGAGTTCGATCCTGATGGGGCCCAAGGTTGACTAAGCCTTCCATTGTTTGGAGGCCAGTAAAATGAAAGCCCAGATTGTTGGGGGAAATATTCTGAAGTTGTAAACCAACCAGGGAATTTTTTTAAACCAATATGGGGCAGTATATAAGTCTAAATATCAGCATAAATACACTACTTGGCAGATCAATAAAGCAACTATTCATCTTTAAAGAGCCATGGAAAATCTTCAGGCCTTCCAAATCATAATGACTGGGAGTTAGATGTTAGACATTCTTGGCCCGGTGAATAGATAGGTTGTGAATCTGAAACCAACCCATTTTCAACACTTAAAGGGCATGCAATGGAGAAGCCAAATAAAGATGCAGAGATTTTTGATAATCACTAGTGGTAAGTGTCATAAAATCTATTATGTACTTATAAACTAGTTCAAAATATAATAGCCTACCATCAATGGCTTCCATCTTTACTGAGTTTAAGTGAAGAAGACATATCTAGCATCACAGATGACAAATCACCACCATGATAGGGTAAATGATGTACTTCCAATATTTCTGCTGGATACTTAGAAATATTCCCTTGCTAAAAGCATACATAGAAATAATAGTGATAACCCCCTTATGCAAAACACATACAGTGGTACTTCTACCTAAGAACGCCTCTACTTAAGAACTTTTTTAGATAAGAACCAGGTGTTCAAGATTCCCCCCCCCTCTTCTTAAGAACCATTTTTTACTTAAGAACCCGAATGCGGAAAAAAGTTCTAAGAAATTTGAGAGCAGCACGAAGATCCAGCAGTTTCCTGCCATTTTCCCTTTAATCCTGGCCATCTTGGGCTTTTCTGGGCTGCCAGAGAAGCCTTTCGGTGGCGCTTAAGGAGGCTTTGGCAGTCCAGAGCGAACAGAGCATTTTCCTTTCTCTGGGCACTTGGAGAGAGAATAAACCTCTGCCAGCACCCAGAGAAAAGAAACACTCCCTTCACTCCGGGCAGCGCAGAGTGAACGGAGCATTTTCCTTTCTCTGGGCACTTGGAGAGGGAATAAACCATATCGCTCTGGTGACTCCTCGCGCTGCCTCCCATATACCTGGCAGGAGGTTGCCTCCTGGAATATCTGGGTGTGGAAAGGCAAAAAAGGGTGCTGTGCCCTGGCCGGATCAACTTGGCTTCAGCCAAACCAAGGAGTCACCACATTGAAGGAAAGGCGCCGGCTACAAGGCGAGCGAGAGGGGAGCCCTTAGGTATGGGAAGGAGGAGGAAGCAGGTAGCAGCAGTAGCAGCCGCCTTTCAGTCAAAAGAGCGTGAGGTTCCCCCCTCTCGCCTGCCTAGGTTTCTCTCTCTAGCGCAATGTATGGGAGGCAGCCTCGCGCCGAGTGTATGGGAGGTGTGTGCTGCTCACCACCTCAGAGTCCCTCTTATTTTAATAAAAGCTTTAAAATTTTGTATTTTTTTGATTCCCCTCACCTCACCTTCTTCCTTCAGCAGCGACTGTCCTCCTCCTCCTCTTCTCCCCCCCCTGCTCCCACCCAAATTCCAAGCTTTTATTTCTTTCCTAATGGGTTTGCACACATTATTTGCTTTTACATTGATTCCTATGGGAAAAATTGCTTCTATTTACAAACTTTTCTACTTAAGAACCTGGTCACAGAACAAATTAAATTCTTCAGTAAAGGTACCACTGTACTGTACTTTCCCTCTGAATTTAATCAGCAAAGATTTCATACTGATGTTCTTCTCTGTGACTACCCAGCCCATCGCAACAAACATCTCATGCAACTGATTGTGTTTATGCAGACTTTTAATAATCAGTTCTTACTGTCATACTTTGGAATAACTGCAGTTACAAAGAAACTTTCCTATATGAAGATTACAGAAAGAGAAGAGTTGAATAAATCAACTGATTTCATAATTGATCTCTTCAGTCATTACAATATTTTTCTATCCATTTAGTAGATAAAGGGCATTTAATGAGACCTTGTTTTTTCAAGCAATTTACACTTAAGAGGAAAGATAAAAGCGTAACTAAGATAGGAGAAAGAGAATTTTTTTATACAAAACTAAGCCTACTTGTGGATGAATGGAAAATCAAGAAATGAATGAAGACTGAGTAGAAGAATATGCTTTTAAGAATGTTTTAGATGTGTGTTCTAAGGAAACCGCATGCATGGAGAGAAACATTCTAGAGATAAGCAAACTTTGAAAAAACCTTTTTTTTAAAAAAAAATCCCAACACAAAATAACATTTTCCTCTTGTCCAGACAGCATTGATCAGCATAATCAGGGACATTAGAATTTTGCAGGGCTATACTTGTACATGGTTTTCCAATCATTACCTGATATATTTTTGAAATAATAATTAGCAAACATATTACACAAAGAAGACATTGCTAAGGTTTTGCTATATACACTAAGAAAAAGATGACAAACTTCAAATGCATTTGTGAGATTTTCAATCAGTGAAATTCCCTGTTCAGTCATACTGCATATTCATCTTAATGGTAACTATGAAGCTCATTCCTTCATTTTTTTTGAAATTTATTAATCAATCTTAATACTTAAAAATCAAGTATGTAAAATAATTTACATTTGGACTACTATCAGTCAGAGAAACAGTTTTAAGATTTCTTCAAAAGAAAAGGCAATTAGTAAAGGGTAGTGTTAAGACACAAAAGAAACAAGGAAATAAGTGATGAAAAGGAGAGAGGATCAGTAGACAGTGAGAACTGCCTAAAATGCATTTTACACTTTTTTATTACAAGGCAAAGATCACTTTTCCACAGACCTAATTACTCTGGGGAGCCTTAAAATCCCAGCAAAAATAATTTTGCTGGCTTTTTCCCAGCGATTTTCTGAGTGAGTTGTGAAGTGAAAAGAAACGCTAAGTGCAGCAAATCCCTATAGAAATTTTCCTAGCACCAGCTATTAAGCTATGGCAAGTTAATTTAGGAACTCTTGAACTGTATACTCTCTAGTCTTACAGTAACCAAATTTGTTCCGAACTGCATTCTTCCTGAAGCTTCCACAGTGTAAGAAAATGAGTTTGCTGTTGGCTACAAAAGGTAAGCTATTTTTTTATTTCAAGATTTTTTCTGAATACCTGTAATTTATTTATAGCATAATGTAAAATCCTTTCAATGGAAGGTTTTGTAGAGGATTTGTGAACTAATTTCACTGTGACTCCTATGAAGAAACCAATTAAAGGCTTAGTCCAAACCTTTGTCCCAGGATGTAATATTTTAAAATTAATCAAGGTAGAAAAATTTAAAATCTATGTTTCAGACAGTTCTTGAATCCTAGAATCAGTACTTTAAGAAATTTAGCACATATATCTGAGAGTAAAGGAAAAATAATTTGTATATGGATATGATAGCAATACATTTAGAATAATATTTTGATTATTTTTGTAGCGCAGGCACATTATCATTTTTACCTGAATTGAAGTGGATCTACTAAACCAGCTATGATGACAGAGACTAATTATTTAAGAATTAGTAGAAAGTCATTTCACTTTTAGTTATTATTCAAAAGTAGGCATATCAACCCATCAATCTTGTTCTAAGGAAAAACAAAATTATAGAACAGAATGAGGAGGAGATTGTGTGAAAAATGAAATAAAATTCTGAACTTTGAGTGAGAATAATCTGCCTAAATCTACAAACTGAAATTGAATAGGGACCATCAAATTTGCGGTGTTCTTTAAAGAGAAGCAGAAACTATCCTAATAGATTTCTAAGCGGTCTAGCCTTGCAGAAAAGATCAGCTTCATATACAGTGGAACCCCGACATAAGAGCTGCTCTACTTAAGAGCAACTCGAGATAAGAGCTGGGAGGGGAGAGATATTTTTGTTCTACTTACAAGCCCAAATTCGAGATACAAGCGCCAAGGAGCTGTCTCCTGAAGCCAAACGCTAACTTCCGCGTTCGGCTTCAGGAGACAGCTGCGAAGCGGCGCGCGTGTTTTAAAAGGTTGCAGCCGGCCTGGGGGGCTCGGGGGGGGGCTTGCAGCTTGCTTTCTTGCTCTTTTTCTTTCTCTCTTTTACCTTCCCTTCCTCTATTTCTTCTTTTCTTTCTCCTTCCCACCTTCTTCCCTCCCTCCCTCCCTTCACTCATTCCTCTCTTACTCTCCCCTTTCATAAGTTTCCTTGCTTCCTTCCTCTGTTCCTGTCCCTTCCCTCTTTCTTTCCTTCCTTCCTTCCCACCCTCCGTCCATTCATTCACCCATTCCTCTCTTGATCGCTTAAAGCCGGTCCCTGGTGCAAAAAGGGTTGGGGACCTCTGTCCTACAGGATTGGGTGGCAGAGAAGTTGAACATATGTAAATTTAAAAGTTTAAGAAAGTTTACAAGTTAAGTGAAAGAAACTTCATTATTCATTTATATGTACATGTACATTTCTTCATTAAAAACATGTCTTTCTGCATAATTTAGACTAACTTTGTGAGTTTTTTGAGGGCTGGAACCAATTAAAATTATTTACATTAATTCCTATGGGGAAAAGTCGTTCGAGATAAGAGCTGCTCGACTTAAGAGCCCAGGTCCGGAACGAATTAAACTCGTATCTCGAGGTACCACTGTATATATATTTTAAAGAACTAAGGTAGGAAAATATGCACAGTTTTAACTTGAAAGCAGAGAAGAAAACCATCTCCTTCTCATCCGCCTCTTCCTCCTCCTTCTTCTTCCACAAAGCATTCCGCCTGTACTTGCAGTTCTGTGCCAATACTTATGAAATGCACAAATGAGAGGTGGGGTATTTTGTCAACAATATTGCCCCCATGACTTTTCATACACTGTAAAAATCTACACTTGAATGTATACCAAGACATACAGACTGTGTATAACGTACACAGAAAGATATAGAGACAGAAACATTAGTAAAACCACCAGGCAAATTTCATAATAAGAAAGCCCAAGTGCTGATTCATACTGCACATACTGACTTCTTTTGGTATTCTTTGGGGTTTCCCTGCCAAATATCTACCATACTTCAACAATAGGTTGCTTGAATATCTGGCAATATGTTGCTTGAACATCTCTTTCTCTATATAGGATTCTTATCTGCATTGGATAACACTAAGCATTTTGTACTAGCATGTCAAATCAAAGACAGTAAAGACAGTTTTCTCATTATGTTAAGTCTCCTTTTTGGGATATTTATGCTAGAACATTGGTTCTCAATGTTTTTTTGGCCATCCCCCACCTAAGCATCTCTAAACTCCTGAGGCCAATAATAAGAATTATTGAAAAAGTGAACTACTCACCTGGAGGAAGCCTAAAAGGCCATTAACTAGGGTTAAACAAGGTTCCAACTGCCCCCATTAAAAATGAAATTGCCCCCCTGTGGGGCATGGGTCCTACGTTGGGAACCAGGGCGCTAGAATTTTAACCATTCTCTATTATTTCATATTTTATTTAATAATAATTCTTGTGTTAATATAAATAAAAGAGGTGACATTGGACAACCCTGGCATACCCCTTTTTCTATGGGAAATAGGTTTGTCATATCACTATTTATTATTGCCCTGGCCGATTGAGAGGTGTATATATTCTGGATGATATTTTTGAATTTATTCCCGAATTTTAATTCTCTAATTAATTCTGATAAACACTGGTCTAATGGATAATCCTGTCATGTACAAGACATGCAGATTGTCTACACAAATAAGACTCTTTGTTTAACGTATTTGTTGATCAGGCAGTATCAGAGATATTATAGAGACACATGTGGGGCACTGATCATCTGCTTTGCTGCTCAGATCCTGGATTCTTTCTTTGCAGCTTGTCATGTTCTAAAATATCATGACTTTATACATGAAAGACTGTAGGTTAAAAGGCAAAATCTCCCTCAAATCAAACATATATCCTGGTGACTTGATAAATAAACGTACATAGTTGTTTTGGGTGGGGTTTTTTTGCAATGGTGAAGAATTGATTTTTTAACCATTCTCATAAAGGGATAAATCTTGTTAATCTACACAAGTATGTCTTTAAAACATTGAGATACATTAAAATCAGGGACTGGGCCACTTGAACATTTAAGCAAATGTTGCAACTGGTTTTATAAAGTGTTCACTATGTGGTAAATTTTGCCTGTTCACAGAATGGCTGCTGTGTTAGACACAGTTAATCATAAATAATCAATTTACTAGATGGAAATTGGTAAAGTTCTTCTGTATTCGCTCTAATCCGAGACTGGCTGTTTTTTGAACCACTTAAGCTACAAATGTTCTTTTATGTCCCGGTGGATTATACTCTTAAACAAAAGAGTAGATACATGCCACGTTTGTTTTCTGAAAAGGTGTATACATTATATATCTTGTAAAGGGCTCAGAAGCACTTATGAAAATACAAAATATACTAGAAGTAGCATAAGTCAATTAAATTTCTCTGTGTTTATAAATAAAATAATCAGGTAAAATTTTATTTTTTCAGTTGGAGCAGAGAATTTGGAAGATTCCAAACAGGTTACCTACAAATAATTGGGGTTGATTAGCAAAGAAATGAACATTAATCACTGTGCTTTCATCTTCTGTATGTAGAAGAAAAAGGGAAAGATCTTGCAATAAAATCAGGGGGTCTCACTTTTATACCTTCATGTTAATAGTTTCATTGCTACAGCTACAGGTAAAACTTAATATATGAGAGAGACTCATTACATGCAAGGCATAAATGAACTTTTGTATGATATTCACCTGTAACATGATAAATAACTGGGAGTAAAAGAGAAATGTAATAGCTTTATAGGTTTGGTTACAGAAAACAAGCTCCCTTCCAGAGAGAAACCAGTATTGTTAGCTAATAGATTGTTCTGCTAATGGACTCAATTCCTATGGGTGGTTCATATTACAATTCAAAGACCATGCAAATTCCAGTTAGGATTCTCATAATAATAATAAAAATCTAAAATACATTTAAAATAAATAAAAGATGAGAGGTTAGAATATATACTGAATTTAAACTATTTAATTACATCAAATTGTTGCAAAAGAGTTGGAATACTCCTACAATATGTAAGAGGTTATATTAACTCTAGCTGCACTAATGAAGGTATCATCAATACACTCAGCATGGATATTGATATTCCCTGGCAAGAACAGAGAAACTACCATTAAAGAAGAGCAGGGCGACTAGTGCTGCAGCAGCTATAAAGCCCATTTATCCTAATGAATTCCCTGAATAACAAAGGAGGACATAATTTTCTCAGCACAAATTGGAGTATAGACTATTCTGATTTTCCTAGCCTATGATTTATTTTTTCCTCCACAATATTTACATTAGAGCAAAAGCATAGCTGTTCCAAATAGGCCCGTGACTATTACTCCTGAAACGGAAAGATTAACTATCCAACCCCCCCCCCCAGTTCAACTATTTCTATTCCCAAATTCAAATCTACATGAAAACTACTTTTTTCTAAGGACCTTTAATTGATTTATTTGTGGAAGGAGGGATACATGTTGTGGATTCTGAATTGGCGCCTATGAAGTTATAAAAAATATCCAGGTTTATTAAGAACCTAAGCTATGGAGTCCAAATAGCAGGCTTGGTTATCATTTCAGTCCTTCTTTGGAGCAAGTCAAGAATCTGCTGCTTACCCTCTCCCTAATACCAATCCAATAAAAGGACAACTGTTGGACTAGAAGACTTCCAAGGTCACTCCCAACTACAGTGTTCCCTCGATTTTCGCGAGGGATGCGATCCGAGACCGCCCGTGAAAGTTGAATTTCCACGAAGTAGAGATGCGAGAAAAACCGTGGCATAGGGGGGAAACCCGGGAAGTATTTTTTAATTAATATTTTTGAAAAACCGTGGTATAGACTTTTCGTGAAGTTCGAACCTGCGAAAATCGAGGGAACACTGTATGTTATTCTATATTCTCTTGAATAAATTGTCCAAGTCACCTAAGGAAATATATGCACTGATTTCAAAAGAAACCCTTTTTCTTTATCAATAATGATATCAGACACTCACTAATTCATAAATCCTAATTCCATTATAATTCAAATTCTAATCTGATTAGAGGCCAGTTTGGTATAGTGGTTAAGGCATTAGGCTAAAAATCAGGAATCTGTGAGTTCCAGTCCCACCTTGGGTTAGACACTTTTTTTTCAGTCCTAGGAAGGAGGCAATGTCAAATCACTTCTGAAAAATCTTAGCACTAGGGAAAGTATGGTAAAAGATCCCACTACCAGATGGTTCATTGAGAGGTAGGATGGCTCTGTAGCAGCTTTCCTTCTTTGGAATTGCTTAATTTAAATATGGATGGCCTTCCAGAAACAGATGAAAATGCCCCTCTTCTGGAAAGCCTTCTGGGATTAATTGTAAACAAAGTTACAGTTTGGTAGTTTCTTATTCTTAGTAACTCTTATAGTTTTGATTTTGTACCATGTTTTAATATATAAGTTTTGTAAGTTTCCTTGAATCCAGTTGGTTTCAGGAATCAGATAAATATTCCCATATTAGTTTCTATAAAAGAAATTTTAAATTTTTGAATCAAATTATAATTTGCTTCAAAAATTTAAAATTTCTTTTTTTCCCTTCTTCTCAATGTTTCTTATCATGCTTTCACAATGTTAATACAATGAAGCTGTGTGAAGATCTTATGTTTCCTTGTAAGTTCTATAGGCTGCTGTCTTGCAGTTATGGGTTTGCAGTCCTGCAGGAAGGGAGCCAATTTCTCTCAACCAGATTTACCTGGCCTATAATCCTCCTTTCCTCCCCAAAAGATGGGAAGCCTAGTATTTTACATTGCAGATTTTTCCTTGCAAAGTCATTGCTCTCCACTTCCCAAAACATAACAGAATTTAATTGGATTTTAATTGTGTTTTCTAGATAATTTATTTTCTTCTTTTTTTAACAAAGTAAGTTGAAAAAAATGTTATGAAACAAGATTTGTCCTAATAAATAAATTGTTAGACTCAGTGAAACAACCATAGGAAGCCAACAGCTATTCATCACTATCATCACAAGATGACCAGAACTGCATTAGCACAAATTAGTGTAATACATTAACATGGATTAAAATCTTCTTGGGCTTTATTTGGTGTTGAATCTGGTGCAATGTAAAATCTGAACTTACAACCCTATATGGATGACTTTACCTCTCAGCATGCTATTTTAAAAGGTTATTTCAAGAACAAATAGCTCATTCAATTTTGTTCTCTATGGAATAACAGCCTGCTAGCTAGAGTAGTTAGTTTTGTGGTATGGGTCTTTGCCAACTGCATCTTGATTCAGGCCACAAAATTTACTTTCTTCAAAGGAAATCTGTCTTAATTTTTTCAGAATAAGTATATGTGTTGATATAGCATTCTTTTAAAAAGTTTGAAAGCACCAGAGGATGAATCAGGCATCAGTAACAATTATACCACGTACTTCAGTGAAAGGAGTAATATATGTAGGAGCAAATTATTATTATTTTCTATTAATAATATCACTTAAGGCATTCGATTCTACTTTATATAATTTTGTTTAAAATGTATTGAACTACATATTGCAATTCCAAGGGTAGAAAAAAGAAATCAAAGGTGGGGTCAAAATTGAGATAATGCAGATTTGACAACAGTAATAAATAGTTCAGGACATGTGGGGGCACCATTATGTAATGATACATAATAATACATAATGATATGTATTTATCAAGAGACCCAAACTAATTTTCATAAATTTGAAAGTGGTCAACATCTAAAGCAGTGCCCAATTTTTTGATCTTATATAAGAAATGCAGAATCCAACAGAAGTGTTAACCCCATTTGGAGCTTCCAGGTCATCTCTGGAAACAAATCAGCACTTTCTTTTAACTTCATGACCAAACAGTTCATTATCAAACCTAAGAAAAGAATCTGTGTCTTGGGAGACTAAGCTGAGATATAACAAAGGACACGATAAAGCAGATCTTCAAACTTGGCAACTTTAAGACTTCTGGACTTCAACTCCCAGAATTCTCCCAGAGTTGAGTCCACAAGTCTTAAAGTTGCCAGGTTTGGGGACCCCTGCCATAATGGAACAATATGTTCATTTTTTAATTCAAAATTTGCTTATCTGAATCCTGTAATAAAGCTTTAAAATAAAACAGTAGACAATTTCTGAATGCTGATACACAATAGCATGCATCTCTATAAGTGCTCAAACTGTAAAATACTTTTATAATGGTCTATTTAATGTATTTTAATTACTAAGTCATCAAATGTTCTATTTAAGTACCTCCCAGAATTTTATCTGCTTCCCATTTTGTAGCAATATCCCTAAAAACAATGAATTCATTTAAAATACCAACCTTTTATTGTGGTCTAGTGAAGAAGAACTGGCAAGATAATAAGTTATAGGAGAAATTACTTCCAGCTGACAAAATTTTTTTTAGAAGCTGCTTCTGGGCACCAGATGCTATAACTATGCTATTTGTTGCTAGTAAAATATGCACAATCGCATACTTGCTTTAATTAAGCATTTGTTGTAATTTAATTTGTGTCTATTTTAACCATTTTCTTGGTTTTTTTTATTTTGTCTGTTTTTAACTATTAAATATGTAAATTAGTTTGAATTAAGATAAGCACAACAACTACAAGTCAAGTTTTAATGTACATCCTATGTAAATAATAAGTCAAGACCGAACACAATAAAGAGAAATAGCAGAATTGGGTTAAGAGGAATCAGTCCAAGCAAATTCCTAACCTTCTGAATGTAAAAAGACTTAAATTGGCCAATTGTAAAGTACTTGTAAGCTTAGTGGAAGGTAAAATGTGCTACAACCGATGTCCAGTCTAGAAAAATGAAACTAAGCATGTGGGCTCTTCTTTTCCTAATTTTCAATTATACATTGGAAATATTTATTAAACCCAGTTTTACACTGAAAGGAAAATTATATTGCAAATTATGGATAAAACTGAATAACTGTAATCTAGCAGTTCTAAAATGTTAGCAAGTGCTTTTCTTTAAATGCAATTAGAACTCTATTGTATTTCCAGCACTGAAGGCACTCAAGATGTACTTATATAATATTGAATGAGTATCTAATATTTGATTCTTCTTGCACTAAGAAACTGATTACATGTATTTACAATAATCCTTATTTCAAAATGGGCAAGGAGGAAGTACAGACTGAAAATGGGAATACTACTCCTGCTGAATAGCAATAGCAATAGCACTTAGACTCATATACCACTCCACAGTGCTTTACAGCTATCTCTAAGCGGTTTTACAGAATCAGCATATTGCCTCCAACAATCTGGATCCTCACTTTACTGACTTTGAAAAAATGGAAGGCTGAGTCAAGCTTAAGCCTGGTGAGACCTGAACTGCCAAACTGCTGGCAGCAGGTGATCAGCAGAAGTAACCTGCAGTACTGCACTCTAACCACTGTGCCACCGCGGCTCAGCTCAATGTTTCTGAAAATGAATAAAAAGAATATACCTTACCAAAAGCAGCTTGTTGTACATTGAGATACAATATGTTTAACTTTCTCTGGATCAGGGCATTGGCTGATTTGGAAAATTTTATGATTTTAGAACACTGTTCTTTTAAAGATAAAACCAACAACAATTTATTGATTATTATATGAAATGTACATACACACACACACACACACACTTTTTTTTTTTTTAAAGATGATCTTCAAAGTTTAGCATCCATTTATATAGTCCACTTTACAGATAGACTCTGATTCTGGTTTTCTATATTCTGCCTAACAAATTTCATTTGAGCAATTTTGCTAAGTTAAGAAACTGGTATTATTTGAACTAAAAAAGGAGCACTAATATTTTAATTTTTCTTCAAATGACAGTCTCAATCAGGTCTTTCTAATTTTCACATCAGAGTCACACGGTTTTGTTTTATTATTCATGAGGGTGCAATATTTATGTGAACGAATTGTCAAACCAGTACAAGTGGTTGCTTTTCTATTATTATTAAATTAGTGTGCAATGCCAAGGACAAAGGATTCCTGTTATTGCCATCTGCTAATCGAGTACCACACTCTTATTCTGAATTCAAATTCAGAAAGTATTACAACTTTAAAAGTCACTGTTTCATATTGAATGTGCATAGGTCTGTCCTGAATTTACATTTTGGGATCAGATCCAAATGGAATCCTAATTTAAAATATAGCATATCAAAGACCTAAAATTCTGTTTTTTAATATGTAAAAAAGGTAAAGATATCTCTGCAATGCACTGTCTCAAAATGATTCTACAGCAGTGTTTTTAAACTTTTTTTCTTCAGGGGAACCCTTTGGTGTAGTCAGATTTCTGGCAGAACCTGTACCGAGTACTGGTACTGTTTATGTCCCTTCAAGGCGGACCCCCAATTTTTTTTCGATCTAAAAATGATCGTAGGTGAGTTGGACTGTTGGAGACCATTTTGTCTTCAAAAAAAGTCAACACTCTACTATAGTATATTTCATGCCTGCAATTTTTTCCTCGCACACTTCAGAAAACTAGTCTACTAATTGTTTAATTGTGCGGTTTACACAGCATAAAAAGATCATTGATCATGCTAGCTAAATAATTGTTACTGTACTGACGAATCTTATGACGAGAATTGGCAGCATCAATTTTCTGCACTGTTGGCGCAACGTCAGGCGATTGCTCAGTAATGTCAGTGTCATCTAACTTTTGTTTTTTAATGAATCGGTCCATGTTAGCAGTAAAAATACATTTAGATTTAAACTATTTTGAAAATTAATGTGTACGACCCTGTACGGTCTAACAATGGAAATGGAAATAGTATGACGGTAAACAAATGCAACAATTAATAACTGCATAGTGTGTATGCATAGCATGGTGCAGGTACGCAGGTTAGGCGTGATTCAGTCCTGGTTGATTTTGCCCTAATTTTTTTAATCATTTTTTTTTTCTTATTAAGTTGGCTGGCTCTTGCGGAACCCTTGGGTTCTATGGAACCCAGGTTGAAAAACACTGTTCTACAGTTATGTGGCCAGCATGATATCACATTGCAGCACAGAGTTTACGAAGCAACACGGAATCTTCCCATTGAAGTGATGCCTATTTTTCTGCTTGCATTTTTACATGCTGAAGAACTGCTAGTTTGGCATGAACTGAGACAAGTGACAGGAGATCACTCTGTCATGTGGTGGTAGGACTCAAACTGCTGGATCATACACCTTCTCTGGCATCTATTAAGCCACTGAGCTGCTATGCCTCTCTTTTAAGTGCAGGAACAATACAATATTTGAATTATCATGCTTTGAGTGACTTTTGCACATAGCTTAGATCTGTGCACTTCAGTATTTCAGATAAGTGGCAATACGGGGAAAAATCTCTACTCAACCTATGGTAGACCTCAACTTAGAGTCCAGAATTTACATTGTAAATCATGACTGGCCCAATTGTATGACTTTTTTTGCAGTAATCATAAAGCAAATACAATGGTTGTTAAGCAAACACAGTGATCATTAAGCAAATTCATTGTCTCCTGTGGATGTTTTTTGCAGAAACCAACAAAAAACATTGTAAATTGTGACTGGGGAACACTGCAACTAGCCATAAAATTATAGCCAAACCACCATCAGAATAATGGAATAAGGTTCATAATTAACTTTTGGGAGACTCCACTATAACTTCAACTAGTCATTAAGTCCTTTACATTTGTCCAAGTAGAAAAGATATTCCAAAGAAAATACTCTGATTGGTATTCCTCAGTGAGGATGAAAATAGACTATAAGCCATCCTTACCCCTTTAACTGCTTCTGCTTATTTTTTTCTATTTTTTGCTTCCAACCACGTAGTAATTATTAATCCAGTAGAGGACCATTATCCATTATGTTATTATATTTTGACAAAGAATATGGGCAGTAGCAGGAGAAGGAGGGAAGGATGTAGAGATAGAGGCCATGTAAAGGATGTGCAACAAACTGCCTAACCTTAACGGACCTCTCATGCCTACATGATCTCACCCAGTTCACATAGCCAGGATGATTTATGACAGTATCCCTGACTGGTATGTGATCTCATTTAGGTTGTGTCAACAGGATGTTATTAAGGATTTGATGGAGAATTCACCAATAAAAATGCTGTTACTTTCTTCTACCTTTTGTTGCTTGAAAACTGTATGAAAAGCAAATAACACTGCAAAGGCTATCTGACATCTTAGCATCCTGCCATGACTCGTCTCTAACTCCATCAGAAGGAACTGGTATTTGATGGCCAAGATTTAGGATAAAAAAAAGACTTTAAACCATCATTATGATTTTCTATTTCATCTCTGTTATGATCAAGCATTATGTACAGATCATGGTCACAAACAATGAATCCATAAATGATAGGAGGGAAGAATATTTAAGATGCAAAGCACAATTATGATGTCAGAGATATAAAACTTCCAGTGCATTTGTGAAACCATATTGGAAATGAAAGTATGACTTACCTAAGCAAATAACATGCATATCATTTGGTGGTTCTTTACAAAGCCTTATCTGAGTTCTTTTTTTTATTAGCAGGAGCCCAAACAACTACTGGTACAAATGCCATCCTACTGTATATCTTTTAATGGATCATTTATATCTTCTACCTTACGGAATTGAAACTTTGTTATAAACATAAGATTGACAATGGAGATTAGAGTAGCAATCTCAGTAGAGTGGGGTTAGTAGCTCAACCAAATTTGAGGGGGGGGGAATGAGTAGAGGAATAAGAAGCTAATCAAGAGGAGAATGCATAGTAACGGAACATGTAAACCAACAATTAATGAGGCCTGAAGATCAACAATGTTATTCTTAAACCAATAACTGCTTTATTGAGATATTATCATGCTTCAGCGGACTGTAAGCATCAGTCAGTAAAGGAATATACAAGCTAGCAATAAAATTTAAATCAGTTTATAGTAGCCAAATGAATGAAGAGTGTTTAAGAAACATATACATATTGAGTCCCACCATAAAAAGTTAAAATAGCATCTTATTAATAGAGCATATTTGAAAGCAGACTTTAAAATAATGTATATTTGGCAAATACCCAAGAAATCAGGATATAGCTATAGAATTCATGATAAGATTAAGGCAACAGTTTGAAAACATAGTGTGGGATTCTTGGCAAGACAAAGAAAATCCCAAGAGAGATGTGGAATGCAAAAATATTTTAAAGATAAAACTAGATTTGAAAAAAAAAAGAAAGTGAAAAATAGAAATGCATAATAGTTTAATCTATCTCCCAAACGTGACACCGACTAAAAGGATTCTTTCATAACAAAACCATCTGTAGAATATAATAGAGGAGCTTTTTGGAATGTTATTATCTAAATACTATATGTCCAAAAGTAATAAAATATACATTATTAATAAAAGACAATATAACATTTACTTTTGGTTGAGTTCTGTGCTGTGATATGTTCTTCTGAAAACAATATGTTGTTTTAGAAGATATTAGAAAAGACATTGTTAATATATTAGAGAAAAGTAAAAATGAAAAAAATGACATTGAAATGATACTGTCATTAGTATATTCTTGCAGCTAATTACCGGTAACAATAACTGAAAAACTCCATAGAGACAAAACCTAGTCTTTCCATAGCATTTAACGGATTTTTAAGCCATTTATTGCTAATAATTCCTAGAAAATCCAATCATAATTTATTTATAATACAAAACCACAAATAAAAACCTAAATGCCTATATTAATTGAATGTTTCATTTTTACAACAAATTCTTGTGTTTGCTGCAGAATTTATCCTCGAATGTGGGGTGGGGGGGAGGGCAGAGGAGAGATTTTCAAAATCCTAATAAAATTATCTTTACAAGGCTATACAGTGATCCCTCGATTATCGCGAGGGTTCCGTTCCAAGACCCCTCGCGATAATCGATTTTTCGCGATCTAGGGTTGCGGAAGTAAAAACACCATCTGCGCATGCGCGACCTTTTTTCATGGCCGCGCATGCGCAGATGGTGGAGTTTGCGTGGGCGGCGAGGAAGACCCAGGGAAGGTTCCTTCGGCCGCCCAGCAGCTGATCTGCTCGGCAGCGCAGCGAGGAGCCGAATCGGGGTTTCCCCTTTGTGTGGGCGGCGGGGAAACCCCGATCTTCGTCTGCTCGCTGCTGCTGCGCTGCCGAGCAGATCAGCTGCTGGGCGGCCGAAGGAACCTTCCCTGGGTCTTCCTCGCTGATGCCCCCGCTTGCCTGCCCGCCCGCCCGCCGCCCGCCGCCCGCCAGCAAGAGGGGGAGAGATAGAGAAAGAGAGAGAAGGAAAGAAAGAGATGAGAGAGGGAGGAAGAGAGTGTGAGAGAGGAAGAAGCAAGATAGAGAAAGAGAGAGAGAAAGAAAGATGAGAAAGGAAGGAAGAGAGTGACGTCATCGGGTGGGAAAAATCGCGATATAGCGTTTCGCGAAGAACGAGATCGCAAAAATCGAGGGATCACTGTAATAGTTTTTCTACATTTAGCACTGATTTATATATTGGAAACTACTTTTAAAATGTAAGCAACACAATTGTACTGTCCGATATATGTCTTCTGTTGCTTCTCTTCATTCTGTCATCAGGCAGAGTCAACATGTTCCAGGTCCCATCCATTAAAGAGTGTTATTGAACGGGATCTGGGAAATAAGCCTTCTTTTGTTGCATCCAGTTTCTGGAACGCCATCATCCCAGAGATTGATTTGTCCCCACCATGACCTTGTTTAAGAGCTCCTTAAAACATGTCTCATTGCCCAGGCTTGGTGTCAGAGTTGGCATTGGACCCCTTATGATTAAAATGGTCCTTGTTAGATATTGTTGGAAGATTTTATTTCAGTGCCTGTTGCTCTTTTGTATGCATATTTAATTGTTTTAATAATGTATACCATCTAGCATCACATATAAATAAATAAAGGTCTTGGGATAGAGGAGGGTATTATTTAATTTATCCTTCATTCCCTTAATCTTATATCCTTTATTCTTAAAAAGGAGCTGTGGTGGCACAGTGGTTAGAATTCCGTGTTGCAGACTGTTCACAGGCAGCAAATCGTGACTGGCTCAAAATTGACTCAGCCTTCCATTCTTCTGAAGTTTGTTTGTTTGTTTATTTATTTATTTATTAGATTTGTATGTCGCCCCTCTCCGTAGACTCAGGGCGGCTCACAACAACAATAAAACAATTCAAGACAAATCTAATAATTTAAAAACATTTAAAAAACCCATTATTAAAGCAGACATACACACAAACATACCATACAATACATGAATTGTATAGGCCCGCGGGAGATGTCAGTTCCCCCATGCCTGACGGCAAAGGAGGGTTTTAAGGAGTTTACAAAAGGCAAGGAGGGTAGGGGCAGTTCTAATCTCAGGGGGGAGCTGGTTCCAGAGGGTCGGGGCCATCACATAGAAGGGTCTTCCCCTGGGACCCGCCAAACGACATTGTTTAGTCGACGGCACCCAGAGAAGGCCAACTCTGTGGGACCTAATTGGTTGCTGGGATTTGTGCGGCAGAAGGCGGTCCCGGAGATATTCTGTTCCGATGCCATGAAGAGTTTTATAGGTCATAACCAACACTTTGAATTGTGATCGGAAATTGATCGGCAACCAATGCAGACTGCGGAGTGTTGGTGTAACATGGGCATACCTTGGGAAGTCCATGATTGCTCTCGCAGCTGCATTCTGCACGATTTGAAGTTTCTGAACACTTTTCAAAGGTAGCCCCATGTAGAGAGCATTGGTAAAATGTTGGTAAATTGAGGACTCAGATTGTTGAGAGCAATATGCTGACTTGGTAAACCACTTAGAGAGGACTGATTAGAGTCCTTAGAGAGGATATACCACTATGAAGTGGTATATAAGTCCAAGTGCTATTGCTATTAAGATTTCAATGACTTGTCAGAATGATATATTTATGTTGTTGTTGTTGTTGTTGTTGTTGTTGTTGTTATTATTATTATTATTATTATTATTATTATTAATTAGATTTCTATGCCGCCCCTCTCTGTGGACTCGGGGCGGAACTCTGGAATACGTTTCATTCTTATCATTGCCTTTACTGTATCAACCTTTTTGTATTAACATAATCATATGATTGTCTATATAAATGGATGTTATATAAATCACTTGATCTGTGTATTCTAACAAAAAAGCTAGAATAGCTAGAACTTAAGACTTTTTATAAGCCTGTGATCCATAAAAGCAAATTTCTAGACCATCATTCAAGATCTTAAACTAAATCTTTGTTAAATTAAAATCCTCTTGTTACAAGTTTGTTCTAAAATGCCCAAAGATTCCTGTCTGCAATAAAAGATAGGCAGCAGTTATTTTTCAGAATGATAGAGAAGAATTCATATAAACCTGAGCATTTCTGTATGCTTGTGTGAAAAATTAATAAGACTGCATCTTGTCCTCTCCTTCCAAATCCAAATCACTTTCCATTTGCTCATTTCTTTCTCAATATCATTGGCCTATTGCTGATGCAACTGTATAGTATATATGAAATCCTCAGTTCTTTCCAGGCATTTTCTAATCACATAAAATTTCTGAGCTAACAATTTCTATAACCATGAATGCTGACAAACTCTGGCATACTTGAAATTGTTTTTTGAAACTGGAGCATTCTTCAACATGGGAAGAGCTCATCAGCCAATAGGACTGAGTAACAAAACTTCCAACAGGATCCGCTCTTGCCTGGAAACCCAGTTTTATGACTTGGTCCTCAGCTGAAGGAAGTGATGAGGAAGTTCCCATCCCAACTGCTGGTTTCCACTAGAGGAGATATTTCAGACCATATTGGAGGTTGTGTGTGTGGCACAGATGACAGGGTTCCCCAGCCAAGTCTGCTCCGGGGAGTGTTCAGACCTGTGGCCTTCTCCCTTTTGACTTAACTGCCCGAAGCCTTCTTTTGTTCAACCTCGATTGACTCTACACTGTATGCTTTTCCTCCACTGCCCAACATTCCACAGGTGCTTCAGAAGATGCTGGAGGAGCAGTCCTAGCTTATATTACTTGCACCATTCTGGCCCAGACAGCTATGGTTTGCAAAGCTCAAGGCCTTGTTGGTTAGGAACCATGGAAGCATCTGATTTCTCCCACTCTGCTCTTCCAGGGATCACTGCTCCACCCAGATCCTCAGTGGTGCCAGCGATTGAGCGGTGAACTATGATACAGCAGGACTTTGAGGACAACATCATCTTGACTATTCAGGGGTTCAGGCATCCCTCTACCAAGATAATATATTCTGCCATCTGGAAAGCCTTCTGTGCCGGTGTTTTACCCAACGACTGTCGCCAACTCACATCCCATTTCCTAAAGTACTGAAATTCTTGCAGCAGGGACTTGTGAAAGGGCTGTCTCCCAACACCCTACGAAGGCAGGTTGTGGCCCTGGCAACTGTGCTATTGTGTGGCTAAGCTGTATCCCTTTTGCACTTACCTTCAGTCAGACGTTTCCTGAAGGCAGTTGCCAACCTTAGTCCAATAATCCACCGTTATCTACTTGGTATCTACCCCAGGTCCTCCAATCCCTTACTGGTCCTCCTTATGAGCTGCTCATAGATGCCTCCCTCTGGCATCTCTCCTTCAAAGTGGTCTTCTCTTATTGCTATCACCTCTGCAAGGCAAATTTCTGAACTTTCTGCCTCATCGGTGCGAGATGACCTCTGCATTTTTCATCAAGATCATGTAGTACTCCACATGGACCCATCCTTCTTGCCAAAAGTGAATTCCACCTTTCACCATGCTCAGGAGCAGATCATTCCCTCCTTCTGAGCCCGCCCTTCCCACCCTTCTGAACATCTTTGGCACACCCTCGATGTCCGTAGGCCCCTCAAAATTGACATCCATAAAACACGATGCTCTTATCACCTCGAGGTTCGACTACTGCAACTCTGTCTACATGGGGCTGCCTCTGAAGAGTGTTCAGAAACTCCAGATCGTGCAGAATGCGGACGCACGAGCAGTCATGGGTCTTCCCAAATATACCTATGTTTTGTCAACACTCCGCGGCCTGCATTAGTTGCCGATTAGTTTCCAGACACAATGCAAAGTGTTGGTGATGACCTATAAAGCCCTACATGGCATCGGACCAGAATACTTATGGGACCGTCTTCTGCCGCATAAATCCCAGCGGCCGATTAGGCCCCACAGAATTGGCTTTCTCCAGGTCCTGTCGACCAAACAATGTTGTCTGGCGGGGCCTAGGGGAAGAGCCTTCTCTGTGGGGGCCCCGGCTCTCTGGAATCAACTCCCCCCGGAGATTTGAACTGCTCCCACCCTCCTCGCCTTTCGCAAGAGGTTGAAGACCTATCTATGTCGCCAGGCATGGGGCAACTAATGTATCCCCTTTTCTGACCATTAAAGTTATGAGTGGCTATCATTATATAGTATCAATTGTTTTTAAGATAATGGGTTTTAGTTACAGTTTTAATTATTAGATTTGTTTCTGTATTGTTTTACTGTTGTTGTGAGCCGCCCTGAGTCTTCACAGAGGGGTGGCATACAAGTCTAATATATTATTATTATTATTATTATTATTATTATTATTATTATTATTATTATTATCCGTTAGGAAAACAGAGGCAGATCCTTGGGACTTAAGGTGTCAGCCACTGTAATAGGAAGATGGATTAGAAGTGCCATTGCCATAGCATATGAGGTGGCTGGTCTCCCGTGTCCTCCACGCCTCAACGTGCAGTGCCGCAACTTCTGCAGCTTGGGCAACTCAATGCCCTCTGGAGGAGCTTTGCCAGGCTGCCACCTGGACATCTCCATCCCAATTCATTAGGCACTATAAGATTGACAAGTATGCCTCAGCAACAGCCACTTTTGGCCGCAGGGTACTCCAAAGAGTTATTGTAGCAACTTAATTTTTAACAAACAAATGAACTAACTAACTTGATCGATTGATTGTATATGCCGCCCCGTCCAAAGACTCAAGATGGTTTACAATGTATAAAAGAACAATAAAAATATCCTAAATCTGATTTTAAAATTAAACTAACTAATCTTTATTTATTTATTTATTTATTACTTAGATTTGTATGCCGCCCCTCTCCGAAGACTGGGGGCGGCTCACAACACGTGGAAACAAATCATAAATAATCTAACAAATTTAAAATTAAAAGATTTAAAAGACCCCATATACTAACAGACATACACACAAGCATACCATATATAAATTAAACATGCCCGGGGAAGATGTTTCAGTTCCCCCATGCCTGACGGCAAAGGTGGGTTTTAAGGAGTTTACGGAAGGCAGGAAGAGTAGGGGCAGTTCTAATCTCCGGGGGCAGTTGGTTCCAGAGGGCCGGTGCCGCCACAGAGAAGGCTCTTCCCCTGGGGCCCGCCAACCGACATTGTTTAGTTGACGGGACCCGGAGAAGGCCCACTCTGTGGGACCTGATCGGTCGCTGGGATTCGTGCGGCAGGAGGCGGTCTCGGAGATATTCTGGTCCAATGCCATGAAGGGCTTTAAAAGTCATAACCAACACTTTGAATTGTGACCGGAAACTGATCGGCAACCAATGCAGACTGCGGAGTGATGGTGAAACATGGGCATACCTAGGTAAGCCCATGACTGCTCTCGCAGCTGCATTCTGCACGATCTGAAGTTTCCGAACACTTTTCAAAGGTAGCCCCATGTAGAGAGCATTACAGTAGTCGAACCTCGAGGTGATGAGGGCATGAGTGACTGTGAGTAATGAGTCCCGGTCCAGATAGGGCCGCAACTGGTGCACCAGGCGAACCTGGGCAAAC
Source organism: Erythrolamprus reginae (assembly GCF_031021105.1). NCBI lineage: Eukaryota > Metazoa > Chordata > Lepidosauria > Squamata > Dipsadidae > Erythrolamprus > Erythrolamprus reginae. The sequence continues at coordinate 904,513 of NW_027248463.1, forward strand.
GCCCCCCTCGCCACAGCTGAGAGATGTTTTTCTAATGTGAGCTGTGGATCGAGGAGGACGCCCAAGTTGCGGACCCTCTCTGAGGGGGTCAATAATTCCCCCCCCAGGGTAATGGACGGACAGATGGGATTGTCCTTGGGAGGCAAAACCCACAGCCACTCCGTCTTATCAGGGTTGAGCTTGAGTCTGTTGACACCCATCCAGGCCCCAACAGCCTCCAGGCACCGGCACATCACTTCCACCGCTTTGTTGACTGGGCATGGGGTGGAGATGTAAAGCTGGGTATCATCCGCATATTGATGATACCTCACCCCATGTCCTTGGATGATCTCGCCCAGCGGTTTCATGTAGATGTTGAATAGCAGGGGGGAGAGGACCAACCCCTGAGGCACCCCACAAGGGAGAGACCTAGGAGCCGACCTCTGACCCCCCACTAACACCGACTGCGACCGGCCAGAGAGGTAGGAGGAGAACCACTGAAGAACAGTGCCCCCCACCCCCAACCCCTCCAGCCGGTGCAGAAGGATACCATGGTCGATGGTATCGAAAGCCGCTGAGAGGTCAAGGAGCACCAGGACAGAGGATAAACCCCTGTCCCGGGCCCGCCAGAGATCATCCATCAACGCGACCAAAGCGGTTTCCGTGCTGTAACCGGGCCTGAAACCCGACTGCTGGGGACCTAGATAATCGGCTTCTTCCAAGGACCGCTGGAGCTGGAGCGCCACCACCTTCTCGACAACCTTCCCCATAAAGGGAAGGTTGGAGACTGGACGATAGTTGTTAAGCACAGCTGCGTCCAGGGAGGGCTTCTTGAGGAGGGGGCGCACGAGCGCTTCTTTATAGAGTGATGGAAAAACTCCCCTCCCCAAGGAAGCGTTGGTAATCTTATGGGCCCAGCTCTGCGTCACCTCCCTGCTGGCCAAAACCAGCCAGGAGGGACACGGATCCAGTAAACAGGTGGCGGAACTCACAGCTCCAATGGCCTTGTCCACTTCATCAGGTGTCACCAGATCAAACTCTTCCCAGACAGGTGGACAAGTACGTGCCCCAGTCACCTCGACTGAGGCACTCGTTATCAGTCGACTCTGTTTTACAATTGGAGTCGAGGTCGGCCCGGATCCGAGCGACTTTATCAGCGAAAAACGTGTTAAAATCCTCGGCACTACTCAGCAAGGGCTCCCCAACTCCCCCCTGGTTAAGAAGGGAGCGGGTCACCCTAAACAGAGCGGCCGGGCGGGATTCCGCTGATGCAATCAAGGTGGCATGATACGCGCATCTTGCCGCCTTGAGCGCCACTTTGTAAGTCTTAATAAAAGCTCTTACAAGTGTTCGGTCAGATTCAGACCTACTCTTCCTCCATCGCTTCTCTAGACGTCTCTTTTGGCGTTTCAACTCCCGGAGCTCCTCGTTGAACCATGGGGCTCTACAGGGTCTAGCGCCACGGAGAGGTCGCAAAGGTGCAATCCGGTCAAGAGCCCCCGCCGCAGCCCTGTTCCAGGCCTCTGCGAGAGACTCCGCTGAACTGTGGACGAGTGCCTCTGGAATAACCCCAAGCGCCGTTTGAAAGCCCTCTGGGTCCATCAGGCGTCTGGGGCGGAACATCTTCATTGGTTCCACCTCCCTGTGGGGGAGGATTGGAGCCAGGAAGTCAAGCCGTAGTAGAAAATGGTCTGACCATGACAAAGGCAATACTTCTAAGCCCCTTAGTCTCAGACCATTACTCAATTGCTCGGAAAGGAATACCATGTCAGGTGCGTGCCCTCCCTCGTGAGTCGGACCCTGTACTACTTGAGTCAGGTCCACGGCTATCATGGTGGCCATGAACTCCTGTGCCAACCCAGAGGTTTCGCCGAGTGACGGCAGGTTGAAGTCCCCCAGGACGATGAGTCCGGGGAACTCCACCGCCAACCCGGCTACCTCCTCGAGTAGCACAGGCAGGGCTTTTGACACGCAGCTGGGAGGCAGGTACGTGAGAAATAAGCCCACCTGAACCCCTAAGTCCAACTTCATCAAGAGAGACTCGCAACCCGCAATTTCCGGAGCAATGAGTCCACGCAGGCAAAGGCTCTCCCTGGCTACAATAGCCACTCCTCCCCCCCTTCCCTGGGGTCGAGGTTGATGCCATATCTGAAACCCGGCTGGGCAAATTTCAGAGAGAGGAACACCTCCCTCCGGGCCCAGCCAGGTTTCAGTAATACATGCCAGGTCGGCCTCCTCATCCAGGATCAAATCCCGGATGAGGAGAGCTTTATTTACTACCGACCTGGCATTCAGCAGCAGCAACCTGAGCCCAGGGCCAGAGTTACACTCACCACCAGTACCCAAGATTGGGCTCACAGAGCCAGAACAAGGGACCGTTATTAAGCAACGGTCCCTCGTTCCCCTGGAACGGCTAACTCTGTGGCCCCCGCCATATCTGCCAATCTAAAATCCCAATTCCTTAAAAACCAATCACTCTCATTCAGACAATCAAAGATACATTCCATTCATCAGCCAGGGGTAATATCTAATGTCCCCAGGCCTGTCGACACAGGTGGGTCTTCAGGCTCTTGCAGAAGGTGGAGAGGTTGGGGGTGGTACAAATCTTTGGGGGGAGCTGCTTCCAGAGGACCGGAGTCCCCACAGAGAAGGCTCTTCTCCTAGGCCCCACCAGACAACATTGTCTAGTTGACGGGACCTGGAGAAGGGCGATTCTCTAGGACATGACCAGTCAATGGTTTCATGTGGCAGAAGGCAGTCCCGTAAGTAATATGGTCCGATGCCATGTAAGGCTTTACAGGTCCTAACTAACACTTTGAATTGAGTTCAGAAACCAATTGGCAGCCAATCTGCCTTGGAAACGGTCTCTGCGTGGGGCTGAGAGGCAAAAGGAAAGCAAAGTTGCTTCCTCCCATATTTGGGAATACCAGGGTTATTTGACAGTAAACAACCATATGGCTCTTCCTTAGTAAAAGTTGATTTGGAGCTTTTTGGAGCCTTGCAAGCAGAGGTCTACAGGTTCAAATCCTGGTAAGGATATGTCTAGCTGACAAGAGCATAACAAGCTCCAAATAGATCTATACTAGGTTCCCTTCCACTTTAGAAATTAAATTAAAAATAATGCAAAGATATACAGTAGTGTACCTCTAGATACGAGCTACTCCACATGCGAGTATTCCAAGTTACGAGCCGCGACGCGAGCGAAATTTCTGTTCGACACCCGAGCTCAAATTCGGGATACGAGCTGAGCTTCCACTAGGTGGCGCAAGAATCTCCTTGCTTCCAGTTATCTCAGCGCGAAAAACAAAGTCTAAACGCATTCGCGAGTTGATCGACTTACGAGCTCGGGTCTGGAACGAATTAAACTCATATGTCGAGGTACCACTGTACAAGACTCCCTTGTTCAAAAACTTTTTAATGCAATGGTACTTGTATGATACAAAAGACTTCACAGTTCCAATAAAGGCTAAACTCTTCTCCACTCCCCACCAATTGCACAATGTTAATTAAGAACAGGCATCTCAGTGTGAAAACCATTTTTTCAATTTTATACTTACCATGAATATTTCCACAGCTTTCTTCATCGCTGTTATCCTGGCAGTTATTTTGGTTGTCGCACATAAAGCTTTTATCAATGCACAGGCCATTTCTGCAGTGAAATCGGTCAGTAGAACACAGCAAAGGATTTGCTGCTGTGGAAACAAAAGCATATTTTATTGAAACTTGCAATTTCGCTTTGATAGACATTATTCCCAAGAGCACTTCCATACCATCTGTGCTGTAATTTTTTACCTCAGAGTCTTTGCTTTCCTCTGAACACTGTAGTGAGCCCAGTATCACAGTTTAGAAGCAGATAAATTGTGAGAGGGACAGTTTAATTTGGCTCATGTATTAGTGAATCAAAGATATAAAATGTATAAAGGATTTATAAAGGATTTGGCCAATGAAATATTTATATGAAAGGACAGAAAGATAATTTGACAGAAAGTAACCTCATACTTAACCCTTACTTTAACCACAGTTTCTAGTGCCAGAAAGAATAATAAACTAAAAAGAATTAGCATAAATTCCTTGTTTTGACCTCTGGAAAGTGACACAGAAGTTAAAAAAAACACTAAACAAAGGATATTATGCAAGTATATATTATTATTATTATTATTATTATTATTATTATTATTATTATTATTATTATTATTATTATTATTATTATTATTATATTTGTATGCCGCCCCTCTCCGTAGACTCGGGGCAGCTTACAGCAATGATAAAAACAATATATAATAACAAATCTAATAGTTAGAGTCTAAAATAATAATAATACATTTAAAAAGACTAAAAAGCAAGAAATCCCAAATATATAAAAACATACATACAGTCATATCATACATAAAAAACTACATAGGCAGGGGGAGATGTTTCAGTTCCCCCACGCCTGACGACAGAGGTGGGTTTTAAGGAGTTTACGAATGGCAAAGAGGGTGGGGGCAGTTCTCATCTCTGGAGGGAGAGGATTCCAGAGGGTTGGAGCCACCACAGAGAAGGCTCTTCCTCTGGGTCCCACCAAACGACACTCTTTAGTTGATGGGACCCGGAGGAGACCAACTCTGTGGGACCTAACCGGTCGCTGGGATTCGCTGGATGTATACGAATGTATGAGAGTATAAAAGGAAGATACTGAAGGCGCAGATACTACAGTATTTGACATTAACAGCACACCTCCTTACTTGCACATGATTTAGACAGAAATTATTTTACAAACCTTGATGTAGAAATGTGTCAGTGATTTGAATGTGTAAATGAAGTACGATGCTAAATCTGTAACCTCTAGAAATGAATGTCTTATGTGGTATAAGATTGTGATTTAGCAAAAGGAAAGGTACTTTTTGTCTCTACAAATGATTTAAAAATAAATGCTATGGTTATAAGACTTCACAAAGATGAATGCCTCCAAGGAAGTACTGTATGGTGATATACTTCAAAAATCCAAGGCATGTTTGATAACTATTAAACCAAAGTCTTAGCTAGAACAGGCATATGTAAAAAGAATTTTAAATATAGAATAATCTCCTACTGAAGAATGGGAAATTATGCACCAATTCCAACTATATATGATGATATGATATGACATGATCGAAACATTTAAATATATTAAAGGGTTAAATAAGGTCCAGGAGGGAAGTGTTTTTAATAGGAAAGTGGACACAAGAACAAGGGGACACAATCTGAAGTTAGTTGGGGGAAAGATCAAAAGCAACATGAGAAATATTATTTTACTGAAAGAGTAGTAGATCCTTGGTATAATAACTGAGGCCTTTAATCAAACATGACAGTTTAATGATAGGACGTGCCAACAGGGCAGGTACAGGCTTAAGAGCATAAACATGAATACACAGGCTTATATACAGCACGCCTTCTGAGGCAGCTACCAATGGATAAAGAGGAAAGTTCCCGCTTGTGAGTTGCTGAGCTTACGCGCCCAATCAGCACCCTGGAGAGGGATACGCGAGCAAGCTTCTGACAGCCGGCTGTTACTATGCGGACACAGCACTCCTACCCCTTCGGCTGATACAAACATAATCTTTCAAATATGACGGTCTGCGACAGATTCTCTCGGAGCGCCGGGGCTCTGCGGAATGTCCAGAACCGGTGTTCTCGGTCAGAGCCGGGTGGATGATTTGGGGAGTCTGAACCTCCTCCGCCTCCCTGCTATTGGCCGAGGGTGAATTTCCTGAACTCTTTTCCGTCGTGGGCGGTTCCTGAAAACACTCCCCCTGAAACTCATTGGGTTCCCGGTCTCCACACAATCCCTCTCTATTTAGCCTGACCTGATCCAGGTGTCTTCTCCATATTCGCCCGTCCCTCAACTCTACCTCGAACGAGCGAGGCCCCAGTTCCCTGCACACCGTGCCTTTTTCCCAAATCTTAGGACCCGAATAGGCGCGGGCAAAAAACGCATCTCCCACTGACACCTCTCGTCCTGCTGCTTCAGGCCATTGCACTGCTGCCGTGTATCCTGGGTGCAGCCTGTCAAGTATGATCCTTAACTTGCGACCCATCAAGAGCTCCACAGGTGTTCTTCCGGTAGTTACACATGGGGTAGTGTGTTGGGCTAGGAGCACATCAGCCAACCTGGCTTTCCAAGAATTCTGGGGCAACCTTTTGAGGGACTCTTTAATTGAACGAACTGCCCGTTCCGCCTGGCCATTACTGGCCGGATGCCAAGGCGAGGTTAAGGCATGTCTAACACCTGCAGTAGCTAAAAACGATTCAAAAAGGACAGATGTAAACTGCGGCCCATTGTCCGAGACCAATAGGTCCGGAAATCCATGCGTGGCAAATAGGGTCATCAGAGACTCTATGATGGCCTGCGACTGAGTGGATTGTAAATGGGCCACCTCCACCCATTTGGAATATGCATCCACAGTTATTAAGAACGTTTGCCCCATGAAGGGACCGGCCAAATCTATGTGTAAGCGCGTCCAGGGGCCGGAGGGCGGCTCCCAAGTCAAAGGTTCAGCACGGGGGGGCATAGACCTGCTCTCCTGACATACAGCACAGTCAGCCACACGCTGCTCCACTTCCTTATATAAGCTTGGCCACCATACGTAATCCCTGGCTAATCCCTTCATCCTCACGATGCCGGGGTGACCTTTGTGCAGCAGAGACAACACCTGGTTCCGCAGTTTACTAGGAATAACAACTCTGCCTCCCCTCAAAAGAACGCCCTTCTCAACTGAGAACTCAGTGCGGCAACGAAAAAAAGGAATGAACTGGTCAGCTGGGGCAGCGGGTGGCCACCCCCTCCAGACCCATTGCCTTACCTGGGCCAAAATCCGATCTTTTCCAGTCTCCCTGGACACCTCTGGAGCAGCTAGCATTAACGGCCCATCTGACAGAGCAAAAACGGAGCTGGCGGGCGCGGGGTCTGTTAACTCTTCATTTATAGGGCATCTGCTGAGTGCGTCGGCGTGCGCAATGTGGTGACCCGGCTTATATATTAGGGTATAGTTATAATTGGCCAAAAAAACAATCCAGCGCATCATGCGCGGAGACAACACAGCTGGGCTCTGGCGGTTACCTGATAATAACCCTAACAATGGCTGGTGGTCCGTTACTAACTCGAACCTTCTACCATACAAGTATTCGTGGAAACGGCGGACTCCCGCCACAAGGGCTAATGCCTCCTTGTCTATTTGCCCATAGTTTCTTTCCGCCGCGGCCAGGGTCCGAGAAAAAAACGCCAAAGGGGCCTCCGAGCCGTTAGGCAACCTATGGCTGAGGACTGCCCCCACTCCGTACCGGGAGGCGTCGCAGGTAAGAACCAATGGCAGACTTGGGGAATATTGTGCCAGGACACTATTTGAGGTGAGTATCCCTTTGACCCCTTTAAAAGAAGCTTCTTCCCGCTCCCCCCAGTGCCAGGCAGACCGCTTGTCCAGCAGCCTATGCAACGGTTCAGCCACCGAAGCCTTATGCGGGATAAAGACCGCATAGAAGTTTAAAAGCCCCAGGAAAGCCTGCAGCTCCTCCCTCGATTGGGGTCTGGGGGCATCCCAGATAGCCTTTGTCTTTTCCGGGGTAGGATGGATTCCCTTCCCATCAACCCTGAACCCCAGGAAATCAACTTCTGAGACCCCAAAGACACATTTCTTCGATTTGAGTTTTAGACCCACCTCCTGAAACTTGACCAGCACTTTTTTTACCCTGCGAAGTAGTTCGTCTTCGGAACTCCCTGAGACCAGGACATCGTCAAAGTAGGGTACCGTGCCTTCCAGCCCATACAATAAACGCTCCATTAATCCTTGAAACAATCCCGGTGCAATAGAGACCCCAAACTGTAGTCTGTGGCACCTGAAAACCCCCCGATGTGTGATAATCGCCTGAGTCTCTGCAGTTGTGGGGTCTACGGGGAGCTGCTGGTAAGCCTGGGAGAGGTCGAGCTTGGCAAAGAGCTTACCATTACCAAGAGTATGAAGTAACTGCTGCACCACTGGGAGCGGGTACGAGTGGTGAGCGAGGGCCTTATTGACAGTGCATTTATAATCACCGCATAATCTCAACCCCCCATCCCCCTTGAATGCAATGACCAGTGGGGTCTCCCAAACAGCCTGGTCAACTGGCTCTAATACCCCTTGGGCAATCAGCCGGTCTAATTCAGCATCAACTTTTGGCCTGAGGGGAATGGGCACCCTGCAGGGTTTCAGCCGCACCGCGGGCACTTTGGGGTCAAGGCTGAAGGAAATCGGGGTCCCGGTGTAACAACCCAGCTTATCATCGAAGACTGAGGGAAATTCCTTGGTAAGCTCATTAAATACAGAACCTCCCTTAACAGCGTTCACTCCCGAGACAGATAGCCCTAGAGACTTGAACCAGTCTAAACCCAGAAGGTTGGCAAATGGCCCGTCCACCACAATAAGAGGCAACTTCCCGGTGAATGACTTGAATCTGACAGGGAATCTTCCCTCCCCCAAAATCGGAATGGGTGCCCCTTGGTAGTCCCGTAAGGTCACTTTACATGGCTGTAGGCGATTCTTGCTCCAGCAGGGCATGCATCTCTTAATCGTGGCCCAGGAAACCAAGGAATGAGCGGAGCCCGTGTCCACTTGCATGGAGCAAGACGCGCTTCCCAGGCGAACCACCACGGAGATCTTTTCCGATGAATCCGACATTTTCCTCACATAAGTAGATGCTGGGCACGGGCAGCTATAAACAGCATTGCAGTCATCCCTCTTGGTGGAAGAAAATCTCCTTTGCCAGCGGGGATTGAACCCTTGGAACTCCTTCTGCTCTCTGGGGGCGGCTGGAGGGGACCTACGGGAATGGCAGACTCTCGCAATGTGGCCTCTGGTCCCACAACGCCGACAAGCCGCTTCCTTGAATGGGCAATTGGACCGATAATGGTTTCCCCCACAACCTCTGCAAGGCGAAAGAGGGGGACGGGGGCGGGTAACAGGAGGCTCACGTCCCCGAGAAGCCCCCAGCCGGCAGACTTCCTCCTCCTCAGCCTCGCTGCTGTCCTCCTTTTCTGCAGCGGTTTTAGGTTTCTCCGGCACAGCTGGCCCTTTGACCGTAGCGTTCACGGAACTGTCCATGGCCGCCAGAGATTGTGTGGACAGTTCAAAAGCACGAGCTTCAGCTAATGCTGTTTGAAAAGTTAACTCTCGTGTAGCTAACAGGCGGCGTTTAAGGTGGCCATCCCGAACTCTGAACACTAGCTGTCCAGTAAATAATCATTCAGGTCTGAAAACTCGCAATATAAAGCTGCCCGGTGGAGAGCGGCCACAAACTCATTAATCGATTCTCCCTCCGCCTGGTTCCGTTGATAAAAGACGTATCTCCGGGCACAGCGAGATGGGGCTGGGGCATAATGGTCTTGAAGCATTGACAGGAACGTCTGCCAAGGCACATCATGAATGGAGACTGGAGCAAATAAAGCCCTGGCCGTCTCAAACATCTCGGGGCCGCAGAAACCGAGAAAATAAGATCTTTTGCGGTCCCCAGAAATCTCGGTATACCCATTCGAGATTAGAAAGCAGTCGAACCGGGCGATATAAGAGTCCCACGTCTCCCCTTGTGGGTTAAAAGGGGGAAAGGTAAGCTGCACAGACATATTCACTTACTGCAGATGTGGATGCGAGATGGAAAAGGCAGGGTTGGATTCTCGTCGCCAGTATAATAACTGAGGCCTTTAATCAAACATGACAGTTTAATGATAGGACGTGCCAACAGGGCAGGTACAGGCTTAAGAGCATAAACATGAATACACAGGCTTATATACAGCACGCCTTCTGAGGCAGCTACCAATGGATAAAGAGGAAAGTTCCCGCTTGTGAGTTGCTGAGCTTACGCGCCCAATCAGCACCCTGGAGAGGGATACGCGAGCAAGCTTCTGACAGCCGGCTGTTACTATGCGGACACAGCACTTGGAACAAACTTCCAGCAGACGTGGTAGATAAATCCACAGTAACTGAATTTAAACATGCCTGGGATAAACATATATCCATCCTAAGATAAAATACAGAAAATAGTATAAGGGCAGACTAGATGGACCATGAGGTCTTTTTCTGCCGTCAGACTTCTATGTTTCTATATATTCCAACATATTATATTCTTCTATACTAGTTTTGTCTGGTTTAAAACAGTCCAAAAGGCTGAATTTCTTCTAGCATTTTCTTTTGTATATAGGCACATATGCTTTCATACGACTTTGAGGATGAGAAAATTTCATCTATTCAAGAGGCTACAAAGATGTGTGTATGCGCACACCTTGGAGTCAGCCTTGACTCCTGGTGACAGCTTCCATAGTTCCCTCATTTTCTTAGCAAGATTTTGGAAACATTTTACTGTCTTCTTCCTAGGTTGAAAGGGTATGACTGCCCCAAAGTCAGCCAGTGTAAAGATTCTCAGTTTCTAGGCTGATATCTTAACAACTACACCAAACTAGCCTTCCAGAAAGATATGTACAACAGTGGTAAACAACCACTATTCTCTTCTACTCACTCTTGATCCCAATAAAGAGTTACTCTCCAGTTATCTGTAGTGGGTAATCTTAATTCTACATGTGATTGCTTCCATACTGAATATAAACAATATTTTAAATGTTGATCTGCAATGACTCTTTCTGTGACTAATCTAAATCATTCGTTTGTCAATATATAGAATTGAAACACCAACAAGCAGCATGGCCTGCCATCTTTAACAGCATTCATATTTTATAATTGTTAAGAGATACAGCCCAATCCCAAAGCAAGACATCTTGGCATTCAGAGATTGATTTTGCCTCATAGAAAAGTATATCACATCTTTTAATATAGAAAGAAATGAGATGGAAAGTTGTTTTTTGTTGTTATCCTCTCTGTTATTATTTATCTTATTATATGTCAAATGCATCAAATTACTTCAAGTTTCAGAAGTGAATTTTCCATCATACCATTCTTCTACTTAGGAAACTGACACTTCATGCAGACACTATGTGACAAAAACTGAAGATTTGTCAAACCCCAGGTTTCTGTCCCCATACCTATTTCCCCCCCTTTCTCTTCTGGGAGCTTTTGTCATGACCAGGTCCAACTTAGAGGACTTTGAGTAGTCCATTTTGGATTGGCCTGAAGGAGCTCAGAGAATTTAAGCATCTGAGATTGATTCATCTGGAAATTATCAGAAACAGCTGTGCTTACAGTCAGAGATCACCTAGTTTTAAAGCATGCCACATGTAATGAGAACATACCAATGATATTTGGCATGTCTCCTTGAATGCCAGGGGTATTCTCAGTTTTGCTTAGTTTCACCAACATGTGACGTATTTAAGATCCTCTGATAGTCTGGTTTCCTTCATTGGAGGGAATTGTTCACCCATGCTGAAATCTTGACATTTGTGTTCCTGAAAATCTCTCACCTTAAACCTGGACCAACTGATGACCAGGTTTAGTGGATCATGGCCTAACTATGATTCTACCCTTGATTCAGACTTCGGCTGCGGAAACTGCTTACAGGTTGCCACTGCTGGGCAGGTGGATTAAAAATAAAATAATGAAATGAAATGAAACAAAATGCTAGAATGAGATATGTAAGGAACTATTACTGAGGATAGCAAAGTGTTTTAAATTCCAGCGGATTTAAACTCAGATTGCCAATTATGCTGTCAGGACATTTGCTTTGCATTCATAAAGGTCTGCTTCAATCTTGCTGGAAATGTCTTAAGCTTGAAACAGCTTGCCCTTTTTCTGTTCATTTTACAGAAACTTGCACAGTATTGTTATTCTTCTATACTTATCAAATTACACAGATCAAATTTACATCAGATCAAATTTACATCATTCTATTCTTCTCTGTCTCTTACAAACCTAACTCATGAAGTCATCAATCTTTATTCAGTAGTTACAAAGTTCACCAGGTACGGATTGTCAGTTAAGCAGGTGTGACTCATGCCCAACTATTATATTACTGTCTCTAGTTGTCAGTTTTTAAACTTTATATTGCTCAACTTAATTTTAATTTTATTTTTCCTTAGATAGTATATTATCTCATCATATTTTATTCATCTTGTGAATTTTAACTAATAATTAATTTTAGTTAACTTATGGTTTTTCTTAATTATTAACTTTATGACAACTTTATAACTTTTACCTTACCACTTTAATTCAATACTCATTGTCCGCACAAATTGTAAGCAAATGCACTTCAATGTTGTAATTACTGGTTCCACAGTCTCTTGATTTTTAAATAATTGCATTTGTTAACCAATCCAATCATATGGCATTTGTCAGTGCTTGACAACATAAAAATAAACTAGATATACAAGTAATAATAAAACTGCACCAAAAATATATAGATGTATGGAAGAACTTTCATGAACCAAAGCAACTTAAGCTAAAACTCATCAGAAAAAGGTTTTATGAATACAAATGAAGGGAAGATGTTTTCTGACCCTTCAAAAGTATATTTGATAATATGGGGGCTGTCATAGTAATATTGCTGATACAAGACAGAACAATGAAGATATTTTATTGTACTGTATAGTTCAAAATAGGGACCCTTTACCATATAGAATTTAGAACAACTGTCTTGAAGTTGAAATGACTTATGAAATGTTTCACATCTCCACTAATGATTACTGCAGGTCTTGGTTCCTCTTGTTAACTTACAAAAAAAAAGTACGGTCATCTATCAAATGTTCTTTTAAAGCAACAACTCTGCGCTCTCCTCTAGCAAGAGATTGTATCCCTAAAATATTACTGTGAATGTGATTAAATCACAGTCAAACCCTCTGCTTTTTCTCCCCTTGCAGCTGCAAATGCACAATTATTTGGGTCACAGCATTATGAGATCTATTCAACCACCTGCAAAAAATAACTTTTATAACTAGCTGCAGGAAAGAACATAGCGATAAAAGTTTTTCTTTTGTAATTTCCTCCTTATCAGAAAATGAGAGAAGGCTATAGCTAAAAAATTCATGATAGCATGCTAACCTCAGCTTAAGAATTCATCAGAACTGGAGAACTAACAGCTGGAAGTCTTGCTTTCTGTATCAATTCCCCATTAAATAACAGGCGCTTCATGTTTCCATCAGTTTTTCTAATTCTAGTTACCATGTTTATTACATACAGAGCTTCCATAAAAGAGATTTCATACTTTTATTGGAATTTAGATACAAATGTTGTGTTAAATGGCTTTCATTTTGCTGGATTCCTCCCAGAATACTATAGTAGATGCCAAGCTAGAATTGGATAGGGGAGAGGAAAGAGTGGGATAAGATTCAAACCTTTTCTATAAGTTCAATGGGTTCCCAGCCCAATTTACCTAACAGGATTATTTCCCCCACCATACTGAGATCACAGAAGATAAGTGAAATTAGTCAATCAAGTCTTCCAATGAAGAGTTTTAAATATTTATCAAGTTTTGTGCAACATTTCTTTTAGATATAGCCTTCAGGCAATGGTACAGATGATGCAACTCCTTTAAGTAGTAGATACTTACTACAATTTTCTTCATCACTGCCATCAGGACAATCTTCAAAACCATTGCATCGGAAACGGCCAATGATACAATGAATTCCACTGGAACATGGGAAGAAAGTGGACCCACATTTAGATTTTGCTTTTGCTGGGGAAGAAGAAATGAAATATTTATAAAACTAATCTATAAAAATAGTCACAAACCTCTCAAATTTATATACTTGACAAAACTCATTAGAAATGTTTTACAACTTGGCCAAGAGTTTGATGTAATCTTTATTTCTGCTTGGATTATCAATGCTGTACAGTTCTGAAAACAATTTTCACTGTGCAGTCTTTGATGCTCTCTGAACTTGGTTGTTTGTTTGCAGACATTTCATTGCCCAATTAAGTAACATCATCAGTGCTAGTAAGAACTTGCTCCCCCATTGATATTCAGTAGCTTGCTCTGGTGGTGTTGGTAGGAGTGTAGTTTTCCCCTTAGTAGTTCTTTGATTAGAGTATTGATTTCTGCCTGTTTTTTGTCTGGTGGTTAATTGCTGCTTGTTAGATATGTGTCCTGGTCTTTTTGTTTTCTTGTTAGCATTTCTGTTGCCTCTTGAATGGGATGGACATATAGTTTATCTTTATGTACTTATTGATGGCTGATTTATTAGCCAATTATCAGATGATTCATCAGATTATTTGTATCAACTGAATACCAAGTTCCTAGAGTTTTTGGATTTAATTTCATTTAGAATGCTCATGGTATCTAGTTACTCCATACTAGGTAGCATTGATGATGTTACTTAATGGGGCAATGAAATATCGGCAAGCAAACAACTGTAAGAATGTTTGTATCTTATTATTTAAGATCTTACAAAATTTTCATTTCACAGAAACTAAGCATGCAAGCATTACTAACATTAATATATGAACTAGTTATTAGTAGGCCTTAAGCATTCTGATTTTCACACTTGGTACTGCTTTCTAGTAAGTATAAGGAGAAGCCAACCTTTTTGTGAATTGCAAAGCTAAGAGAAGATTTTCTGGCAATTGCATAGGAATCTTTGCCAGCTGTATACCTCCAAGAAAAACTGTCTAAGTCTGTCTAACATATCCAAGTTAGCTAAAGAAATATATACTCTGGCCATTTTAATTTCCTGTGTGTGTGTGTGTGTGTGTGTGTGTGTGTGTGTGTGTAAAAGAAAGGAAAGGAGGGAGAATTGTTAATAAATCCCATTTCTATCTAGCCATAAACACACTTAAATTTTGTTCATTTTGCTTTTGCATGCAAAACAACAATATTTACAATTCTTCATTGCAACATTCATTTTCTATGATATTTTTAGACTTCTGATTAACAGTAGTAATTCAAAGATAAAATTTGCACAGACCAATTCACAAATCTACTGTTTCTTGAACAAGGCACATTGATGAATCATATACACAATGTATCTTTCCTGGAAGATGAATTCTCTAAATAGCAATATGCTATCATTCCGTAGTGTTTCAAACTCATACATTTCTCTAAGCTTCTGAACCAAGCTTTATTTTGCAGACCTTTTCGTTTCTTTAACTGGGTATTTTTTTTTAGCATAAACTCACTATTAGATATTAATCCACTTAGATAAGTTGGATGTAATTGAATAATTGTGATTTCCATTGTAATGCAAAGGTGAGAAATTGTGCATGCAGATAATTAAATTCTCCAAGGCCATAATCAGAAACCCAGTTTGCAGTCATGGCATTGAAAACTGCAAAAGATCCAGAGTATATTACATTGGTAAATAGTTTTCTCACACCAATGATGCCCAAGGTAATGAATATTTGGGAGTGATTCCATTTCATACACCAATACCTCAATTAAACCTATCACTATGGGATTCTATAAAGTTAATAACAGTAATTTTATCATTTTATGAGGCTTCAGGACTTAGCATCCAGTATCAAACCATCACTTTGCAATGCTGAACTCCCTTGTGGTATTGCATTTTGAACCTAATTCAGTCCTCAGATAAGAAGTTTTAGGATAGGATTGTGCTGAAGATTTTAAATTCCTTATTTGTCCAAACACTCATCTATTCACATTTTTATTTATTAAGCATGCTCAGCACTCTATCCAATGCTAATGACACTTTGTATATTTTTATATACAAAGAGGGGGAAGGGGAAATATATTTTTTGCTTAACCAAATTTAAGGTGTTTTCCTGTTTCGGCATTCATCATAATTTTAGCAGTTTTCCCATTGAAATATTATGGCAGACCCAGGGAGAACTTAGTACTGTAATCATAAAAAGAAAGATGAGTTCTGCTTTGTAAAATAGTACAGAATTGTATATGAACAAGTAGTTCATTATATATCACATTTTTATTTATTAAGCATGCTCAGCACTCTATCCCATGATAATGACACTTTGTATATTTTTATATACAAGGAGGGGGAAGGGGAAATATATTTTTTGCTAAACCAAATTTAGGGTGTTTTCCTGTTTTGGCATTCATCATAATTTTAGCATTTTTCCCATTGAAATATTATGGCAGACCCAGGGAGAACTTAGTACTGTAATCATAATCATAAAAATCATAAAAAGAAATATGAGTTCTGCTTTGTAAAATAGTACAGAATTGTATATGAACAAGTACTTCATTATATAAAAAATATTATGAAGCAGGACCCACAGCAACTTTTAAGATTATGACTTAACAAAAGGAAGGAACAAAAATCCAAAATCAAAACAAGTAGTACAATTCTTTATAGAAAACACTTATAAATGCATCAGCTGAGTGCATTAAAAAAAATCAAATAAGTGCCACTTATTTGTGATGTATCAAAATTTAGGGAAGATGGTCCAAGGACAACTTTAAAGATACAGAAAATAAGCTATAATCATGGCACTTATAATGAAAAATACTTAAAGAAAACACATTTCAAAGCCTCTTCCAAATGATAAAAAGTAGAACTATGAATAAGGACATGTCTGTTACATTGATATTTGTTGCAGTCTTACTGTGTATGTATTTGTGTGTGTGTATATGTGTGTTTTTCCAGACATTGACTCTTAGTGTCAGCAGATCAAATCATTTTTCTAAGAGCCAAAAAACCTTCCAAAGCTCTATTCAAACATTATCCCTCTTCTTAATAGGTTTGTTTATCAAATATGGAATTCAAACATAAATCTCTCATAGGACTATCCATCCTTTTCAGAAACAACCAAAGTACATATGCAAAGCAATACTGGGAAGTGAAAGTTTATTATTGTTAAGATTATTTTAAATATCAGGGGCAATAAATATATTTGCTGCTTGCTTCAGAAAAATGGAGCAGGATTTCACACTTTGTGGGATAAATTATTTATACATGAGTAATCTTGTTAAGAAGAAAGTAAGGGATAAAGGTGTTGAACCAAAAGGAACCAAAAGTTTTTACACTAGGAGAAATCTTTATGTGAAAAATGGCTGAGTTGAAAATGACTTAAATCTGGAGCACAGGACCTGGATATAACCTCCCTTATTTATTTCTGTAGATGGATATTCTATATTCTTATCTGTAATAGGGAAACTAATTTAAAAATTTCCTCATGAGTATTCTGTTGAGTCAGCCAATTCTTGAATAAGGCATCAGTATTATCAACCTAGTAGATCCCTTGGTAATGTTTTATCAACTTTATGTTTATTAATTGGATTACCGTAAATATGGCATTCAAAATTATTGCAGTTACATTAAAAATTGGATTTTCCAAGAATCTTCATCTTTGAACTTATTTAATTAAACGGGAAAGATCTATCAATATTATTTTGTGTGAGCAAAGTTTTAATATTAAATTTGCTTTTTTTAAAAAGGATACTTCATCACATTTGGGTTCTATTTTTATTATTGTTACCGGTATATTTTATTTTATTTTGTATGAATTCACACAAATTAAGAAAGAAAATATGAAAAAAAAGGGAAGGGCAAGTTCATTTCACCACAGATGAATGTTAGAAAATACAAGGAAGCAGTATTGGAAATCTTGCTTTCCTTCACCCAGTAGACAATAAATCATTTTTAAAATCATGATCAAATTCTTCAATATAATGATGAAATAACCTTTTCTACCAGTGATTTATTTTATGTACCAAGACAAATTCCTTGTGTGTCCAATCACACTTGGCCAATAAAAAATTCTATTCTATTCTATTCTGTGAACTTATGCAAGTTATCTCCTGTTTGGCAACATTTCCTCACAATAAGTTATTTTTCTTCTAATATATGAATATTACATCACTGATTTAGTGTACAATAGAACCTATTATTAAATTTCAGTTAAAATAAATTTTTATTTTTATTTTTAAGATTATACTATTACACATAGTTTCCAGCAACAACTATTAAAATCTAAAGCTTCTTTCAGGTGCATCCTAATACAAGTATTATTATAAGTTTACTTGAATTAAAAACGCAATCATCTAAAAATCAAGAGTCCAAACCTAAAAGAATCCATCATTCTTGCTAAGTAGTACAGATGTTCTGGGTATTTTATATCCAAAATATATTAGCAAATACAGTGTTCCCTTGATTTTCACGGGTTCGAACTTCGCGAATAGCCTATATTTTCAAAAAATATTAATTAAAAAATACGTCACGGTTTTTTTTCATATACCATGGTTTTTCCCACCCAATGACGTCATATGTCATCGCCCAAACTAATAATTTTTGCAAATAAATAACAAAAAAATAATTATTATTAATAAATAATTATGTTTATAAATATCAGGATCACTAAGTGTCTTATTCAATGGTGAGTATCAGTAATAATGGTGAGTAAATGGTTGTTAAGGGAATGGGAAATGGTAATTTAGGGGTTTAAAGTGTTAAGGGAAGGCTTGTGATACTGTCCATAGCCAAAAATGGTGTATTTAATTCCGCATCTCTACTTCGTGGAAATTCGACTTTCGCAGGTGGTCTCGGAACGCATTCCCCGTGGAAATTGAGGGAATTGCAGCACCGGACTTACCCGGCAGCAGGCTTTGCTGGAGGGACCGGGAGACACCGGACCCTCATGGCGGCCGCCATCTTGAATCCCGAGCGAAGTCTCGTGAGATGAGACTTCGCTCGGGAGTTCGGGCCTGTCTGGCCCGGCTGCTGATTGGTCCGGGCGGGGCCTGCTTGCCCTATATAAGGGCGAGCAGGCCCGGGGCTCTTCCTTTTCGCCCGGACAGCAAGCCACGAGCAGACACCCGCCCGCCCTCCCTATTTTGCAGTGTGCTTAGGGGTCGCCATTAGGGGGCCGAATGGGAATTTTTTGCAGTTCTGCCTCTTAGCCGGGCTGTTTTTTTCCCATTCCACACTGAGGAGATGGATGTGCGGTTAGGGGGTGCTTGCATTTATTAGGTTAATTGGCTTACCTTTGGTCATTTGGGTAGGCAGGTTAGGGGCGGAAAACTGGGGTGGTTTAGCAACCGCGCGTTCTCCCTTGGGCATCTTTGGGGATGATTGACAGGTTCTCCGCAAGCTCATGGAGGGAGTGCCTGCCTGAGCAGCTGGGGGGAACCTGTCTTTGGGTCCTGCACCTTTAATTCCCGGATTCGGGGTAGCCGGTGGAACCCCCCTCATGCAAAGCATGGCAGGGTCGCAGGTGATGGACTGGTCCCTCACCTGGACTTGCATCGAGATACGCCCATGAGTTGCCCAGGAAGTTTTTTGTCATAACGTCATTTCCGCCCCGGAAGTATTTGTTTGACCCTGCAGGTCCATTTCCGGGTCATAGTTGATTATGCTAATTTATGCAAATTTAATGAATAAATTATGCAAATTTATGTTAATAAAAATGACCCAGTTTAAATCCAGCTCTTGTGTCCGTGTCGTTACTCCGTCTCTCCAGCAACACTGTATAACAATTTCCCAAGACACTGAGTGAGAAATCATCAGTGGAAGACAATTATTTTGTACTACTAACTGTTTCCTCAACCAGATGCCCTCTAGATCATTGGATATCAACTCCCATAATCTCAAAGGTAATATTGGCTGAAATAATGGACACTGAAATCAAAATAAATACAGAGCACCAAACTAAAAAACCCTGCATTTATATTGGAATTATATCAAAATATGGCCTGAGGATATACCTCATAAAGTTCAAAACAAAACAAGCGTAGGCTCTATTATAAGCATCACTCTTAGCTGGAAAGATAACTAATGCCTTGACGGATCACAGCTTAATTAAATTTTATATATTTTGCAACAGCCATTTGCAGAATAATTTTGTTATCCAAGTTACATCAGGGTAACAGAATATTTCTTATTGTTTTCTCTACATGGCTGTCCAAAAACAATTCCAGCAACTTTACTGGAAAAACATTTGCTGTTGATAAATACTTCCTGCAAAATCAGCATAAGGGTCTTGATATATCTTGGTCCTTCAGATATTTATGACCTAGGTACTGTAAAGCATCTTATAATAAGCTTGTCTTTTAGATTATATGGAGCCAAGCATACAGTTTTTGTTGGCAACAGGATGAGAATGATTTGTTAATGCCTTCTATGATTTTTTAAAAAATACTCTAGCATATAATCTTAGTACAATGGTAGTTTTCCTTTTCAACCCAAGTACTGTACTGCCATTTACCAAAAATCTGTAAAATCTAATAATTTAAATATATTTGATAATGTTAAAGATGTTAAACACAATTCCTATGAAAAAACCATCCATTTTTGTTTTGTACATTTATTCAGAGATCATCAAATAAATATGAAAACAAGTAAGTTTCTGCAAACACTGGATGTACATTAAAAGCACAACAAAGAATGTTCTTTCTGTGCCAACTCAGGAAGCTCAAGCTGTTTAAGGAGCTGCTGATACAGTCCTACACAGGAATCATTGAGTCTGTCATCTGCACCTCTATAAGTGTCTGGTTTGGTTCTGGAACCCAGCAAGATAGACAAAGACTTCAGAGGATAATTAGAACTTCAGAAAAAACATTTGCTACTAACTTGCCTTCCATTGAGAACCTGCACACTGCACAAGTCAAAAAGAGGACTGTGAAAATATTTATAGACAACTTATATCCTGGACACAAACTGCTTCAATTCCTACCCTCAAAATGATGCACTGGACACCAGAACAACTGGACACAAGAACATTTTCCCCCCGAATGCCATCACTCTGCTAAACAAATAATTCACTCAACACTGTCAAACTATTCACTGTCTGCATTACTATTACTATTAATCTTCTCATTGTTCCTATCACCCATCTCCTCCCACTTATGATTTATGACTGCATGACTACACTCTAGAAAAGGTCCAGAAATACTTTACTAGAAGAGCCCTCCACTCCTCTACTCACAACAGAGTCTACGCAACTAGACTTACAATTCTAGGTTTAGAAAGCTTAGAATTACATTGCCTTAAACACGACCTAAGCAGAGCCCATAAAATCATCTGTTACAACATCTTTCCTGTCAAAGTCTACTTCGGCTTCAACCATAGCACATGAGCACACAACAGTAAACCACTCTAAACTCGACTATTATTACACCTTTGCATACCACGAATACATACTTGACAAAACTAAATATTTATCTGTGATTGTAACTTTGTTGTTTGAATCTTTATGATTTATAGTTTCCTAGTATGATTTGATTGCTTATTTGTTCCAAATGACTATCATTAAGTGTTGTACTTTATGATTTTTGATGAATGTATCTTGTCTCTTATGTACACTTAGAGCATATGCACCAAAAACAAATTCCTAAGTCTGTGCTACTATTAATCTTCTCATCGTTCCCATCACCCATCTCCTCCCATTAATGACTGTATGACTGTAATGTCTTGTTTGTATCCTTATGATATCCTTATGATGGATTCTTGATGACTTTATTGTTTATTTGTACCTGGACTATCATTAAGTGTTGTACTTATGATTCTTGATGAATGTATCTTTTCTTTTATGTACACTGAGAACAAATGCACCAAGCCAAATTCCTTGTGTGTCCAATTATACTTGGCCAATAATCTGTTCTGTTCGGTTCTATTCTATTCTACAGCAAACAAATAATGGTTGCTTAGATTTTTGCAACTCAGCATATATCATCTTATTCAAGTTTAACTTTTCTCTTCTACAACTACAATATTATGAATCTGGGTCTAGCAAGACCCAGAAGCAACATTCTAAAACGAGACATATAAATGAACTTGCAATAGGAGAATTAAAATTTAAAACAGAGGTCATAACAGTTTTACATACAAAAAAAAGCAGCCTAAAAAAGGTCTATGAGTCTGAACAAAGATATCTTCTCTATGGGTCTTGTAATTTCCCCCTACACTGTATATATTCATGTAGAAGTTTATTAATAAATAAGCCAACCCTCAGATTTTGAACTAAAATACCATAAATAGTGTGCCATCTGCAAATAATCCTCAAAATTTTACTTATGTTTTAATTTTCACAATTGGCTTATCTGACGATGACACATTTTCTATGCTATTTCTTATGATATTATGGTTCAAAATATGAAGGTCTACATATATGCAGTTGGCCTTATATCCACTGAATATATGAGTACATTTTAAAAAGAAGAGAGAAAAAATCTAACATATATGCTTGTAGATAAGCCTGCTCCATTTAGGGCAGTGTTTCCCAACCTTGGCAACTTGAAGATATTTGGACTTCAACTCCCAGAATTCCCCAGCCAGCGAATGCTGGCTGGGGAATTCTGGGAGTTGAAGTCCAAATATCTTCAAGTTGCCAAGGTTGGGAAACACTGATTTAGGGAATGTCTTTTGGTGTTAAAAAACTTCTTGGGTTATCTGTAAGTATATACTGTAAATTAAAATCAGATGCACAAAAAGGCAGTTTTTGAAGGATTAAATTTTAATATATTTCTATGACATCTAGTAAAGGGACCTGTGATTGGTAATATGTGACTTTAAGAAATATTTCATCAGGGTTGTGTGGAGTGGAATACAGATTATTTTTCTGCAACTGTGAAGAAAGTAGTCTAGAATTTTCTCTTTCGAATAGAGGAAAAAGGATGGAAAGATTTAAACAGCTTTTTGACTCTGTCACCCCCGCCCCAATACACATCCAGTGCTTTCTGAAGCTTCTAGGGGTTAAAAAATGAGCAAAAGGAAAAATATAAGTGATTGCATGTCATGTCTGGTTTAGCCCTAAGCTTCACATCTGTTTCTATCTCCTTAACTCTGCTAAAAATAAATGTCTGTTAACTTCAAACATTCCACCCTAATAGCACTAGTAGTTTAAACAAGAGCTGGGAAATTTTTTTGTGCCAACTGAAAACTCATCTACTCTTTGCCATAATGTTAGCATATCACATTACAGAATGTGTGTATCGTAAGGGGTGTTATGGTCAAATGATTCAGACAGCAGCTCTGTCTTTGCAGAGACACATTAATAGTTGCCTGGAATTTGAACATTTTCACCTTATTAATTTGATTTCCAAAGATAATATGGATGAACTATATTTAGTAATTTTGGCCTAGAACCCAGAGAATTTGCCTGCAAATGAGAAACCTTTAAACCTTTTCAATATTTGAGAACAGAATTATAACTGAATTGATAAAAAGAACAACCCAGGTTCCGTTTTCAGTGTTTGTCTGTGTAGACATATACTGTATGTGTCTTATCTTTTGTAGATCCTTGGATTCCTTTCTCCTGTTTCTTGTTCTACTCTCTTTTTAATGTTTTATGTTGCCCAGAGTTGTTATTGAGTTAGGTTACAAATTTGATAAATATTTTTGAACTCACTAGAGACTTTTGTATCAATATAAAACAAATTCAGTGTTTCAGCCCTCAAACTAAGGAATGAATCCTCATGTGGTTCACATGACAAAACCCTTGGGCTAGATAAAGAGCAATTTCTATAAAAGTGCAATCAATTCTTTAAAATGTTATTGTTATCACATCTTGGCCTCCAGAAAATATTTTAAAATTTTGTACCATATACAAAACAAACTGCACATAAAGGTCATAATGAAATTTACTGCAGGACAACAAAGCTGTACTTAGCCCATTTTCTCATAAAAAAGGAGGGAGGGAAAGTCGTAAAGAAAGATGGGTCTGACATCAACTAAATAGGAGAAATCTGTGGATGCTTTGAATCCATATAAAATCTTCTCTACATTCCTTCACTTTCCAGGAGAAATTCTGAAAAATCTGGCTTTGACCCAAGTTGGAATATTAACATTCATAAAAAGGCATATTTATGTATATTTTAAGGTGCAGAAAAATAAAAAAACCTTTATACCCACAGACATTCATAAAAAGGCATGTTAATGGATGCTTAGAGATAAGGTTAAATACAATAGTCCAACTATTTCCTGGTTCCCTCGATTTTCGCGGGGGATGCGTTCCGAGACCGCCCGCGAAAGTCAAATTTCTGCGAAGTAGAGATGCAGAAGTAAATACACTATTTTTGGCTATGAACAGTATCACAAGTCTTCCCTTAACACTTTAAACCCGTAAATTGCAATTTCCCATTCCCTTAGCAACCATTTAGATTATTACTCACCATGTTTCTTTATTAAAGTTTATTAAAATAAATATTTATTAAAGGTGGACGAAAGTTTGGTGATGATATATGACGTCATCGGGCAGGAAAAACCATGGTATAGGGGAAAAAAACGCAAAGTATTTTTTAATTAATATTTTTGAAAATCCGTGGTATAGACTTTTCGCGAAGTTCGAACCCACGAAAATCGAGGGAACACTGTATTCCAAATGGATATTGTTCAAGGTGTTTAAATATAATTTAGGACTAATTATTATTGTTCTACAACATAATCCACTATGGGAAAACAAAAGGTTAGAAGAGATCTTCATAAAATCAGACTAAACAATTACTTTTGTGCTGCCAATTTTATATGCTTAAAACATCATACTTGAGAGTGTAGAAGTAGAATTTTAATACTATGACCAAATTTTCATCTAGCATTATATGAACAAAAGGTGATGGTATTTTTTTGCATTTACTGTTGATCTTATCCTGACAATGTTGTACATCTAATTAGCACCATAAAAAACATAATATTGTGCATGTACTGTAAATTGCACAATATAATAAATTCT
Organism: Erythrolamprus reginae; assembly: GCF_031021105.1. Lineage (NCBI taxonomy): Eukaryota > Metazoa > Chordata > Lepidosauria > Squamata > Dipsadidae > Erythrolamprus > Erythrolamprus reginae. Next base: position 928,995 of record NW_027248463.1, read on the forward strand.
GCTGCACCAAATTTCTAAGAAAACAAAATCTGTTCTAGATGGATGCAATATCAATGGAAGATATGAATGCTGTGCCTGGTAGGTGGTCTTTAAATCAAAAAGGTGAAGGCATTATGCCACAAATCAAGAGAAAACCTTGAAAGTTGTTAGCAAAAAAGAGTACCTTCTACAAAGAGCTGCTACACCACATTCATTTATTATCACAGCAGGATGACTAAAGTCAACATGCACTTTATTTTAAGGCAATTTTTTTTCTCTATACCGGAAGGCCTGGAAAATGCGTGCAAAATTTCAAAAATAAAGCAGTTTTTAAGTTCTAAATGTAAAGCAACAGAAATAGAGTTTTGCTAAGTTACAAAAATGAACAAAGATGAGATATAATAGGGTTCTTTGATGAACAGCAAAGACTAGCTTTGTGGTAGAATATATGCTTTGTCAATAGAGGGTCCTATATTCAACCCAAATATTGTGTTTTGGCTAATTGTTCTTTGCATTGCTTCAGCAAACAGCAGATTATTCTCCTCTGAGAATTATGTAGCATTGTGCTTTATTATTATTAGAGTTTTCATCTTGACTTTCCACACTGTTCATTTCATGTGTCAGAATCAACAGTTTCATTCCAATAATCCTTTAGAATATCAAGAAAGGTTTCTAATATTAGTTCTATTTATTTGGTAACTGAATGGGAATGGTAGACAGTAAATTATGAACTTATTCCTTCTAATCATTTGAATCTGTATCCTTCCTTTCATATTTCTATTTCACTTAGCTAAAATTATAACTGCATGCTATTTTATCATTCCTTTTTTGCAAAATGAAGTGATGACGGGGAAGAGAGCAAGCAATTTTTTTAATAATTAGGGTGTGATATACAAGAATAAAATAACTAGGGTTGACAAATTGCCCTAAGAAAAGCAGGACATTTTTTTGTCAAAAATCTCATTTACCCTTACCAATTAATATGTGCAATTAATATGTACTTTTTTATTTCTCCTATAAACTTGGAAATCAGAAACAAAATATTGTGAGAAAATCATGACATTGATACAATAGTCAAATATTTGATTTATTACATTAACATCTGTAAAACTCAAACACTTCTATAGTTAGTGTTTTTCTATTATTCTGATTTTGCCACTAATACAGATACAATTAGACTTCTTGTTATGAAGGTGAGCAGACTAATGGTTAAGTTCACTGCAGTGAGAACAACAGTGTGTGCATTCTTGGAGTTTATGTTGAATCTGAACATGGCTACATGTATCATTGGCTTTACATAGCCTTTAAGTAAATGATAGAATATGTTCCTCGGTGATATCTGCTTGTTCCAGATTTTTGGGGATTTATACATTCACATTAAGAGTCATCAACCAAAAACAGAACCACTTTTCTATTTTCTGCAGTGTATATTCTAGTCTAGTGTAAATACTGTACACAGTATATTCGTGGATAAGCTGAAAACCTTAAGTGGCAAAATACACCACCAAAATCAGTTTTGGCTTATCAGCAAGTATACTGTTCAAAAATAATAAAGGGAACACTCAAATAACATATCCTAGATCTGAATGAATGAAATATTCTCATTGAATACTTTGTTCTGTACAAAGTTGAATGTGCACAACAGCATGTGAAATTGATTGTCAATCAGTGTTGCTTCCTATGTGGACAGTTTGATTTCACAGAAGTTTGATTTACTTGGAGTTACATTGTGTTGTTTAAGTGTTCCCTTTATTTTTTTTAGCAGTGTATATATGGTAGTTGGCATCTGGTTTGCAAATCTTTTATCCTTACCTTCAAAATAATGAGCTCACATGTGACCGATGACAGGTGGCATCAGCAAAAATCATATGCAGAAATCAAAGATCGTAGAATCTCAATATCTCAATATCTGAGCACATGGACCCCTACTTAAAAGCAACCAACGCATTCTGTCATGCATCAACTATTAATTTTCATTTCATCTGAATATTCATAGGATCTTATTACTGGATATAAGATCTGCTTGAAGGCCCATTCAACAAAGGACAAGTTTGATTGAAAATGGATTAGTCCTGCTAGTAGGCTCTATCCTTATGGCAGTGAGGTGGTGAAGCATCAGCACTTCCTTTTCAGCCTGTTTTAGTTATACGAGCCCTATGTGATACAAGTGATACAAGCCCTATACAGAACAGGACTTATAGAACCTCTTGCAGGGATATGCAGAAGAATTTTCTCAGAGGTTGCTCAAATTTACTTGATGTTGGATGCTTGTTGCAGACCCAGAAGAGATCTTGGGAAGGAGTCATGACCAGTTATCTGGAATGGTGTGAACCTATTAGCCCTGAGGAACCTGGGGTCTCTTCTGAGCTTCAGAACTCCTGCTTGAAAAGCAGGTGGTAATTGTGACTAGGAGGGCCTTTAAATAGTTTCGTGTTGCATACCAGTTGTGCCCATTCCTAGATTGTGAGGTTTTACTTACAGTCACTCATATCTACTGTAATACACTCTCCATGAGCTTATTCTTGAAAATTATTTGAAAGCTTCATCTAGAATGCAATGTGGTAGCAATTAAAATGTGCTTCTACAACAGAACACAATAAATGGCTGCTCCCCCAATTCCATTGATTGCCAATTTACTTCTGGATCCAATCCAAGATGCTGGCTGAAACAATTATAACCTTTCATGGCATGGGGCCCAATTATTTGAAGTACCTTTCTCTGATTATATCTGTTCATCTCATGAGATCTGGTATAGAAGGCATGTTGCAGGCAACTCTCATTCTTCTCTCTAGCAGTGCCCATCTTAGAGAACATTCTCCCTCCTGAAATGGGATTAGTTACATCCATCAAGACCTGGCTATATCATTAGGCCTGAGGATTTCAATGGACTGGTGAAAATTCTACAATGGTTTCATTACTGTAGTTAATATTCTCTCTCTCTAGTGCCTTGTGGGTTTTTTATATAGCAACTGATTTATAGGAGGGTGAAAGTTCTTTCTCCAAGCTTGTGGATTGGTTTCCAAACATTTCATTACCAGGCTATGTAACGTCTTCAGTGGAGTTTAAGGGATGTTAGCGTTGTTCTGTTTATAAGGGCTTCAGCAGTGAGTGTGTCAAAATAGAGTCTTGAGATGGGTCAGGCTTATTCCATCAATAGACACATTGACTTACAACCAGTTTACTAATCCCTCAGAATCCAAATCAACTGCACAGCCAACCAGAGACAGCATTAATCTTCAACCAACCCATGCAATTCCCCCCCCCCCAGTTCCACCTCTCAATGATCCTGACCTGATGTAACCTTCCTATCACAACACCCCTCAAAAGGGTCTCACTGAGGACTCACACTTGCCCCATCACAAGATCTTCACTTGACACACCCACACCTGAAAGCCCTAATAAACAGAAGATTATTGTCATTGATATCCCTTAAACTCCACTGAAGACATAACCTAGCCTGGTAATGAAACACTCGGAAACCAACCCTCATCCTACACCTGAGCTACAGATATTTGCCACTATTGCAAACTGATTTATATTTTTAATAATGATTTTTTATATATACAGTATTTATTGTTTTGGTTCATTTTAGAAGAATACCCAAAGTCACTTTTTGTGTGATGGGCAATCATATAACTGTAATACATAAATAAATATTTTTTTCAGTTTCAATTTTAGATTTGTAATAAAGAAATGTACAAATATTTCCATGCTTATAATTTGCCATGAAAAATGAAGCATATGTCAATTATCTAATTTTGGCTGACTTTCCTAATATGTAAATACAATGGTCATAAACACAAAGATAACTGAAACTGGACACTGGGTGTCACTGTTGATTTATAGACAAATTTCTGAAAGCACATGGAACTAACAGAAAAGGTTCTTCCCACCTAACACACACATACACACGTACATACAAAGTATGTTTGTGTAAATGTGTTGTGGAGGAAGAGGCAATAATCAGATGTGTCTGGTTATCTTTAAATTTGGCTGCAAGCAAGGATGATACGCCATACTTGAAAAATACACCATCTGCTGCTTATTAGCTGACAAAAGCATCAACCTATCAATTCTCTAAGTAGCTGTTGCTCATTAGCCCACAAAAACTATTTTCAATCCTCAAATTATTTTAGACAGATGAAGATTATAGCTGATCGGGACAGGGAATAAAGAAAACCCTAAGAACTCAAAGGGAAATTAAATATGGCAGCACAGTCAGAATTCAGTTCCCAGTGAAGTTGATGACAAGACTCACCTACTGAACACTGTGTGATTTACAGCAGGGAGTCTGGAGAAAGAAACCACCTAGTGCTTCATAGTTATTTATTAGCAAACATGAAAAACTAAATGATGTATCAATATTTTTGAAGATATTCAACATTTTAAATCTCTTTTTTCCCCAAGGCTGACATTTTCCTCCTTTCATACTTTTTGATTTTTGTTTGCATGGTACACACAGACTCAGAGTTTGCAGCAGTTCTAAAGATCAGATCCTTCCCTTCCCCTCATTTACTAACAACTAATAAATTCAGGTGAATGGACAAATTCCTAATTGGCATGTCTAGAATGGACCTTAAAGCAAAAACAGTTCCACCAATCTATTTGTCATTTCTTTGAAAGATTGTAAATGATAAAAATATTTCCTCTATTGTAAAATAAAAGGAAATACAGTGGTACCTCTACCTAAGAACGCCTCTACTTTTCTAGATAAGAACCGGGTGCTCAAGATTTTTTTGCCTCTTCCCAAGAGCCATTTTCCACTTTCCAAACCCAAGCCTCCAAAACTATAACCGGAAAAGGCAGGGAGAAGCCGCCATGGGGCCTCTCTAGGAATCTCCTGGGAAGAAACAGGGCTGGAAAAAGTGGATAGAAGCCTCCATGGGACCTCTCTAGGAATCTCCTGGGAGGAAACAGGGCCTCCACCCTCCCTGTAGTTTTCCCAATCCCACACATTATTTGCTTTTACATTGATTCTTATGGGAAAAAATTGCTTCTTCTTACAAACTTTTCTACTTAAGAACCTGGTCATGGAACAAATTAAGTTCCTAAGTAGAGGTACCACTGAATTCCAGGTTTCTAAAAATTTCATCTTTCTAAAAATAGTTTGCATAACATATAAAGCAATAATTAGGATTACATGTTTTCCTGACTTCTCTGCTACAAGCAGCCACCTCAACGTGTACACAGAAAAAATAGGAAAGTATCTATTTTAATGAGTACCAGGAGATACTAAGACAGCATTAAACAGTAATATGGGAAATACAGGGAACTATGCATCCAATCACTGAAGACCAATATAAATAACCATAGAGAGGTACTATCTGTTATATCATCTTTTTATTTGAATACAAATATCCTGTCTCTCCCTGACGTGGGAACCACCTGCTGGACAAAGGGAGACCTTTAGTTTGATGGAAGAGTGTATCTGTAGCTCAAGATTGAACAGTGGGGTCCACCTCTCTGAACGTGGTGGTTTTATCATCATCATTATTATCATTATCATTGGTATCATCATCATTATCATCAAGAGCCTTCCAAGGTTGGTAAAAGGAGGGCCCAGATTGTTGGGGGCAATATGTTGACCCGCTTAAAAAGGGCTATAAAGCACTGTGAAGCTCTACAGAAATGGTATTGTATCATCATCATCGTCATCATCATCAATGATGATACCTAGTTTGATAATGAAACAGATGCAACAAAACCACCAAGCTCAGAGAGCACTAAGGACCCCATGGAAATCCTTATAGACTGACATTTCCTGAATAAAATAATTTGATTATGAATATTTACTGTAAATATTTGAAGGACATCTAAATTACCATTTGAATGTTTCTGAAAACATCATGTACAGAATAACACACATTAGGAAAGAATAACTACTAACAAGACTTAAAAATTTATTTAACTAGGAATCTTTTTTTTCAGGATAAAAAACCTTTTATAAGACTTCAACACTTGTCAACATGTTTAACAGATAGGTTAATTAGAATACAAACAAAAGTTTAAATTTACTCAGAAGGATTTCATTTCTCATGAGTGAATTAAAAATAATGCTGCAGAGTTCTTTATTGTTTAAAGTTATGCTAAAATATCTAGTTCAAGAACATGACACAGAAATCGTACATTTATTTATTTGACTTGTATGCCACCTGGGTCATAAAAGTGACTCACAGCAGGTGCTGATTTCAATATTTCTGCAGTCATATAAGCTACTTTTAAAATTAGATTTCCGTAAGAAAGAAACAAAAAGGAGCTTGCACACTGCATGCTTGATATTTTATACAATTAAAGAAATGTTATGTGAGAATGACCTTGAGGAACAAGAAGAGATGCTGCTTAGGAAACAACTAGATAGGAGTGGGAGGAGCCCCAAGTGCCTTAACAGAGAGACTTAAGAACCAGCCCAAATTGATCAGGCAAGTGACAGCAACAGATTTATACTTTAAGATTTACAAGATTATGCTAATGTAGGGCTCAAAGTGAAGTTGTGTTTTCTATCTGGTTTGCCTGGGAGAACTGACAATTAAGTATTGCTGCTAGCCAACAGTATTTTGTAATACTGATGCATGGAAAAATATCCAAAGGAAGAGAATATATGTAGTTCAGGGTTGAACTCCTTGGTTCTCTATTGATTGGTTGTTTGATTGCAGATGTTTCACTACCCAACTAGGTAACATCACCAGTCACTCTTCAAACAAACCTCTTCTTATGACCATTCCAATGTATTCATCAATAGAAAGTTGGATGCCTAAAGGTTCTGAGTTAGCATATGTGTTCTAGATATATCTTGGCCTAGTTAAATTAGAGATAAAATAACCCACCCACCCCAGGATTCATGTTTTTTATTAAATTTCCATCTTTGAATGTCTAAGTCCCTGTTCCATTTTTTTCTTCCAGAATAAAGCGCAAAGCTCAAGTCTAAACTAGTCAAACTGACTGAATGGAACTGATTATACTGAATATATTGAATCTATTTTTACAGTTCAGTGTTAAGAGTAATTGATATCAATTATGATTAGAGAACACAGCTGTGATGCCTAGTTGATATTTTCGAAATAGTTGTTATGGACCTGCTCCTGTCCAGGGAGGGGAGGGAGAAAATAACTATATACAAAACTGGGATTTCTTACCTGTGGTACACAGATGCGAAATGTTCTTGTCCAATTGGAGACTATAATTCATGTAGTCTCCAATTGTACAATCCAAGAGTATTCATATTTTACAAGTTTTATGGGCACATAAGATCTTTTATTTAGTTCACTATATTCATTCTTTTGTGCCAGGTTAAACAGTGGACTTATTTTTTCCTTCACTTATTTGTTATAAATCTTTACAGTTCTTATCATTCATTCCATTTTCAAAGGTAAATTAAGTCACCCTTATACATGGAGACAGATTTCATATAAAAAGAAAAATACAGTCTGCAGCCGATCACAGTAACTTGAACCAGAAACTATAAAGGCAGTTTTCTATTTTCCCCCCTTTGTTTCTTTTAGCTCCACTGTCACTGTAGGATAGCACAGTAAATGAATCACCCGCTCAAAGGTTTTTTTCCCCTTTACTCTTGTTCAAATGTATTCATGAATTTTGCTATTGCTACTATGCAAAGATAAGGAAAGATGAAAAAAGAACAGGATGATTATCTCTGCATAGGTGAAATAAAAATGACCTAGCTAAAATATTTCAATAATCTAATCCATTTTGGGAAGAAAAGAAAACATATGAACATTCTTAAGAATCCCAAGATTTAAACTGATTCAAATGAAAAAAAATCAGTTTTATGAACTGGGATTTTACAACTGTTTAAGATTTTATCAGCAGTTACAGTGCTTTCTCTCCCACCAGAATTTTACTAGATTCCATTTTATTCTCAGTGACAAAATAATATCCTGGATGTAGTTTGTGACCACTGCCAAACCGCTGCTGAGTCATTGATAAACAAAACATAAACTCTGTTTGGAACATTTCATTAATTCTCTATTTGCATGAGGGTGATATCATGCAATAGAGGAAAGTTATATGAAAACAGAAATAAAAAGCCTCTTGTGTGGTATGCGTATATATAAAATTTGCCATTCTATGTATGTATGTATGTACATATGTATGTATGTATATACATATACACATAAGGTTACATATTTTTGTTGTAAATAAAAAGGAAGGGAGCCTGTTTTAGATCTGTTTCGACCTTGATAGATCTATAACAGGCTCCCTTCCTTTTCACTTATCAGCAAAAATATGTAACCATGTAAATTATAGTTTGTCGACTATAAAAAAGAATTAACTGCCTTGGGAATGGCCCTGCCTGGGGCCGATAGGCAAAAGGAAAGCAAAGTTGCTTCCTCCCATATTTTGGAATACCAGGGTTATTTCAACAACTGTATGTATGTATGTATGTAACATATTTTTGCTGATAATGAAAATGAAAGGAGAAAATGGAGGGGACGAGAGGCAAAAAGGAAGCGTTATGCTCCCTCCCATATTTGGGTATACTAGGGTGATTCAACAGAAAAAAATGTCCATGTATGCATGCATGTATGCATGTATGTATGTATGTATGTATATATGTACAGTGGTCCCTTGACTTGCGCGTTCTCGATTAGCGCGAAACGCTGCAACGCGGTTTTTCAAAAAATATTATTTAAAAAATAAAATATTTAAATATTTAAAAAAAATTTTTTTTTAAAAAAAATTTTTAAAAAAAAATTTTTTTTTTTATTCTGTTCCCTGAATGGAGACCGCCGGCCGCTCAATCGGGCCGGCAGGGAACAGAATGGAGCCTTCCGCGGCGGGGCTGGTAAGGGGGGGAGCCGAGGGGGGAGCCGAGCCCAGCCCCGTGGCATTCGCATTCCTCCCGCCGGCAGCCGACTGATCGTGGGCTCCTTCGCAACCTCGGAGAGCTTCCTGGTTTTCGTGAGCTTTCATGCCCCGGAAGCTCTCCGAGGTTGCGAAGGAGCCCACAATCAGTCTCGGCTGCGGGTGGGAGGAAGGCGAATCCCCCGTGGGCTCCGTTATATTTTCCGCTGCCAGCCAGGCCATGCTGGCGGCAGCGGAACAATCGCTGGGTGGAAGGCGTGCTCGGCTCTGCCGCTCCAGCCGCTTTCGGCCGAGCCTCCCCGGCCAAGCAGCCAGGGAAGTCGAGCCAGGCGTGGCGGCGGCAGCGCTGCTTCTCCGGTCGCCCGGTCCAATCCTGCCTCCTGCGCCGATGTTCCCCGCTGCGACGGAAGGCAGTCGCTTGGCTAGGGAGGCTCGGCCGAAAGCGGCTGGAGCGGCAGACCGAGCACGCCTTCCACCCAGGGAGTCCTGCCCTTTCATTCCCGCCGACCACAGGGGCGAGGGGTGGGGATGAAGGGGCAGGACTTCCCGGGCGGAAGGCGTGCTCGGCTCTGCCGCTCCAGCCGCTTTCGGCCGAGCCTCCCTAGCCAAGCGACTGCCTTCCGTCGCAGCGGGGAACATCGGCGCAGGCCGCCGCCACGCCTGGCTCGACTTCCCTGGCTGCTCGGCCGAAAGGGGCTGGAGCGGCAGAGCCGAGCATGCCTTCCGCCCGGGAAGTCCTGCCCCTTCATCCCCACCCCTCGCCCCTGTGGCCGGCTCATCCAGGGGGGCGTGTGTGGACTGGCAAGCGGCAAGCGGGAAGACCAAGGGAAGGTTCCTTCAGCCGCCCAACACCTGATCCGCTCCGCAGCGCGGCAGCAGCGAGGAGCCGAAGATGGGGTTTCCCCTTTGCCTTTACCCCATCTTCGGCTCCTCGCTGCTTCCGCGCTGCGGAGCAGATCAGCTGTTGGGCGGCTGAAGGAACCTCCCCTTGGTCTTCCCCGCCGCCCACACGCAAACTCCACCTTCTGCGCATGTGCGGCCATGAAAAAAAATGGCGCACATGCGCAGAAGGTTTTTTACTTCCGCATCCAGTATAACGCGGAAATCGGTTAGCGCGGGAGGTCTTGGAACGTAACCCCCGCGCTAATCGAGAGATCACTGTATGTATGTATGTATGTATGTATGTATATACACACATATGTATATACACACATACACAGATGTAGGTCTTGGCGTATTTGGGTATTTTCCCATTTAGATTGAAAGAATCTTGGTGACGTTTCGACGAGGTCTCACTCATAATCCTTAAGCTCGAGTTTTCAGCTTCATGCTAGGGTGAACAAAGCGTGGTCGGAGCTGTCATTTTTCTATAAATGTTTGGGAGGGAGATGTGGAGTGCGGGTTTAATTGCTGTAAGCGGGTCAACAAGATTCTATCTATTTTACACAGGAAAAGACCCTAATACACCAAGACCTACATAACTATGCACATGAAAATCTACGAAAACAAGTATGCATACATACATACATACGTATGTACACACACACACACAGGCAAATTTTTATCAACAGTTGTAAGTATGAAAAACCGTCAAAAGTTACTTTTTTCAGTCCCGTTGAAACATCAAATGGTCACTAAATGAATGGTTGTAAGTTGAGGATTAAATGATGGTTGTATATAAACAGGCTTTTACGGTCTAGGTAGGAAGGAACAGACTTAGGATGAACTCTAGTTTTTGCAATAATAGCTTTCTGACTTCAAAGTTGGTTTATCTATAGTTATGGAAGGGGTTGATTCCACCTATGTAGAACAAATTAACAGTCTGGAGGTCTCGTGGACTTGCTTAATCAACTTGCTTAATCAAGCCGCCCCGAGTTTGCGGAGAGGGGCGGCATATAAATCCAATAAACCTAAACTGGTAAGACCATGCCTAGGTAGTCTATGCACAATTACATCTTATGCCTCAATTGAAACTTTCCTGGACTCTATTGCCTACCTCATGGCTGTACTACCACAGTTCATTCCCTTTGAAAACCATCTGGAAGCTTAAACTGGTTCAGCACCTATTAGCCAGGGTAGAGTGGTGGTTGCATCTAGATTTGTCCAGATTTGTCTGGCACTGATGCCACACAGCTTCTGATTTAATACAAAATGCTGCAAATCACCTTTAAAGTCCAACCTGGTTAACTCTAAGACCTGCTTCAAATTGAATTTGCCCATACTACAACATTTGGGAGAGTCCTTATTGAAGGTCTTGTTACTTCTCAGTACTATAGGGTAACTTGTCTGTCTCTCTTCTTATCAATCATTCCTGATATGCATCGTATGATATGCAACAGGTTTAAGTGTCACTATTCAAAGTTTAATATACTCACGGCATTCCTTCTCATCACTTTCATCAAAGCAGTCCGGCAGCCCATCACATTGCCAGGCTACTGGGATACAGCGTCCATTACTGCACATGAAGTTTCCAGGAATATTACATTCATTTGTAAAATTATTCCAAGGCAAGAGTTGGCTTTCTGTAAACCAGGAAAGATTTAAAAAGAGGTCAAGTTCACATATGCAGAAATTATTTTTGCATCTGAACCAATGTTGCTGGGAGACAAAAACTTACATACATACATGCACGCACACATACATGCACACACACATTCTATCGAATTACCCTGGTATACCCAAATATGAGAGGGAGCAGACTGCTTCCTTTTTGCCTCTCAGACCCTCCAGGGGCCACCCAGGCAGTTAATTTTATAGCCAAAAACTATATTCTATATGTGTAACATATTTTTGCTATGAATGAAAATGATAATGATAACAAAAATGAAGGGGGACTAGTATAGATCTAATTCAAGCTATTTAGCTGTCATCAGCCAGCCATACCTTTGCCAGGCAGTCTGCCTCTAAGACGGTAACTTTTAACATCAAAAAGGAGGCAAAAAATAAGCAGTATGCTCCCTCCCATATTTGAGTATACCAGGGTGATTTGACAGAAAAAGTTTAAGTTTAAGTTTTATTAGATTTGTATGCTGCCCCTCTCCTAAGACTGATATATAACTGTTCTCTCGTACAAGCTGAGACAGGAGGAGAACCTGTGGCTTAAAGGTAAAACGCTACTGCGTTATAGGCATATTGCTCAGGTTCAAATCCCAATAAGGGTATAGCTAGCTGATGAGAGCTAAATAGCTTGAAATAGAAACATAGAAGACTGACAGCAGAAAAAGACCTCATGGTCCATCTAGTCTGCGCTTATACTATTTCCTGTATTTTATCTTAGGATGGATATATGTTTATCCTATGCATATTTAAATTCAGTTACTGTGGATTTACCAACCATGTCTGCTGGAAGTTTGTTCCAAAAATCTACTACTCTTTCAGTAAAATAATATTTTCTCATGTTGCTTTTGATCTTTCCTCCAACTAACTTCAGATTGTATTCCCTTGTTCTTGTGTTCACTCTCCTATTAAAAACACTTCCCTCCTGAGCCTTATTTAACCCTTTAACATATTTAAATGTTTCGATCATGTCCCCCATTTTCCTTCTGTCCTCCAGACTATACAGATTGAGTTAAGTCTTTCCTGATACATTTTATGCTTAAGACCTTCCACCATTCTTGTAGCCCGTCTTTGGACCCGTTATATTTTGTCAATATATTTTTGTAGGTGAGATCTCCAGAACTGAACACAGTATTCCAAATGTGGTCTCACCAGCGCTCTATATAGCGGGATCACAATCTCCCTCTTCCTGCTTGTTATACCTCTAGCTATGCAGCCAAGCATCCTACTTGCTTTTCCTACTGCCCGACCACAGTGCTCACCCATTTTGAAACTGTCAGAAATAGATCTATACTAGCTCCCTTCATTTTCATTACAAGCAAAAATATGTTGTGCATACATACATACATACCCTGTTTCCCCGATAGTAAGACACCCCCGATTGTAAGACGTATCGGGGGTTTCAGGGGGGTCGGCTAATATAAGCCGTACCCCAAAAGTAAGACATATGTCTTACTTTCGGGGAAACACGGGGGTATTGCCCGGGGGGGAGCCCGATGACGTCGCTTCCAAGCTCCCCGCGCCCTTCGCCTCGCCGCGGTGCCACCGCCACTTCCCCAGCTTGGCAAAGCGAAGGACGGCGCTGGTCCGAAGCGAGCCGAGCGGGCGGCGGCTTGCAGCGAAGGCACTCGTCCCAGCAACCGAGTCCTGCCGAGGCTCGGCTGCAAGCGGCCAGCGAGGCCGACCAGCTCCGAGGCGAGCGGCTGGAGCTGCGCCCTCCTTCGCCCGCCTCCTTTCCGGCAGGCAGGTGGGGCTGCCCAACTGCCCAGAGCGGCTCCTCCCCTCCAGACACACGCTTCCCCGACACGCGTCTGTGGCTCCACACGTGCACGCCGCTTGGAGCCCTGAGGTTGAACTTGGAAAAGGGCTCACGAGGCTCCTGTCCCACGGCTGCCCTTCTGGACTCTGGGGAGATGCCTTCGGGAACGCGACCCTTTCAATTTTTTTCCAATGTAAGACATACCCCGAAAGTAAGACGTAGTGGGGCTTTTGGGGGTAAAAAGAAAGTAAGACACTGTCTTACTTTCGGGGAAACACGGTATATGAAAGGAAGGTAGAAAGAGCAGAAAATTAGCATTTAGATCTATTGATTTGTCCTTTCTTAAATCAATATTTTGAAGTTCCAATTTTTTTCTATGCTTTACAGGAGCTCTTACATTCCATCATTCAAAAATTGTTTATCTTGGAATAAATAACATGAGTTGGGAAAACTGAACACTTATCTAGTTGCAACCAAGTATTTGAAATTGAATAACATGCAAACTATTTTAATTTGTTCAGTTTGCAACTCAACGCATTTGGCACACATTACTGTATAGCCATAGCTTTGGGCTTTAATTCACTTTTTCCCTAGATTTCAACACTTAACAAATGAAATTGAATGTTGGTTTAGTGAAGCAATTCAATCCAAATATCAATATGTACTTTCCAAATTAATCTAAGTTGAAATTCAGAGAAATTTCTTATGTCAAGATACAAATAAAGATACTTTATAAACAGAATTATTTTTAAAAATCCCTTGTCTTTAAGCTCTGACACTTCCTCAAGTTTGTTTTCATCTTGGTTGCTGTAGAAAGAAGTTCATTCCTAGGGCAAGGAAAATAATTCCCATGGGCACCTTGCCCATTGGACTGCATTTTTAAAAGACTTTTATTAAATCAATATAATTCTCAGATTGCCAAATACAGTAAGCTTATTTAACTGAACATAAATAAATAGAGCTGGCAGGTTGCAAAAAGCTACAGACATCTACTTTACAAATGCATCTGAGTCCTATTTTATCCTCATAGGAGTCTTAGAAAATAAATGACTAATGTCTGAAACCCAAAACTTTGTAGTTACCATGCAGGGAAAGGAAGGGAGGGAGGGAGGGAGGGAGGGAGGGAGGGAGGAAGGAAGGAAGGAAGGAAGGAAGGAAGGAAGGAAGGAAGGAAGGAAGGAAGGAAGGAAGGAAGGAATGAATTAGGGTAATAGAAATGCCAAGCAACTTTGTCTTAGATAATTAAGTGTTTTGATAGCATGGAGTTGTAGTCAATCCAAATACATCATTTAGTTATACCACCCATTTGTGGTATAATTTGCTTTCTAAATTTAAAATATGTGATTGACCCAAAACATTACCTGTCACTTATTACCACCTGTCAAAAAGAGGGCTGTGAAAATATTTACAGATACTGTACCTCATATCCTGTACACAAACTGTTTCAACTCCTACCCTCAAAACAATGCTACAAAGCACTGCACACCAGAACAACTAGACACAAGAACAGTTTTTCCCCAAATGCCATCACTCTGGTAAACAAATAATTCTGTCAAACTATTTACTAAGTCTGCACTACTCTTAATCTTCTCATTGTTCCCATCACCCATCTCCTCCTACAAATGACTGTATGACTGTAACTTTGTTGCTTGTATCTTATGATTCTTCACCAACTTATCTTTTCTTTTATGTATACTGAGAGCATTGACTGTCTCAAGTGTTAACTTTGTCTCAGTCACATCAATATGATGAATTAAATTTCAGCGAATTTACTGGAGCTTGTAAACATTGTCCAGAAGTCATTATGATCCTGGCAGAGTACAGATCTCTTATCGTTCCACTGATTGACTCTGTGCCAGACATAATCACTCAGCCTGACCTACTTCCAAGACTGTTCGCAGAGTGTACTGGGATAACCCTAAATACATTGTCCCTTAAAGGAAGTTGATATAGTAATATAATAAACCCACGATTTAATCAAACAGCTCAGGTTCTCCAGGAATCAAAAGTACAACAAAGGCATCCTATTTGCATTCACATATCTTACGCACAATTGATATATTTGATAGAATGTATCACAGAATATATAACACACACATTCATTATACAGTGTTCTCTTGATTTTCGCGGGGGGTGCGTTCCGAGACTGCCTGCGAAAGTCGAATTTCCGCGAAGTAGAGATGCGGAGGTAAATACACCATTTTGGGCTATGGACAGTATCACAAGCCTTCCCTTAACACTTTAAACCCCTAAATTACCATTTCCCATTCCCTTAACAACCATTTACTCACCATTATTACTGGTACTCACCAGTGAATAAGACACTTAGTGATCCTGATATTTATAAACATAATTATTTATTAACAGTAATTATTTTTTTATTTTTTTGCAAAAATTATTAGTTTGACAATGACGTATGATGTCATCGAGTGGGAAAAACCGTGGTATAGGAAAAAAACCCGTGAAGTATTTTTTAATTAATATTTTTTGAAAAACCCTTCCACCTCTCACAATACTAGACAACACAGTATCAACAGTAGAGACCTTCAAATTTCTAGGTTCTATCATATCTCAAGACTTAAAATGGTCACATAACATCAAAAACATCATCAAAAAAGCACAACAAAGAATGTTCTTTCTGCGCCAGCTCAGGAAGCTCAAACTGCCCAAGGAGCTGCTGATACAGTTCTACAGAGGAATCATTGAGTCTGTCATCTGCACCTCTATAACTGTATGGTTTGGTGCTGCAACCCAACAGGATCGACACAGACTTCAGAGGATAATCAGAACTGCAGAAAAAACAATTGCTGCCAACCTGCCTTCCATTGAGGACCTGTATACTGCACGAGTCAAAAAGAGGGCGGGGAAAATATTTACTGACCCCTCACATCCTGGACACAAATTGTTTCAACTCCTACCCTCAAAACGTCGCTACAGAGCACTGCACACCAAGACAACTAGACACAAGAACTAGACACAAGAACAGTTTTTTTTCTACTAAACAAATAATTCCCTCAACACTGTCAGACTTTCTACTAAATCTGCACTTCTATTCTACTAGTTTTTCCTCATCATTCCTTTCACCCATTTCCTCCCATGTTGACTGTATGACTGTAACTTGTTGCTTATATCCTAAGATTTTTATTAATATTGCTTCTTCATTGCTTATTTGACCCCTATGACAATCATTAAGTGTTGTACCACATGATTCTTGACAAATGTATATTTTATTTTATGTAGGCTGAGAGCATATGCACCAAGACAAATTCATTGTGTGTCCAATCACACTTGGCCAATAAAAATTCTATTCTATAGGCTATTCGCGAATTTCGAACCCGCGAAAATTGAGGGAACACTGTACATACAGTACAATGCTATGTATATATAAAATGTTCACTTTATAAATAACTTAGATCACTATCAGTCTTCACTCAAGCCCAGCAGTAAATCCTTATCCTCCCGAAACTAACAAGCCATAGGCATCCTTGAGAAAGGGGGAGAGATGATACAACACATACCCCAATGCACTGACACAAACTCCACTTCTTATGTGCTTCTGTGGCCAGTCACTGTGCAATTCTTGCTGATTAAGACTGGTTTGTAGTTTGCCTCAAGGACAGAGTGTTGTCTATTTGCCAACTGCGTGAAAAGGATTAAATAGACAGCTAACAAGTTGCCTTGGGTTCCTGGGTTAATTGAGACACCTGTGAGCAAGCATATCTGCCTTCTAGTAAAGTTGTTTATATGGGGTGGCTTTATCAGGCAAAGAAATTTTGGTTGTTTGTGCTTTGTGTGTCCTTGTGCGCTGGAGGTGGTATAGAGTATCAAGGATCAGGGTGATTGAAGTTACAGGATGAAAGCAGGGCAACAGTCAGAGAGAGGATCCCCAAAGGAAAGGAATAGGGTTATTTTGCTTTCAGAGCAAGCAAAATTGGACAGGAAAATCTGTGCAGCAAACTGACTGATGAAATGAAGCTACACTGGAGGCAAAAAACAGCAAAACAGCACAACAAAGTGTGACCAAGATGTTTACTTTTCAGGACATTCAGAAAAAAAACCAGATTATTTTTCTCTCTCTGGGCTAATCACAACTAATCAGAACAATCTACAATATGTCGATTTCACCTAAGATGCTGGTGAAAAGGGGCTATGCAATCCAAAACCATCTCTATCAGCCTTTCTTCTTTAAAAAGTTCTCAACTACCATAGCGGGACCTCTTAGCATAATCTATGAAATATCTTTCAAAACTAGTTCCTTGCCTAGCTTATGGTCACTAGCCATGGTCAGCCTAACTTCAAAAAGGGTGACCCCAGCCTACTTAAAAAATTACAGACCAATCCTATTATGTTGCATGCAAAGTCTAAGTTATAAACCTATAAGTCATTACCCTCTACTTAGAGATCAACAACCTACTCTGTCCAGGGGCACAGAGCAGAGTGAATAAATCTGACCCATTAAGCTCTGAATGCTGTGGAAACTTCACACTGGATTTCAAGAGTCTTAAAAAGTGTGCCCCTCCAATCATCCTCCATACTCTGGGTCCTTGGTTTCCAAATGATATGCAAAAGTTTCCACAGTCTGTGTGTTGATTTGGGGAGCCAATACATCTGCTGGTGTTGGTCCACCGTGCTTCATTAAGTCCAGGTTCAAGGGGATTTTGAAGCACTTGATGCTTTCTTCCACAGACAAGCTTTATGGGGATGCTGATTTCATTTTCCAGTAGGAATTGACACCTCTCCACACTGCAAAAAGCACCAAAACCTGGTTCAATGACCGTGAGATTACTGTGCTTGCGTGGCCAGAAAACTTGCCTGGCTTGAGAATCTGTGGGGTATTGCCAAGAGAAAGATGAGAGACATGAGACTGAACAATGCAGAAGAGCTGAAGGCTGCTAAGGCTGATAGCTTCCATGTCACGCCACATTGAAGTAGTAATTGCTGCAAAAGATCACCTAAAACACGATCTAAGTATTGCCCACAAGATCATATGCTGCAACATTCTACCTGTCAATGACTACTTCAGCTTCAATCGCAACAACACAAGAGCACGCAACAGATTCAAACTTAATATTAACCGCTCCAAACTTGACTGTAAAAAATATGACTTCAGCAACCGAGTTGTCGAAGCGTGGAACTCATTACCTGACTCAGTAGTGTCAACCCCTAACCCCAAACATTTTTCCCTTAGACTATCCATGATTGACCTCTCCAGGTTCCTTAGAGGTCAGTAAGGGGTGTGCATAAGGGCACCAGTGTGCCTTCCGTCCCCTGTCCAATTGTCTCTCCTTATCTCATTTATCTTTTCTTCCTTTCAAATATGTTCATCTATGCTTTTATATCTTTTCTTCTATTCTTTTCTTTACTTGTATTTTTACATATCTTTCTCTTCAATGTGTATTATGTATTGGACAAAATAAATAAATAAATAAATAAATAAAATAAAAAAGGGGCCCAAACCAAGTACTGAGTACATATGCATGCTTATACTTTTCAGAGGTCCGATATTGTTCTATATACAATCCTAATTTATTGATTGCATGTAATATTCTAATTTTCTGAGATGGTGGATTTGGGGTTTTCACAATTTCACAATTATGACAAATCACGGCTTGAACTATCTTGCCTTGCATGTAATGAGTCTCTCTCATATATTACGTTTCACCTTTTAAGTTGCATTACTGAAATACATGAACATTTGCATGATATTCTAATGTTTTGAGTTTCACCTGTATCTGTCAACTCCCAAATTTAAAATTTCATAACTTTTCCCACATCCCCTGCTCTTTCAAATCAATTGGCCTTGTGGCTAAGGTGCTGGCCTAGAAATCAGGAGGCTGTCAGTTCTAGTCTCACCCTAGACCTGGAAGCCAGCTGGATGTCTTTGGACCACTCATTCTCAGTGGTGTTCAATAGAGCTTAAGATGTTTTAGTATTGCATTCTCTCTCATCCCAACTGACTTTACTGGATAGTTGTGGGAAGAAAAGAGGAAGAAGAAGGCATATTGGGTATGTTTGCTGTCTTGAGATGTTTATAAAATAATAAAGGAGAGATACGAATCTAATAAATAAGTAAATAGACTTTTGGCCATTATTTTCTCAATCTGGAAAATAGCAGGCAATTGCTCAATATTAAATGTATCCAAAACAGTATTTAGTCCACCTGCCAGTTTCAGCCCTTATAAACACAATCTAAAGACATCTGTTGCAAACAAAAGAATAGCTTTTGAAGAGTCCCAGAGGACTCGCTAATCCCTTTCACTAATTCTAATCCTTCTGCCTGCCACCATTTACACTGATATTTTTTAATTATACCCAAATCTAAGAAGAGATAATTACAAAAACTAGTCAACAAAAATCAGTATAATTCAATTTGTTTGGTGAAGAGAGGGATGCTTCAACTTTCATCCTAGCATAACTATGGAATGCTTTAAAGTCTGTAATCCAAAACTAATAAAACCACCATATTAATTTCTACAATTCTTTGCTTTAATAACCACAGCAAAGGTCACCAAAATGATTGTTTCAAGATTAAATCATTCAGATGAAGAATGAGATAAAATTAACTATATGTTACCTCCCCGCAGAATAGGAAGAGCAATTATCCAAGTGTCATCCAAAAGACTAATTAATTTATCAATGAATAAAATTTTTGAATTATAGAAAGTTTATGCAAATGTATCAGTTGTTAAGATGCCAAAAACATCTTGTTTATGCTGCAAAAGATTAACATGGCTACCCTTCTGCATAAAGAAATGTAATTGGTAAAAATAAAATGTCCTTTAAATAGAGCTTGACATATTCACGTAATTTTCTTGTCAATACAGAAAATTGACTTTTATTACTAAAACTTGCAGTTCTTGAAATTTTTAGCTGAGAGTAGTACTTATTGGCATTTCTTCAAGTTTAAAACCATTTTATTTTGATCCACTTAGTGCTTTAACTATTACTTTAACTACAAGGTTTTGTTTATTTATGGTATTTTTTACATAGCTACCTAACAACCCACTTCACCCTGCAGTTGTATCAATTTAAGAACATTTGATACTATCAGCTTTTAAAGAGAAATATATTTGCTTAAATTACAACATTCCACTCACAGGACTATGTTCA
The DNA here is from genome assembly GCF_031021105.1 of Erythrolamprus reginae. Lineage (NCBI taxonomy): Eukaryota > Metazoa > Chordata > Lepidosauria > Squamata > Dipsadidae > Erythrolamprus > Erythrolamprus reginae. The sequence goes on from NW_027248463.1 coordinate 949,219, forward strand.
TATTACAGAGTTCATTTTTAGTAGAACATACATGGATGAAGAGTTAAATCATTAAGTACCAATGTCTGCAACAATCCTCCTGATTTAATCCTCCTGATTAAAACTGTTTTCATTCTTTTTAGCAAAAGCTAAAATCATTCCAGAGATCTATATATTTTTCTAGAAAAGTAATAACTGTTCCCTAAAACTTCTACCCAGAAACTGTGGATCATATCTACGTAATTCCCTGTTATTGAAAAATGTTTTCTCTATCCTGCACTTTCTTCCAAGATAAGTTAACAACTGTAACACCTATAGCAGTGATGGCAAACCTTTTCAACACCGAGTGCCAAACTGGAACGTGCACACATACATATACCACAAACCTGAAGACTAGCTGGCCAGCGGCGCATGCACCCTAGCCAGCTGGTCTTCTGGTTTCTGCCGCTCTGGTGCCAGTGAAGACCAACTGGCTAGTATCCATATAGAGCAGCTGATGACAGCACACATGCCCACACAGAGTTGGCTCTGCGTGCCACCTCTGGCATCCATGCCATAGGTTCACCATCACAAACCTATAGTTTGTGAACTTATGATAACTTATGAGCTTTACTAGATAAATGGTCAAAGCAAAGGAAACTGCAGTTTAATATTTCCAAATGTAAAATAATGCACTTGGGAAAAAGGAATCCTCAATCTGACTATTGCATTGGCAGTTCTGTGTTAGCAAAAACTTCAGAAGAAAAGGATTTAGGGGTAGTGATTGCTGACAGTCTCATAATGGGTGAGCAGTGTGGTCGGGCAGTAGGAAAAGCAAGTAGGATGCTTGGCTGCATAGCTAGAGGTATAACAAGCAGGAAGAGGGAGATTGTGATCCCCTTATACAGACCACTGGTGAGACCACACTTGGAATACTGTGTTCAGTTCTGGAGACCTCACCTACAAAATTGAACGGGTCCAAAGACGGGCTACAAGAATGGTGGAAGGTCTTAAGCATAAAACGTATCAGGAAAGACTTAATGAACTCAATCTGTATAGTCTGGAGGACAGAAGGAAAAGGGGGGACATGATCAAAACATTTAAATATGTTAAAGGGTTAAATAAGGTTCAGGAGGGAAGTGTTTTTAATAGGAAAGTGAACACAAGAACAAGGGGACACAATCTGAAGTTAGTTGGGGGAAAGATCAAAAGCAACGTGAGAAAATAGGCGTTGATTGCTTACCTGAACGCCTCTTCTCGTACGGTGAGCGGGTACAGCAGTCACATGGGGTTGCTCATGTCCAATCCGGTGGAACTGAGCCTAGTATTAAAAAAGCTTGCTGGATCCGCCCCTTCCCCAGAATTCGCGAATCCATAGACTAGGCTCAGTTGTGAAGCTCTGTAGTGTTCAACTCTCATTGTTAGAGGAAGAAAGATATAGAAAGGTAAAGAGGACACATACAAGGGAGGGAAGTGACTGCTGTACCCGCTCACCGTACGAGAAGAGGCGTTCAGGTAAGCAATCAACGCCTATTCTCCGTACTGAAGGAGCGGGTCCAGCAGTCACATGGGACATACCCAATAGATGGTCCCTAGGGTGGGATTAGCTTGCTATCGTGTGAGATAACGGATTGGAGTACCCTTCTGCCGAAGGCAGCGTCCGCTGAAGCGTAAGAATCAATCTTGTAGTGCCTGATGAAGGAATTTGGCGAGGCCCAAGTGGCTGCTTTGCAGACCTCCTCCAACGGGGCTTGAGTCGCCCAAGCGGCCGAGGTGGCTGCGCTCCTGGTGGAATGCGCTGTGATGTTCCTTGGAACTGAGAGGGAGGCCGACTCATAGGCCTTAGATATAGTCCCTCTGATCCAACGGCCCAGTACTGTTGAAGACACTTTGGCCCCCATGACTCTGGGATGATAGGCTACAAAAAGTGCTTCTGACCTCCGAAAGGGTCCTGTGCGTTGGATATAGATTCTCAGCGCTCTGATGAGATCCAGGGTGTGCCATCTAATTGCCAAGGGATGGTCTCGTTGGAGGCAGAAGGAAGGTAGGACAATATCCTGAGATCTGTGGAACATGGAACTGACCTTGGGTAAGAAGGTGGGGTCCAGTCGCAAGACTACCTTGTCCTGATGGAATTGGCAAAGGTCCTGCCTGATTGAAAGGGCAGCCAGCTCCGAAATGCGTCGGGCAGAGGTAATAGCCACCAGAAATGCTACCTTAAAGGATAGGTACCTGAGGGACGCCGATTTTAGGGGTTCGTATGGTGCCTGCGTGAGGGAATGGAGAACCCGTGGCAAATCCCAGGATGGATACCTGTGGACCTTGGAAGGTCTGAGGTTGGCTATGCCCTTGAGGAATTCCTGAACTTCAGGGAAGGATCGGAGAGGCTGTCTGCGGGGACCCCCCAGGACAGATGAGATGGCTGCCAGATGACGCCGGAGGGTGCTGGTGGAAAGTCCTTTATGGAAGCCTTGCATAAGGAAGGAAATAATTCTGTGTATGGGGATGCACAGAGGGGAGAGACCTTCCTGTAGACACCACTGGTGAAACTTGGACCACGTGTGGTCGTAGATTCGATTGGTCGAACCCCTTCTGGCCTTTAAGATGACCTCCACTGAATCGGGGTCATGACCACGCAGTTCTAAATCTCTCCTGATAACAGCCAGGCGGTGAGGTGGAACCACTCCGGGTCTGGATGGAAAGAGGCCCCCTGCCGCAGCATATCCCCCGAAACGGGGAGTCGCCAAGGGTCCTGGACGGATAGCTGTTGGAGATCCGCGAACCAGGGCCGGCGGGGCCAATGAGGGGCGATTAAGATTACTCGGGCCCTCTCGGTGAGGACCTTGTGAATCACGTCCGGGAGGATTGGAATTGGAGGAAATGCGTAGAGTAGGCCTGGAGGCCATGGACTCCGGAGGGCATTGATTGCTTCCGCTCCCGGGGATGGAAATCTGGAATAGAAGCGAGGGAGTTGGGCGTTCGCATTGGTCGCGAAGAGATCCAGGATTGGTAGACCGAATCTGAGGGTGATTTGATGGAACAGGTCTTGATGGAGGTTCCACTCTCCTGGGTCTATCGTTGCTCGAGATAGCCAATCCGCCTGGACGTTGAGACTCCCAGAGATGTGATCGGCTAGGAGCGACTGAGGAGATGTTTTTCCGCCCAAAGGCCCAACTTGAGGGCCTCCCTCATGAGAGCCTTGGATCTCGTGCCCCCCCTGTCTGCAGATATGGCTTTTTGTGGCAATGTTGTCGGTGAGAATGAGAACGTGCCGGTTGGAATGCGAGGAGAGAAATGCTTCAGAGCCAGGGAAACGGCTCTTAACTCTAGCCAATTGATTGGCCTGGAAGCTTCCTCCGGGGACCAACGTGCCCTGGGCTATCATCCCCTGGGCGTGGGCGCCCCATCCCGATAGACTGGCATCTGTGGTGATGACAAAATTGATCCGGGCACCTGAACGGGGATCCTCTGTCCATGGCCGGAGACTTCCACCACTTGAAGGATCTGCGAACACTCAGTGGGATGACAATGCGTCGATTTGAGTTGCTGTGCCCCGATCTCTGAAAAGGTAACAGAGCCACTGGAGTTCCCTAGCATGAAGGCGAGCCCAGGGAATGATGCCTATGCATGACACCATCTTCCCCAAAAGGGAAGATAGAGTGACTATGGATACTGAAGAATTAGATAAAATGTTAGAAATTAACTCCACTATACTGAGTTTTCTCTCAGGAGAGAGAAACACCTGGGAGGATTCTGAATCAATAATGGATCCCAGGTGAGAAATGGAAGTGGAAGGTTGGAGGTGACTTTTATCAAAGTTGATGGAAAAACCATGGTCCTGAAGGACTGACATGGTGACAGAAAGGTCTGTTTTCACTTTCTCTAGGGAGTTCCCATGAATCAAAATATCATCAAGATAACATAAAATGTGAATGGGAGACGCCCGGATATAGGCCGCCAGGGACCCCAAGAGCTTTGTAAAGACCCGAGGGGCCGAGGAAAGGCCAAATGGCATCGCCCTATACTGGAAATGCCTGCCTTGAAAGGAAAAACGTAAAAATTTTCTGTGGCATTTGGCTATAGGAATGTGAAGGTAGGCCTCAGTGAGGTCTAAGGAGACCATGAAATCTCCCGAGTGAATGGCGGCCAAAATAGAAGACAAGGAGTGCATCTTAAACTTCCTATATTTGATGAATAGGTTTAGTTTCTTTAAATCCAAAATAGCTCTCCAACCTCCGGAGGACTTTGGAACCATAAAAAGAATGGAGTAAAACCCTAGGCCCCTCTGATCGGAAGGGACCGGTTGAATGGCTCTGATGGACAATAGATGAGAAATGGCCTCCTCCATACGGTTACAATCTGAGGATGACCTGGGAGAAGGGCAGGAAATAAAACGTTTAGGGGGAGGAGAAATAAATTCTAAAAGAAGGCCTGTTTGAACAGTGTCAATGACCCAAGGGTCCTTGGAGGTGAGACGCCAATTAGAGGCGAAATGAGCTAGGCGACCCCCTATGGGAATAGAGGTAAGATTACCATCTAGGTTTTTTTGAAGCCCTGTTAGAGGAAGCTCCCCTTTGGAAGCGAAAACCTCTACCCCTGGAGTTCCTACCTTGGGAACGAAAGCGGGGGGAATACTGACCTGGAGATCTCTGATAGGAAGCCGCTTGATCTTGCAGGCGCCCTGGGCGACGAAAGGACTGCGTTTTGGTAGCCTTTTTAGTGGTTGGACCCAAAACTTTCTTCTTGTCCGTGGTTTCCGTGAGGAGTGGATCCAGAAGATCACCGAAGAGAAGGTCGCGCTTTAAGGGACCCTGGGATAACTGCCACTTTTGGCGAACTCCCGCTTGCCAAGGGCGAATCCATAGGAGTCTTCTTGCCGTTGTAGAAGCTGCAATAGACTTAGCAGAAAATCTAGTAGATTGCAAGGTGGCATCAGCCACGTACTGGGCAGCTGCAAAGACTTTGTTGAAGTCTTGTTGACCTCTCAAGTCATCGGGAGGAATGTGCTGTTGAAGTTGGCGAAGCCACAGCAGCATGGCTCTGGAGAAAAAGGAAGCCGCTGCAGAACTTTTAATGGCCCAGGAATCAGCGGTGAATCCTCTTTTGAGCATTTGTTCAATGCGCTTGTCCTCTGGGCGGAGGACTTCCTCCGCCTCGCCTGGCACAGCCGCTGCCGAGTGAAGAATCTTGACAGGTTCATCCGGTTTGGGAAAGGATAGAAGCTCTTCATAGGAAGAGGAAAGTTTGTACAACTTTCTGTCCTTGGTGGAGGGATTAAGGCCAGAGGCTGGAAATTCCCACTGTTTGAGTAAAGCATCTTTAAACAATTTAGGCATAGGAATTACCTCGTTATCCTCCTGTTCCTCTGTGAAGTAAGGTAAATTCTCCTCCGGGGGATCAGTGGAAGTGGAGGCTTGTTTCTCCTGGGCCGCTAATCCCGTAGAAATTCTAGCTTTGAGGAGGAGAGATTTGAATAATTGAGAAGGGAAAATAGTAATTGGAGGAGGAACCTTTATTTGGGATTCCTCATCATCTGATAAGCCTTCATCATCCTCTATATCCTCATATTCATCCTGGGAGGAATCTGAGTCCTCCTGAATAGGAGCTCTGACCGCTGGGGAAGAACCCAAGGGGCGGGAGGAACGAGAAGGAGGAAGAGGTAAGGGAAGCTCATTGATGGTGGAGAGTTTGGCATCAATGGCTTTGGACAACACAGCAAAAATAGACTGGAACTCAGGAGGTAAACTGGAAATATCAGCAGAAATGGCAGAAGAATCCCTAAAGGCCTGGGAGGATCCTGGCTGGGGGGAATCTTCAATAATATCTGGTTCCTCTGGACCTATGCCCCATAAGTTAGGTTGGGGTCTGTCTAGGTTTGGCTCATCCAGAGATAACACAGGGACCCCAGAAGGAGGCAGACTAGAGGCCTCTGGTGGGTCTTGACTACTGATTACTTGGGCCTGCACTTTCAAACGTTTTGATTTGTCATGGATTTTTTGTAGGGCTAGGTCCCTTCTCTTCTCGGCCCTGGTGACCTTGGTCGAGGGGCGGGCCCCTGGAGAAGAGGAGGAAGAGGCCTGGGGGATACTAGTAATCTCATCGCCTGTAGGCCTGGCCTCTCTGGGACCTTTAGTTGTGCCTCTCTTGGGAAAAGTAGCCATAGTCTGACAATTAACAGAAGACAAGGCTGAGCCAATAACTGAATAATAAGGAGAAGAATTTCAAGGACTTCCCAAGAGGAATGGATCCTGCTTCGAGGCCTCGAAGCTGCTGAAACTTGAGGACAATCTGGGCAAACCCAGAGTTCGTGCCCCCAAACCCAGCGGGGCCAGCCTCCCTAAACTTTATAATTAAGTAAACCAAGGCACTCTGGTTGGAGGCTTAGCCGGTGGAGAATTTAGCCTGGGACCCCCAAGGCCCGCTCCGGGATCCACGCGGTGGACTGAGGCCTACGCGGCTGGCAGGGGGCCAACACGAGAGGCCTAGATTTAAAAAAGGGCGCGAAGGCCTTCGCGCCGAAAAAATCGCTCCGTAGAATTTCTTAAAGGAAAAGCGATCGACTAAGTCCAGGAGACTGGAAGGCGTCTCACTCCGCAGGAGGTATTTCTTAAGCCCTTAAATATTTTTGTATACAATAAATAATCAATAATTCAATAGATAAATACTTGCACCAGGACCTCCAGGCCAAAGGATTAGAAGAATCCACAAGCGGCCGCAGGAATCGTAACCGGCAAAACCGCCGGGGGAAAACGAAACCGCAACTTCTCCCAAGGAAAAAAGCCGAGCCGCTTTTATTCTTTTTTTCTTTTAAACGGCTGGCGCAATTAGTGCAAGTAAATAAATAAAGACAATAAATCTTACTACTTTTTGAAGGAAAAGATCGAAGGGAAGGTGTTAGAATGTTGAACGAGCTATCACAATACAACCGCAGGATATGCGAACTGAGCGAATTCTGGGGAAGGGGCGGATCCAGCAAGCTTTTTTAATACTAGGCTCAGTTCCACCGGATTGGACATGAGCAACCCCATGTGACTGCTGGACCCGCTCCTTCAGTACGGAGAATATTATTTTACTGAAAGAGTAGTAGATCCTTGGAACAAACTTCCAGCAGACATGGTTGGTAAATCCACAGTAACTGAATTTAAACATGCCTGGGATAAACATATATCCATTGTAAGATAAAATACAGGAAATAGTATAACGGCAGACTAGATGGACCATGAGGTCTTTTTCTGCCGTCAGTCTTCTATGTTTCTACCTAGTTTGTTAATGAAATGTCTGCAAGGAAACCACCAAGCTCAGAGAGCACCAAGGACAGAGGCGGGCTGCTGCCGGAACACCTAATTGTGTGCAACCCCGCGGCTCTGGAATGTGAGTGTGGGATCGGGCGCATGCAGAGAAGCAAGAAACCTCACCAAAACATGCCCCCAGAAGCGTCCCTGTGCGCGACTTTGCTACCTGCACAGGTTCAGGAAGCATAATTGCACTCGATCCCGCACTCATGTTCCAGAGCCATGGGGCTGCATGCAATTAGACGTTCCAGCCAAGGACCTCATATCTGAGTTACAAATATTATCTTCTTTATGTAAATTAATGTAATTCTATATGGTTGTTCTATAACACTAAGTCACAACCAATATTTTGGTTGATGACATAAAAACTATTACTTGTAATACTCTCCCCCCACCAAAAACCGTTCTACATCATGTGCAAGTCCAATGTTACTGATACTTTGCTTCAAATATACTTTTGTCACAACATGACCCAAGTTGTAAGGCTGGATGAACAAAGAAGCATTTCATTATTCAAAGAAATACAGTGGGAAATACAGTGGGACAAAGGACAGTGTTCAAAGTTACACCAGCACTGAAAAGAGACATGACTGTTTTTTACACTTACAGTATTTTAACATCCTCATGGTCAAGTGATAAGAATTCAGACATTTATGACAGGTGCAGTTTCCTGGGGTCATGTAACTCACTTTTGCAGTTTTCTGACAAGCAAGGTCAATAAGGAAGCCAAATTCACTTAACAACCATGTTTTCTAATTTAACACCTGCAATGATTCACTTAACTGTGGCAAGAAAAGTCATAAAATAGAGCAAACTCACTTAACAAATGTCTCACTTAGCAACAGAAATTTTGGGCTCAATTGTGGTTATAAGTTAAGGACTGCGTGTAAAGAAGACATAAGCCAGTGACACTGTTTTTTTTTCAATATAATCTTTCTAATTTTTAATTCATTAACATTAAGAAAATGTAGTTACATTAACAAAACAATTGCCATTTTACATAAACTGACTACATTTTCAGAATGTGTCACTGTATAACAACAATAAATGAACAAACAACTATGAGAATTGGTTAAAAAGGTCGATATAAAAAATAAGCAGATATATATACACAAAAACTAAGACTGATTTAAGATCACAGCCTTAGTAAAAAGCCAAAAAGAAATTCTGGATAGTGGATATGGCACTATGTGCAAACAGCCAACTCAAAGAAAAAGGAACTGAAGAAAATATTTATTTATTTATTTATTCATTCATTCATTCATTCATTCATTCATTCATTCATTCATTCATTCATTTGATTTTTATGCCGCCCTTCTCCTTAGACTCAGGGCGGCTTACAACGTGTTAGCAATAGCACTTTTTAGCAGAGCCAGCATATTTCCCCCACAATCCGGGTCCACATTTTACCCACCTCGGAAGGATAATATATAAAATACAAAGACCTGCAAATAAAAGTAGAATTACTGTGGCAAAAGAAAGCCAAAATAGTACCAAGAGGCGCTTTGGGTGCAATACTAAAACATCTTAGGCTCTATTGAACACCACTGAGATTGACAAAATCATCAATTGTAAAAGGCAGCTCTACTTGAAACAGTTTCCATCCTGCAACAATACCCTTAACATTATTAAACAATAACATCTGTTTATTCCAAGTCATTGGGAAGGACTTGTAAGATGGATAAAAATGCCAAATCCAGTCTAAATATCTTATTGATTGCACAACCAACTGTAATTGTATAATAATATAGTAATAGTATCAAGAAACATTGAACATGAACAGCAATTAGAAAAATTGCTGATAAAATTTCCATGTGTCAAATACAAAAAGCCACATAACATACACATATGTTATTATATCACGGCATCATAGATTCTTGGGAAGAACTCGGTTCAATGAAGGCCAACACCAACTAAAGAACTGTGATTTTACTTTGTTATATAAATAACAATTTACTAAATTTGTATGCTGCCCAACACTTTAGTGACTTTGATTTATCAGTGTTCTCTCTCTTCCAAAGATTAAAAACAGGTTCTTCAGTAACAAACCAGCTAGGTATTTAGAAAACACAATAAAATTTAACTTCATAACTAACTTCCTCTGGATTGTGCCATATACCTTCCAGTTGTTTTATTCACTGGTAAATGACTGCTTCATTATTCCTAGGAAACGGATAAAATATTACAAACCTTGTTCCAGGAACTGGTACAAATGCTGAATAGCAAATCAAGATTATGAATGGAAGCACGTATGCCCTCCCCTGTGCTATCACAGTCTGTATTTATAAAATCAACAAGACAGATACAGGAACTGCTTACCACAAAATGTACTGTGATTAATCCCACCCAAACATGGCATGATTAGGCTTTACAACTAGATAGTCTTGGTAAAATCCCTAGCCTTAAATTTTATGTTGTCTTTACAACAGCTGTTAGTTCTGCTTGGAAGATATAAAAATAAATATGCAGAGAAAGCTCATGGGGCTTCTTTAATAGCTAAGAGAAAATAGAGAACATGTGTCATCTGAAAAACAAAGTTTGGGTAGAACATGTGCATGGTACCAAACAAATAAAAGTCAACATGTTTGGAGAAGCAGAGAAAGTTGATTTCTTTACTAAATCAAAAACTGGTTCAATGTGGCTTCTTGAAAATAATAGCTCTGCTCCAATAGTACATAAAGCTGGCATTAAGAGCAAGAAATTGTATAAAAGTTCTAAGTACTGTATTCAGGGAAGAAGGACTTCCTGATAATAGTGCAGTTCCAGTATTTGTACTATTGAGCCCCTGTAAAGGAATGGGATGGGAAAGAAAAGTTAATGGGCAGCTTGCAAAAAGCATGACAGTATTGAGAAATATCATGTGAGAAAGGAACTCAAAATAACCTAACTTTGGTTCTATTCATTTTATTTATCTAAACATTTATGTAGCCACGCATCTTATGTCAAACTCCCAAACGTGAATTATAATAAAACAATGTAACACATGGACACAATGTAATTACCTGTGTGTGTGTGTGTGTGTGTGTGTGTGAGAGAGAGAGAGAGAGAGAGAGAGAGAGAGAGAGCTAACCAAAGGCACCAGCTGAAGATGACAAGTGAAACATGGGATATCACTGAAACATCGCCAGGAATCTCTGAAACTTACATGGGAAGAAACCTGAATATGCCAAGATATGTACCTGTGAAAATCTACAAAAATATATGTATATAGGGGAGACATGATAGCAGTGTTCTAATATCTCAAGGGTTGGCAAAAAAAAAGAGGGAACCAAAGTACCTGAGGATAGAACAAGAAGCAATGGGTGGAAACTAAACAAGGAAAGAAGCAACTTAGAACTAAGGAGACATTTCCTGACAGTTAGAACAATTCATCACAGCTTGCCTCCAGAAGTTGTGAATGCTCCAACACTGGAAGTTTTTAAGAAGATGTTGGATAACCATCTGTCTGAAGTAGTGTGGGGCTTCCTGCCTAAGCAGGGGGTTGGACTAGAAGACCTCCAAGGTCCCTTCCAACTCTGTTGTTATTGTTATCTATTAAAACCATAAAAATTAAAAATCTGACATAAAATTTAATGTCTGATATACAGTCTCACATAACCTATTTTTACACACACACACACACACACACACACACACACAACCCTATCCCATTGCTCAAGGGGATGGGGAAGATAAGTCTGAACTGCTTTTTTGGGTAGAGGCCAGCTAGGCTTCAATGGGAAGGGTGTCCCATAGAGCAGGAGCTCTCATAGAAAAGGCAAGTCTCTTAGATCCTACCAATAAATGGCATTATTTAGATTCTTTGTCTCATAATAAAGGTAGTGAAGTAGTAATAAAGGTAGTAATAAACAGCACTTTGAATTGCACCCAGAAGAAAATCAGGAGTCAATGTTTGTTTAGTATATGATGAGGCAGAGAGAAACTTTGGATGAGCTTTTAATTGTCTATTATTCTATCTACATAGTAAATTATGTTCATTCTATCCTTGTCTCTTGACAAGGCTTACTTTGAAGGACTGACAGTCTCCTGCTGATCACACAACATAATAACTGGGTTTACAGTTCCAAGGAGAGCTTCTTTCTTTCTTTTCTTTCTTTCTTTTCTTTCTTTCTTTCTTTTTTTTCTTTCTTTCTTTCTGTCTGTCTTTCTTTCTTTCCTTCCTTCCTTCTTTCTTTCTTTCATTTATTTATTTAGATTTGTATGCCACCCCCTCTCCAAGGCCTTATCCCTAGTCTCAGATATTTAGAAATACTTATAAAGAAATATACTTAAAAAAAACCTTGTTATTCTCAAAAAGGACAATCTGTGCTCTCATTGGAAGAGGTTATTGGTTTCTTCTTAATTTCTGGAGAACTGTCAGCATTTCAGTATGAGAAATGAAGATAAAAAGGTTTGTCACCATAACAAGCACAGAAACATGGAGAAATCCTCATAATTTATTCTCTTCTATTGTTAATTCAGAACAGAAGGGAAGAATTTTGGGAGACAGAATAAGGCATTCTGTTACTGGCCAACAAATGAGCACTGTCTGATTGATGGTTCTTTGTATTGGGTTCTGGCTGGAAAAACCAACCTCTGATTGGTTGGCAGTTGCCTATGCATTCTGCATAAACATGTCCATATTTATTGCATCCTGGTAACCGAATAAATTATCCTGCACACATTTTAAATTGTACTCAGAAGGATTGGGAGGTGGAAAACTTGGTCATTCGGAATTTTTATTTTCAGAGAAAATATTCAAACAAGGGAGAAGCAATATGGAAATTAATATAAGCAATTTATCCGGCTTATTATGGTCTGTAATCTGGACCACAAAATTCAGCTTAGGAAACAAAGCTGTCCTAAATATATATGCTGAACATTGATGTAATCAACATACATATACTAATGAACACTACATATAACGTTTATTTAAAACTATGCTGATTGTCAGGAAAATAACAGTCAACTTTTTTGCACCATGCAGGAGAATACTGATATTCACCTGCTTATCAGCCACAGACGAAAAAAACCTTACAAACTGAATTAGGATAACTCCTCCAATTATGACCTCCAGCCAAGGGATACTGAATCCTGATTAAATCCCAAAGGGAAATTTACATCATAAATAATTCAAACTTTGCATAAGCAGCACATTTTATTAAACCTGTACTGAAAATGACATATCCAAATTATAACCCCCTCCCATTCGTCACACAGGAACATGTCTTTGAAATGCTTGTGATCAATTTAAGTGCATAATTGTAATGGTTATGATTAGTATTGATCATTCACAAAAAAATCATTCCTTTTATATATTGAACAGAATTTATGAAACAAAGAAGATATTGAGGAAATACAACCATTCTTTTTTTTAGTAATTACTATAAAATATATCATATATGTAAAAATAAAATAATACTTAAAGAAAAACATGGGAAATATTTATCACAAGGATTAGACAAAAATAACATTTATCTTATATCTTAGCAAGTCTTAGACATTTATGATAATGAGAAAGATGATCTATAAAACTTTTAGTATCAAATAAGAGAAGTTATCAAAAACTAGAAATGTAATTTCTGAACCTTGATTGTTAGAAAATGTTAGAAAATAAAATGAATATAATAAAAATACAAATAAAACTTACATAATTTGGCAAAGTAACTTTCCTACATTCTTAAGAATCTTGGTAGATTTTAGATATATACAGTGTTCCCTCGATTTTCGCGGGTTCGAACTTGGTGAAACGTCAATACCACGGTTTTTCAAAAATATTAATTAAAAAATACTTTGCGGTTTCCCCCCCATACCACGGTTTTTCCTGCCCGATGACGTCATATGTCATTGCCAAACTTTCGTCTGCCTTTAAAAAACATTTTTTTAAATAAACTTTAATAAATAAACATGGTGAGTAATAATCTAAATGGTTGCTAAGGGAATGGGAAATTGTAATTTAGGGGTTTAAAGTGTTACGGGAAGGCTTGGGATACTGTTCATAGCCAAAAATAGTGTATTTACTTCCGCATCTCTACTTCGCGGAAATTCAACTTTCGCAGGCGGTCTCAGAACGCATCCCCCGCGAAAATCGAGGGAACACTGTATCTTCAATGTGTTTTATTCTATTTACTGGCTCCATTGATTTCTGTAATGGCTACATGGCTGTGTTTCAATGCCATTGTAGTCTATAAATAAATCATGCTGGATGAGAAGTTCCACTAGTGCAGCTAGGCAGCTGCCAGCATTTTAGAAGGAAAAGAACAACCAAAACATCAAAATATTCTAACCATGCAAAGGAACAGAAAGGATTACTGAAGAATGAAAAGAGATACTGAATACAGGATAAAAAAAAGTGCTTTTATCCGGATAAAATACAGGCTGCATATTTTTGTAAGATCTGTGTAAAAATAAATGGCAAATGGAACCTGGAAGGAAATTATGAATTATGAATTACAGAATTATGTTAGCACCAAGTAGAAACAGGATATGCCTGGGATGTGAAGCTTTACTCGAAACATATGGCCACTCAGCCCTATGTAATTCAGCTGCTGGGCATCTGGGCTACTAACTGTTCTGCCGGTGTGTCTCAACCGCCTGTAATTACAGGGTAATTAGCCCAGAAAGACACACACTACACGATAAAAGGAAAACCCAAAAATTTTTATAAACAGAAAAACAGAAACAGCTCTCTTTTTAAATGTCAAAGGGATTTTCTGGTACACACAAGGCACAGGTTAAATGCAGTCCAATTGCTCACCCAATACCTGGGAAATTGAGTCCAATTCTAAAGTCCAGAGAGTCCACACACACAATCCTGAACAGAAAAAAACTACGATCTTGAGGAAACAATAAATCAGATAAACTGCCATGAGGCTAAAACACCAGGCTACACTTTTATCTGTAGCACTAATTACAGCAGCCCCACCCAACCACATGTAGCCTCATTTTCTCTTGTAATAATCCTTCAGTTGTTGTCTCCTATGCATCACTCTACACATGTGTGGATGTGTCAATAATTCTTGTTCAGAATCCAGGGATGATACAGATGACTGATCTCCTCCTGGGTTGTCTGCCAAACTCCCCTCTTCCCTGTCACTCACGCTTCCTTGGTCAGAGGAGACTTGTCAGCAGATTCTACTGGGAGCAAAACAGGCCTGCGGCATGTGGATGTCTCCCCCACATCCACCTCCACATTCCTTGGGGCAGGAGCTGAGGCAGAGCTAACCACAACACTAACCAGAAAGGGCACAGGAGAACAAAAATTTTACAGATTCCCTTGATTGAAATAACTGAAAATGAGTAAAGAAATATTACAATCTAGGAGGAGAGTAAAATACAGGAAAATGCAACAGAAACCAGGTGAAATAGCAGAAGATTAAACTAGAAATAGAAAAATACCTATTACAAACCTAACAACAGCACAAAAGCAGGTTCACAGAGATCTATTAAATTGACCAGCAACAAAGTCAGTCCAAGACAGGGAAGGTGGGTAGAGTATCTTACTCATGAGAAATCAGGCCATAATGAGACGAGAGTTTCCATATCATGGTTAAAATATTTATTTTGTTAGGACAGCCTCAGTACTTATGGTTGGAGTAACTTTTATCTTGGAAATCAGGAGACATTTTATAGGAGAATGAGCGTTGGCTCACCTGATATGCTCTTTCTCATGGTAGAGGAGTCATCAGTCAGGATGGGTTTTACTCACTCGTCGGAGGCATGGCCGAGTCAGATGAATATAAAAGTACTGGAACCGCCCATAGGCCCCAGTATTTTTGACGAAACTGAAACATTGACTCGGTGTGGGCAGCACAACCTGAGGCTAAAAGGTTTGAAACATGAACCCAAAACTAAAGCAACAAGCTATAACCCTCTAAATGTTATGAGTAAGAAGGACAAGAGGGCAGGAGAGAGGATAAGAGACAGCTTCCATTGTAGAAGAGTGGGACCTGATTGGTGACTTCTCTACCATAAGAAAGAGCGTATCAGGTGAGTCAACACTCATTCTCCATGGAGAGGAGGAGTCACCAGTCAGGATGGGACATGCCAAAGTTTTTGTCCTGAGGGAGGGATTAACCAGTGTGTTCCACTACTCTTTGTAGGACCCTGCGTCCAAAGGCTGCTTCTGCTGATGCAAATTTGTCAATTCTGTAGTGGCGTATGAAGGGCGTAGGAGAGGTCCAGGTGGCCGCTCTGCATAGCTCCTCCAAGGGGCATTGGATGGACCATTGGGTGGTCAGCTGTAATCAGTCCCAGGGCGAACGGTGTCTGGAAGGGCCTCGCTCGTTAGAGGGAGGAGCCTGTGCTCAGGGGAATGAGACTGGCAACGGGGATCCTGCTGTAACCAATGCTTAAGGCTTGCCGGGTGAGGGAGCTACCGTGGCAGCCCTAGTGGCCGAAGGAGGAGAGGCAGAGCTGGGGGTGGTGAAGGCCCAAGGCCCCACCCTGCAGTAGGGGGCGGAACCAAAAGATTGCTGTGCCCAAACTGCAACCCTCAGATACCCAACAATATAAGGGGCAATCAATAAAAAAAATCTACTAACCCAAAAATAAAAAAATATCTACTAACCCAACTAAGGAAAACTGTCAGGGAGAAGAAAGGTCAGAGGAAGGACCTGCCACGTCATGCTCTGTGGAAACGACTCAGAAAAACTGGGGCCTATGGGCGGTTCCAGTACTTTTATATTCATCTGACTCGGCCACACCTCTGATGAGGAGTACAACCCATCCTGACTGGTGACTCCTCCACTCCATGGAGAACAGTCATTACCTTTTAGGAGAGCATGAACTGAGCTGCATAGAAATACATAATTAGTCTTTTGTTTTTAAAGAAAATGGAATTAAATCAGTCAAATATTCACGGCTTTATTTTAACAGTAGAAAAATATACCGTATGGAAAGTCTTCATTTAGTGACTGCAACTGATTCCAACAAAATGGTCACTAAGCAAATGCAGAGAGGTGCTGCAAAGGTTGCTGGTTGTTGTTGTCTCATTCAGATAAAGTTTTTTCATGATACGTCCTGTGCAGGACCCTGTATTTTTCTCTCCTTCTCCCTCCTCGCCCCAAGGACACAGAGTTTGCTTTAACAAGGTATCTCTTTCTGAGCTGCTTTTCTCTATGGCACAGCATTTCCCTAAAATATGCTGACTGTAAGTTAACAAGCTCAGTTCTGTGATTTAATTACTCCATTAGAAACCTCCTGCAGGCTGCAACTGCTGCCTGAAACTGACAAGACCTAAATCAGTTTCATTCGCAAGACTTTTGTTGTCTTAAATGCACTTTGGTCAGAAAATAATTTCTTATTATCATTTATTACTCTCATATTTGGACATACAGTGGTACCTCAAGATACGAACCCCTCGTCTTACGAACAACTCGTGATACGAACCCGGGGTTCAGAAAAATTTTGCCTCTTCTTACGAACTTTTTTCGAGTTACGAACCGGCGTTCGGAGACTGCTGGGAAGCCGCGCGGCTGTTTTAAAAGGTGACAGCCGGGCGGCGGGGCTTCCCAGAAGCCTCCCGAACGCCGGTTCGTAACTCGAACAAAGTTCATAAGAAGAGGCAAAATTTTGCTGAACCCCGGGTTTGGGGTTCGGGGGGGTGCTGGCAAGGCCCCCAGGCCGGCTGCGACCTTTTAAAACAGCCGCGTGGCTTCCCAGCTGTCTCCTGAAGCCGAACGCTAAAGCCGAACTTCCGCGTTCGGCTTCGGGAGACAGCTGGGAAGCCACGCGGCTGTTTTAAAAGGTCGCAGCCGGCCTGGGGGGCTTGCCAGCACCCCCCCGAACCTGGGTTCAGGGTGTGTTGGCAAGCCCCCCAGGCCAGCTGCGACCTTTTAAAACACCTGCGCCGCTTCCCAGCTGTCTCCTGAAGCCGAACGCTAAAGCCGAACTTCCGCATTCGGCTTCGGGAGACAGCTGGGAAGCCGCGCGGCTGTTTTAAAAGGTGACAGCCGGCCTGGGGGGCTTGCCAGCACCCCCCCCCGAACCCGGGTTTGGGGTTCGGGGGGGTGCTGGGAAGCCCCCCAGGCCGGCTGTCACCTTTTAAAACAGCCGCGCGGCTTCCCAGCAGTCGCCGAAAGCCGGGTTTTTTTGCGGGGTTTTTTTTGGTTGCACGGATTAATTGACTTTACATTGTTTCCTATGGGAAACAATGTTTCATCTTACGAACCTTTCGTCTTACGAACCTCCTCCTTGCACCAATTAAGTTCGTATCATGAGGTATTACTGTACTTGCTACTTAAAGCAAGAGTGCTGTTGTATTCTAAAACTGGAAACGTTTCAGAGATAAGGGACTTTTCCCCTTGCAGCCAATTGCAAATCCTCAAATCCTACTTATTATCACAAATTGCCATCACAAAAAGAATCCTTTAACAGCTCAGAGGAAATTAGGAAATATTTTTTAAATAATTATTATGCAAGTTGCCTTACTAATTTGTTGATAAATACAGGGCTGTTTTATTTGCATGCTAGTACTCTGTTTTATTTGCAATATGCTCTTTTTGCAAATTAAGTGTTAAATAATCATCATAAAAAGCATAGTTAGTTTGGTCCAGTGTGTAGAATTTTACCATACCTCAATTACCAAGAAAATGTCTTGTCTTTCTGCTCTACTTTAGTGACTCTTCATAGGAAATGAAGTAATTGTTGAGTAGAACATATAACCAAAATGCAAGTAATTAGGGAGATTTGAAAAAAAATGTCATGACTGAAAAGAACTTTCAATTATTTTTAAGAAGGAAGCTGATTTATAACATACAGAAAAAATGAGTAAACTGTTTCTTTCCTTAAAATATAATCTGGGCCACTAAAACTAAAGAAGTCCAATAAAAAAACCTACACTTTTACAAATAATTCTTCTTCTAAAATTAAGTTTTATCAAGTATTAAAAGACAATTGAATATTTATGAAAAGAGAGCCTACATAGCTCTTTGAAGATAGAAGATGCTACTGAAATTAAATCTGATTGAGGAAATCAAACTTATTCAGATGACAATACTTATTTTTCACATTGTTCCAATATTCATGATCCTTTTCCTAGAGACTGTTGACCACACTATACTCTGTTCCAAAGAGATAAGACAGACCCCCTTATTAGTGAATTAATTATACATTTAAAAAATATTCTTCAAAGTTGCTCACTTGTTACAAATTAATTTCATATAGGGGACATCTTTTATATTAGTGTACTGTCCAGAACATTTTCTGTTGGCTTTAATTATTTAGTCTTAGACTATAATATGGTGGGTCTGTTCAACTTTCAGGGTTTTATTAAAACATTTAATACAGTACAGTATTTATATATTTTAAGAATGCAGACTTCCTATAAACTGGCAATATGAAACATATATTCATATACCAATATAACATTCCTAAAACAATAAATCAGATTTACATATATTCTGAGCAAGTTTAATCAAGTTAAATTCAATGCTTACCCAAAATGACGTATATAATTTAAAATATACTTTCAGGTGAAAGCTAAAGAAAATAGAAATGTAATGTTTTGTTTTAGTTCTTAGTCCTTGAATTGGCTTGGAAATGCAGCAGTAAAGTATACAGCTCTAAAGAAGTTAAGAAATAAATGTCAGGGTTTATTGGAATATTTTAGTTTCAAACGGGAAAAAGTTGCTTTGAAACAGATGGGATACTCACACAATGTACTATATATCAATGCTCCCTTAAAGCAGCTGCATCTTTTCTCAAGGTCATACACATCCATGCTAGGCAGATGAAATTTAGTCCTGAGAAAAGAGCCATTGGTTTAAGGAATCACCAAGACTATTGCATTGCTCTCACCTTTGCTATTTTCTTGCAGATATTTCAATTATAAACTGACATTATTCCTGTGAGTTGCAAAAACTTTCTACCATCTTCACTCATCCATATTCAAAACACATTTTCACTTTCTAATCAGTGCTGCATTACCTATCACTCTATTGTCAACAAGGACTCAAATGTGGCTATATTCTATTAAATGAAGCCCAAATAACCTACTATAAACTATCCTTGGTATAACAAGTACAGTGATAGCTCGTCTTACGAACCCCTCTTCATACAAACTTTTCATAATACGAACTTGGTGTTTAAGATTTTTTTTGCCTCTTCTTCCAAACTATTTTCACCTTACGAACCCGAGCCACCACCGCTGGGATGCCCCGAAATGCTGCAATTTCCCTGGGAATCCCCGCCTCCGAACTTCCTTGCCAGCCAAAGCACCCTGTTCTTGCATTGCTGGGATTTCCCTGAGGCTCTCCTCACTGGGATTCCCTTCATTTTTTTGCCAGCGCTGCTTTGAATCCCAGCGACAAACTCCCCCCTTCCAAAGTGCATGAGGAAAATGAGCACAGTGGGGTGGACAAAAATGGGAGGCAAAGACTCATGGAGCTCAAGAGAGGAGAAAGGTGTGGGGAGATGAGCAGAGGGAGGGACAAAAACGGGAGGCAAAGACTCATGGAGTTCAATAGAGGCTTTTTTTGCCTTGCTTCGTTGGGACTGCCACCTCTTGCCACCTCTCTCTGTCCATCCCCCAACTCCGTTCACCTCAGCTTCATCTGCCCACTGCTTTTTTTTTTAAGACTTAATGTTTTGGATTTTCCTAATGGGCTTGCACGCATTATTGGCTTTTCCATTGATTCCTATGGGAAACATTGTTTCATTTTATGAACCTCGTCCCAGAACCAATTAAGTTTGTAAGACGAGGTATTACTGTATTAAATCTACTTATCAGACTTAATAAATCTTACTTTTAAGCTAGGCTCACTGGACTACTCTTCAGCACTAATCCTGATGCCATGCACTGATGTTAGTTTCATGACCATGGTTGACTAAGTAGGAAATTATACATGTTAGCAAATCTTTGCAGGATCTTCATGTAACCCAGTCAGTCACTACTGCCACATCCAAATTAGATTCGAAGGAATCTGATTCTGGAAAGCCTGTTTCAGATATATGTAGCAGATGAAATCTTCAGGAATTGGTGTGTAATCAAGCAATGGGCAGATGAGGAAGCAGTCAAGTGTCAAGGATCCTAGTCCTAGGCAGCCGTCCTTTCCCAAAATGAACTTATGCCCAGATGAATGACATTTGGCATGCCCCCTTGCCTCTCAAGAAGATCTTTATTTCTTATGAGTTCCTTACCTGTCATCTGTCTTCTATAAGGGCAGCTACTCACCAGATCATCTCTTCTGGTAATAACTGATTCTTCCTGGGGTTTACATGGTCAAAATATTACAATTCTTATCTTCTGAAACTTTATCCTCTGAACCTGTGTCACAATGCCCTACTTGTGAGTGTTTAAACCCTCCAAATATGATTTGAATATGTTTTTTGATGCTGACTTGGCCTTTCAATAGACAAGCTTGGTCAAGCTGGGGAAGATATAGTCTAGTCCCACTTATAAGTCTGAATGTGAGAAATCTAACTGTGCAAATATAGCTTGCTCAGTGGTTGGAGAAATAAAATAAACATGTTGTGATCGTCTCATGTGTATTTGCAAATGAAATGGTAGAACTGGTTAAATTATGCAAGTCTCAAACTTCAAGGCATAAGAACAAAAAAAGCAAATGTAGAAAGATTGCATAGCTAGCAAAATGAATAAGAACACTTATTCCATAACCAACAAATGGTTCAAATAAAAACATAGACATGTGACATTTTTAACCCTGCTCCTATGCTTGGGTCTATGAGTCGAAATATTTGAGACCTGTAGATTATTTGTCATGAAACTTGTGATTAATTGACTTTTCCTAATTTGACGGGTTCTTACTATGAGTGTGGAGG